>NW_027397064.1:18157181-18168052 GCF_003265705.2 Callorhinus ursinus
TCCATCCATCCTTCCATCCACCCATCCATCCACCCTTCCATCCATCCATCCATCCATCCATCCATCCATCCATCCATCCTTCCCTCCACCCATCCACCCTTCCATCCACACATCCATCCATCCATCTATCCAACCATCCTTCCATCCATCCATCCATCCATCCATCCATCCATCCATCCATCCTTCCATCCAACCATCCTTCCATCCATCCATCCATCCATCCATCCATCTTTCCTGCTACAGTTGTGCCTGCATTGAGCATAGAGCCATAAATGCAATCAATAAAAGTGCCTGCTTTCTAGAGTGGAGCCTTTCCTCTCAGGCTTTCCCTCCTGCTTCTTTCCTTCCTCCTCCAGGGTCTGCTCATGTTCTTCAATACCAGTTTCTTCCTTCTTTCCTATTTACTAGCATTTGGGACATGTTTCAGTGACACGTCTATCTGTTCCTGAGCATTGCTTCTATGAGCAGCCCAGGTCATCTTGCGTATAAGGGGGAGGCGGGGTCAGCCCCTGACAGCCACGCATGGTGGCCTGACCTGCAAGGGGAAGGTGGGAAAGAGTGGTCACTTCTGCGCTCATTCTCTGTTTATCTGGTGTCTGTGCCACAGGCTCTTCTTCAGACGACACTACCCCCTCAACACTGTCACCTTCTGTGACCTGGATCCTCAGGAGAGAAAGTAAGGCTCTTGCAGACCCCTTCCCTCCCTCCCATTTCTGTAACACTGGAGTCTCTGTGTGTGCCTGTGTATGCACGTATGGGTGTGGGCGTATATTCTTGGTTCGACTTGAAGGTCTGCCTGTGTCCGTGAGACGGTGAGTAATTGTGTTGTGTAGCTTTCTGAGTTTTTCCCACCACACATTTGGAGCCCCTCCCAGGGACCCATATGCTTGCTTCCATGCCCTCCGCCATATCCTTGACCTCAAATCTGCTTCTCCTCTTCACACTGGGGAGAGCTCCTTGGGAGACAGGCCACTGGGAGACAGGCCGCAGTGTTCTCTCCACCATGAATGCCTCCCCCTGTGTGATCTTTGGAGTCTTCCTTCTTGCCCCAGGAGGCCTGGGCATGCACGGGGCCGGGTTCTGGGGGTGGGCGGTGAGAAGGTGTCGTGTTTTATGCTGTGGTGTGTTTCTCTCCACAGGTGGATGAAGACAGAGGGAGGTGTCCCTGCTAAGTAAGTGTCTTCTCCCCTGCCCCAGCCGGCTGCTCCTAGGGGAAGCCTAGAATCTGGGGCCGGGGTCGGCAAACGGCAGCAAAAGCCTTTGTGCTGGAGTCAGTCACTCAACTTTGGAGGAAAGCTTGGCCAGCCAGCGAGGTCTTTTGCCTTCTCCTGCCTCAAGGCTGGAGGCCCAGCCTCCAGTCTTGTCACCTGGCCTCTCCTAGGACCAGACCAGCAGGATCTGAGGAAGCACTCAGAGGGCTGGCAATTATATTGGGGGCAGCAGCCACGGGGAGGGGGTTGCTTGAATGGTCTTTCTGCCCAAATCCTGCTTCCTTGATTCCCACTCTCACTCTTTTGGTGAGCGTCTGTGAATCCTGTAGTCAGGAGTGAATGTTGCTCAGCAGTGGACAGCACCATGAACGCCCCTGGGAGCATCCAGAGGGGCTGGGCGGGACAGAGGGGACCTCACCTTGCCCCAGGTCACGTAAAGAACTGGCAGCCCAGCTGAAAGGAGGACCCAGGTGTCCAGCCATCTCAGGGCATGCCTCACACCTACTTCAGCCTTCTTTGAGTTCCCAGGGCCATTAGGGGCTCCGAGTCCCTGACTCAAGCAGGCCAGAGCTTCGTGTCTGAGGGAGCTCATGCTCAGGCACCATCGGGCCCCGCGATGGGGAGACAGTGGGTCGGGGACAGAAGAGGGCTGCTCCTAAGCCCGGAAGTCATTCTCCTCATTCCGGAGCTGGTTTTGTGCAGAGCTTCCTGTTGACACGGCCCTACTTGGCAGGGCAGAGGCCCAGGAGAGCCTGGCTCAGTCAGGCAGGGACCAGGGGGAGGTATGCAAGGCACCTCAGGCCCCAGATTTCAGGAGGTACTTGATCGCAGGTCCTTGCAAGTGCTCCTCCCTGCCCTAGGGCTGAGGTTTCTTGCCTGGATCCATTCCCCCTGAGCAGAAAAAGGACTTGGCAGTCGTTGAACTGGCCTCTGGAGCCAGGGAGCTGAAATCAACAGCAGGGAGGGCAGACGGGCCGTGTTTAGGCTGGTGAGGTTGGCTGGCTCTCCACCCTGGCAGAACCAGGCAGCCAGGGCTGGCTCGCAGTCATGGGGCGGCTGGGAGCCACTCCCTCCCTCCACCCTTACTGCCCTCCTCGGCACCCAGGAGCCTCAGCAAGCCTGCAAAGGAGGTGCTGGGGCTTGCGCCGTGGACGCAGGCATCCCCTTCGCTTGGGCAGGCCATTACCCCGGACCTCGGGCCCTAGCTGCTCCCAGCCCCTGAGACAAAGTTGGGGAGAGCCAAGCTGCAGGAAGTCCTGTGCATGTGCATGCATGTACGTTTGTGTGTGTGTGTGTGTGTGTGTGTGTGTGTGTGTGTGTGTGTGTGTACACATACGTGCGGGTGGTGGCGAGCAGGACCCAGCCTTGCTAATTTTAGCTGTTGTGGTCCAGTCCTGGGGAGAGGGGTTTCCATTGGAATCTCCAGCTGTCCCGATTTCCCCATCTCGCTCTAATTAGCAACGTGCCGACTGGGAGGGGACCTGGGTTCACATTCTGTTCTCTGCTCATATTTTTAACTCTGTTTTGCACAGAGAATGCCAGGTCACTCTGGTGTGGGGAGTGGGGGTGGGGAGGAACAGGTGTGGGGTCCCCCGTCCCCTCCCATTCTCTGGAGCCCAGGAGAAGAGTGTGTGTGTGGGGGGGCGTGCTGACCCCTTGGTCCTTGCCTCCCTGATCCTCCCCTGGTGTCTGAGGAGGCCAAGCGCTTTGACAGGCAGACGGCATTTTCTTCATGTGCTTCTGTGTTGTGCGCAAGAACCGTCGGGGAGGGGTGGGGCTGGGAAGGACCGAGAGAAGCCAGCCTAGGAATGTCCCCATTTTATTTTCGGTCTCCTCCCCACCTCTTGCTGTCCAGTCTCCTCATTTGCCTCCAGCCCCTCCTCCCGCTGCTCCTCAGAGGGGAATGGCTGCCTGCCCTGAAGCCAGGGACACTCTCATCTCCAGGCCCTGGCTTTCCGGGGGCGGACGAGAGGGAGGATTCTCTCCTGTGCTCGGGGCCCCCCATCCCCATGTGCAGGGAGAAGTGGGAAGACTGGGGAGAGGCTTTGAGCTGAGGGTGAGCTTGCTCACATGGGCAGCCCTCCCAGGCCTGGGTGCCCCCCCTCCCCGGCCCCAGCCTTCCCCTCACGCCTGGCACCCCTCTCCTGCCCCCGTAGGCTCTTCGGGTTCGTGGCCCGGAAGCAGGGCAGCACCACCGACAATGCCTGCCACCTCTTCGCTGAGCTTGACCCCAACCAGCCCGCCTCCGCCATCGTCAACTTCGTCTCCAAGGTCATGCTGAGTGCCGGCCAGAAGAGATGAACGCCACCCCTCGCCCGGGGCCAGGGCAGTGGGGGGGATGGGGCGAGCGGGGAGGGCACCCATGAATCCTGACCACCCTTGAATCCAGAAGGAGGACTTTGGGCCAATTTTGGAGAAGGAGAGAAGAAAGTGCAACGTGAGGAGGGGGAAGTGAATCGCAGAGGGGAAGGGGAAGAGAGAGAGAGAGAGAGAGAGAGAGAGAGAAAAAGATGGAGGAGAATAACTTGGATTCCCCTGGGTAGATGGATACTGTGGAGCCCCGAAAGCCTCCACCGCTCACCAGGTCCACCTAATTCCCCCTCCCCCCCTCCGAGAGGATGGGGCTCCTCAGAGGAGACAGACCAACTCCTTGGGGATCTGTCATTTGGGAGTAAGTGGAAAAGCTCTGTCTCCCTAACCCGACTGCTTTGCAAGGAGAAATCAGATTGAGAGAATCCTTTTCTGGCCACCTCCGGGGTAGACTGGCAAACCAAACAGGGCCAGCATGGGACGTCACGTGGCCGAACTTTTGCCTTTGAAAGTATCTGAGACCTGAAGTACCTGAGGTCTCTGGACTTTGCCTCCGCTGTGCAGTCTGTGTGGGTGTATATACGGGGTGTGTAATAGGTCCACACCCACAGCCTCACTTACTTTCATGTGCCTCTCAGCCCGCTACAACACCTGTCCTTGTCTGTGCCCTGTGTGTTTGCGCACACATGTGCATCCTGTCCAAAGAAGGCAATAGCGGGGGTGACAGGGCAGCGGGGGGTGGGGCGGACATAAGCCCTCTTCCTGAGGAGTGCCCAAGGTTCTGGGTCACAGACTGTGGGCCCCTGTGCCTGCATTCTAGCGGCCCCGGGCGCTGCCAGCCCTTCTCAAGAAAGACCCCAGAGGGAGGGGGGCTGGCTGCCCGAGGGCGGGACCCCCTGTTCTGCCTCAGCTGGGAGGCTGGAGTATTGGTGCCGGGAGGTGCAGACATGCATGCGCATCGTCTTGGGGAAGAGATCCGTCAGGAGGGGCGGCTGCAGAGCTGGCAAGATCGCGGGTGTGTGGCCCCGCAGTAGCCTGGGCAGGTGGCTCCCACCAGCTCCGAGCCCTCAGCCTGTTCTTGGGTTTTGTGCCCCAGAACAGCCTTTCCTCACATCTGCTTATCGGTTTGATGCCCTTGCGGCTGTGGGAGATTGAGCCTTCCTGCCCTGCCCTGCCCCATCCTTCAGGGTCCCCATGTTGGAGCTTGTCCTGCGGAACCTGCTTTCAAAAGCCCTGCCCAGCAAGCCCCAGGGAAGACACCTGAAGGCCTCGTGCTCCCCTCTGAGGGTGTTTCGGGGTCTGACTTTTACGGGTCTGCCCAGGATGTCCTTAGCAGAGCTCTTGTTGCTGCTGCCTGTGCATCCCACATGGCCTACCTACCATGCCAAAGCCTTGCTGTTCCCCCTCCTGCCTTGGTTTTCCCGGCAGAGCCAAGCTGCCCGTGGAACAGAGGGGCCAAGGCATGCATTTAGGTCAGAGGGCCGAGAATCCATCTGGGCAGTTGGGGAAACCCCCAGACCACCACCCAAGGACTCTAAGCCAGAATGGAAAATTCACCACACTCCATTCTTGAGTGGCTTCTTAAGCCCATGGGGTCCCCTAGAGAGAGGCATTGTACTGATATATAAATATATATAATATATATGTGAGACATACTGACAGAATCTGTAAGCTAATAACATATAAGAAAAGATTAAAAAAAAAGAACAGGTAAATTGACAAGAAGTATTTATTGTTTTCCCATATTGCTTTATCGCCTCCCCGGGCATAAACCAGTTCCCATCCCCTTTTTTATGTCTAAGTGAAGTCGGAAACGTAGGGGCCCTTTACCCTTGGAGCGGGCAGTGGGGAGGCGATGTGCCTGCTCCATTCCCATGGCCCCCTTATTTTCTGGTAAGCCTGGGGCTCAGCAGTCAGCTCCCAGAGATGAGGGGGAGCTGCCCCTCTCACTGTGGGCCTGAGCAAGTGTGTGAGCCTATGGGGGACAAGGGTGTGTGTGGCCGATGTGGGTGATGTGTGTGTCTTTTGCATTTTTTCTCCTCCAAGAAGCTGTATCTGTGTGGACGTTCTGTTTCAGGGAGTTGGAAAGGAGAATGTCTGAAGGTGGGAAGCAGGCCCCCGCTTCCTAAAGGTTGCAACCTTGTACTTGGTGACCGAGGTTCCTCCAAAGTGCTCTTCCTTCTGAGGCGTTCAAGCCAGATACCCCCCCTTCCCACCCACCCCAACTCTCTCCCCAGATAGGAGGTATTTCCTGCTCACTTCCTTTGTAAATATCTTAAATCTCCCAATGGACGTGGCCCCGGGGTCTCGCCCCTCCTGGTCTGGATGTCCTCTCCTCACTTGGGGCCAGGCAGAGCGGCAGACCCTTTGGCAGCCAGCCCTGGGCCTTCCACATGCTTTCCCACCACCTCCCCCCTCCCAGCAGCCCCCACCTCCTGGGCATGGCCAGCCTGCCCCACTCAGGCCTGAGCCCAGTGTGACCCTGGGAAGGACCAGGGCATCCTGGGAAGCTGATCAGCTCAATCCTCACTCCCTCGCATCCCTCTGGAAGGAGTGGGTTTCCAGAAGAATGCTAGGGAAGGGTACCCCAGTTTCCAAGTGGCCCTACCTTTGGGTCAGACACTGGTTGGGAGGACACTGTGGCCCTCCCATGTCTCACAGGTTAGGTCTGTGCACCCCAGCACGCATGCGTGCGCACACACACACACACACACACACACACACACACACACACACCACACCCCCCCCACAGCACCGCAGTATATTCTTGCCAAAGATTTCCTTTAAGAGAAAGCACTTTTAATCATTATTGTTATTGTGTAAATGTCTAGCCCTTTCTCTCCTCCCTCCCCCTCACCCCTGTTTGCTGTTACTGTTGAATCTGTCTGTCAGCCAGGAGAGTGCTGTCTGGTCTTGCAAACAGGCTGACAGGGCCAGGGTCCGGGGGAAGTTGGCAAGGAGGAGCAGGAGAGGCAGGGTCAGGTCGCAGAGCAGGGGTGCAGATGCCAGGCGGGCTTACGGCCCCCTGCGTTCCAGCCAGGCATCTGAGGCCAGCCTGGGGCCTCCCCGAGGCAGGCCAGCGTGGTGTCTGGAGGGAAGAGCGCAGGGAGATGACATGTGTCTGACTCTGGGAGAGCGGTCCAGCGAGGTGCAGATGGCTCCACGCTGGTGGACTAGGAGGAGAGGGCAGAGCATGGGAACAATGGAGAGGTGACCCCAAAGGGGAAAGAGGAAGAAGGGAGCTGTCTGGTCCACCTCCAGAGGTGCCTGGAATGCCCCTGCCCTGCAGTCTTGGTGTCCTGGCCCCCTCGTCTAGCCAGCTATTTGAGGGCCACATACACTGCGACCGAGGTTCGGGATGGGCCTTTGAGCCCCATCTTCATCAGAGTCTCTCCCCAGCGGCTCTGAAAACTCGTGGACTCCTTCTCCCTTGGGCTTTGAGGAATCCCTCGGTGTATCAGAGACTGGCAGGAAAGGGCCGGTGGGGCCTGGTGGCCGTAAGAGGCGGCAACCAGCGGCACAAGTGTGATCCTTATAAAGAGGCTCTCAGGAGAGGGAGGGAGAGGATGCTGATGAGCCCGAGCCCAGGTCGGGCAGGCTCTTCCTGCCATGCAGGGTGTGTGGAGGTGTCTGGAAGCAGAACATCTATGCTGGACATTTGCCCACCATCCCTGCCTCCCGAGTCTTAGCTCCTTCTTTGAACTTCTCAACTTCAGGCCCTGGGGAGCTCAAGCGGGTCCATACCCTATCCAGGGGCTGCCTCCCGCCCCTACATCTCCCCACACTCAGGCTCCTTGGAGAGGTTGGGGGCAGAGTCCCAGAGCCATTCCTCACCCAGGCCCAGGCCCCAGGATCCAGAAACTGGAGCTCCTGGCCAGCGTAACGCAGGACATAGGCGTGCATGTGTGCGCGAGTACAGGTGTCTATGCGTGCATATTTTGCTGATCTCTTTAGGAAACGTGGGGTTAGGGCCAAAGATAGTGGGTGGGCAATGGGATGTCCAGTTCGATATCACCCAGCAGTGAAAGGAATCAGGAGGGCCCCCGATGGGAGGAATCGCAGTATTGTCAATGGGGAGGACAGGCTCCACTGGGTGGGGCTCTGGAAGATCGGCTCCTTCCTGATTTCTCTGTCCTCGGATGTCCAGACTGTTGGAGGACTTCTGTGTATGTCCCATACCTGGGCTCTTCCCGGCAGCGAGGTCTTTGCAGACAGATGTCCCAAGTTTGGTTTCTAATCAGTGTTAAACAGGTTGAGGCTCTCCCGTGTGTCCATGTTTGGTTTGTGTGTGAGAGTGAGCACATCTGTGTGTGCATGCCGTGTTCCCCCATTTTCTCTCCTCCCTCGGACATACCATTCAGAACAAATGTAACAATTCCTTGCCACTACCTCCCCGGCCCCCTGCAGGAGAGACAGAATAACCCAACATCCTCCCCATCCCCCCGGCTGTGTATTTATATAGATGGAAATATCCTTTCTATTTTGTATCATCGTGCCTGTAACCTCTGCCACCTTGTATAAACCCTGGCCTGTGTGGCTTACCCGGACATGAACTATTGTATTCTTACGCTGGCCCACTCCTGTACAGCTGCTTTCTTTCCTGGCTCCGCATTGTATGGCTTTATACATGATAAAGCGAAAGACAAATCTGTGCCTTTCTCTAGCTGTGTTCTTTGGGAAGGGGTCTGCCGAGTCTCCGGTGAGCACAAAGGGGGCGCCTTCCAGGCTCCGGATGTGCGGCGGGCTTGAGGGGTGCCTCTCGCACACAGCTCCCCCTGATTCTCCCAGCGGCTTCCCCGCTGTCCAGGTCTTGGTTCTGATTGCCACGAGAGTTTCGTCTGGACTCTTAAAAGCCAGGAGAGAAACTCAAACTGATTTAAAGGGAGGGGGTAAAGGACTGTATCGGCCCACATGAACAAGAGGTGAGGCCCCGCGGGATCTGGCAGCTCAAACGGTGGAACCGGGAATTGGTTTCCACCCCCCGGTTCTGGGCTGGCTTAATTTTCAGGCAGGCGGTGTCCCTGGGGTGGCACCAGATGCCTCAGCATTTGGCCACGAGGTGCTCCCGGCTTGCATCCTCCCAGCCCGGCAGCCCCGTAGAGAGCTCTTTTTCCCCAGTATTTTAAGCGAATATTAAATGCTGGGGCAAGTGCTCTTAGGCGCTGATAGGCCCTGCTTGGGTCCTACGAGCAACTCGGAACCAACCCGACTACGTGGAGCTGGCTCACGGGACGGCCTCTGGAGCTTTCTGGACCACGGCAACAGCAGATGCTTCATTGCCTGCCACAGGCGAGGAATTGTCATGACTAATTTTTCCAACACACCCGGGAGGTAGGTGTCATTACATCGAAGTGACAGAGAAGGAAACCGCGTCTGCGGGAGGTCACCGAGCTTCTCACGGGCAGAACTGGAGCTTGTCACCACCAGTGACAGCTCGCACTGAGCAACCCTGCTAAGTCCCAGAGACTATGTGTGTTTTCTTACACACACGCACCCGGGGACTGCCCTTGTCCTCTTCTTAAAGGGAAAGAAACGGAGCTCCAGAGATGTTGAGAGATTGCTCAAAATCACAAGGCTGGAAATTGGCTGAGCAGGCTGTGAACCCTAAAAGTCCATGCGTCTCTTAGCTCGCACCCCGTCTTTTGCTTTTAGGGTTTTGTTTACGAGGGAAGGACAGACCCTGATGAGTGAGGGGCAGGCAGGAGCCCCACCTGATGGCATTGGTCACACAAGGGGGTCCGGGGGCTGGGTAGTCTGGCTGGCTTCCCACAGAGGGGGCCGGGGCTCCAGGTGTGTGTGTGTGTGGGGTCACCCTCTGATGCCACCCAGCTGTGGAGTGATGTGGCTACCTCGGGCTGGGCCTGGGCCAGCGGAAGAGAGAGACAGATAAGACTGGCAGGCTGGGGCCTGCGGCTGGGCTCCTGCGGCCTGGCTTTGAGGGGCCGCAACAGGGAGGCAGGGTGGGGGCCAGCTGCACTCCCAGTGTGCCCTGAGGGGGAGGAAGGAGTGAGCGGGCTGCGGCCGGGGGGTTCTGGGGTAGGGACGTGAGTTCTCCTGACACCCCTTATTACACGGGAGACTCTCTTCATTTCTGAGGCAAGTGCGGTCCCTGCAGCGTCAGCCCACCGGCATCGCCCAGGAGCTTATCAGAAAGGCAGAGCCTCTGGCCCCACCCCAGACCCGCAGACCAGACCCCCAGGAGATCCGCACATGCCCTGAAGCCTGAGCGGCCTGGTGGAGGATCGCCCGGCTGGGTCTCAAACCCAGGGCCCGACATGCACCGTGCAGGGCTCGCCTCCGCCCCACCCGAACCATGAGGACCATGACCGCTCTTGTCTGGGCCTCCGCTGGACACCGGGGGTCCTAGGCTTCCCCTCGCGGCCGGACCTGGTGCCGGGATCCCAGAGTCTCTGCGGCCCTGGGGCTGGCGAGAGCTAGGCGGGGGTGAGGCCTGGGGCTGCTGCGCACTCCTCTGGTTGTGGTGGGTGTTTGGGGTGTGGGCTGAGGCTGAAACAGCATCAGGAGGGCAGGAGGGGCAGAGGGATGGGGTTGGGGCCGAAGATGAGTTGTCTCTCACTTGGTGTCTCAAACTTGGCTGAAAAGTACTGAAGCCTGGGTGGGTCACACCCTGAGGTTCTGGGTGAATCTAAGGTCCAGGGGGGATGCTGGAACTTTTCATCTCTCCCCTGGGGACTCTATGGACAGCTTGTGGCCAGAACCACTGGGGAAGACTGTTGTGCACATGGAATCCTCTGTGGCAGGTGTGTGTGCCCACACACAGACGCACATGCCCTGGGGAACGGTCTGGAGGAGGGGCAGGGGAGGAAGAAGTCCTCTCTGGATTGGCTCAGGCATCCCCATGGCCCCCTTCCCCATGTGCCCCCTCGGGAGCTGAGCCTAGTGTCCCTCCTTCTGCATCTGAGGGGTCCTAGCTCCGACCCGCCTGAGCCAGGGCTCTTTGAGGAAGGAGAAGCTTTCTTTGTCCCCATGCCCAGGCCTTCTAGCTGTCGGTGGAAGGGTAGGGTCTGGGAAATCTGGCTCCAGCAGCTCTGAAATTTCTCCTCTTGGGCATTAAATTCTGCCTTCCTCTTTTAGAGACCTGGATTTTCCTCATTCACTGGTGAAGATGACTAATGATTAGTCTCAGCAGTTTGTAAGCAAGTCAAAGTATGGAAAGGATACAGCTGGTTCTAAACAATGGACGGCAGGTGTAGGATCAAATGCAACTGTGTGCGTGCCGGGACACACACACACACCCACCCGTGGGCTGTACTGCGGGGACACACACACACACACACACCCGTGGGCTGTACTGCGGGGACACACACACACACACACACACACACACAC
>NW_027397064.1:18168062-18193589 GCF_003265705.2 Callorhinus ursinus
CACACACACACACACACACACACACACACACACACACTCCCACCCCAGTTGGGCTGTACTGTGTCTCCATGGAGGCATCTCCTTTGCTGCCCCCTTGTGGCTGGCATCCTGGTGTGGAGACTCAGTCCCAGGGGCATCAAGCTGGCAATGGGGCCGGGCAGCTCCCACAGCGAGCTGACCCCCGGATGCGCTAATCAACAGAGCAGTACAATCAGAGGTGAGGGAGAGCCCCTGCCCCCGGAGTTCTGCTGGTCAGGCCCAGGGCCTGGGGCACGGTGGAGGCAGGACATGGGCAAGCGGGCGTTGGGGGGCAAGGGCCGGTGGGCTGCAGCATGCGGAGCCTAGGGACTGGAACGGCTCGGCTTGGAGACGCGGAGGCAGGGGGCTGAGATGCTGGCTATGCCATGGCGTGTGGCCTTCTATGGAAAAGGGAGCCCACACTCTCTGGGTGCCACACCGTCCTCGGCGAGCGCTGTGGGGAGCCCCGAGTGGAGAGGAGCTACTGGAGAGCATTCTCTGGGACCGGTGAGCCCCTGTCCCTGCAGACGCTGGAGTGAGGCCTGCTTCCCTTCTGGGTGTGACCACAGGCACAGCCTAGGAAAGGCCCCTCCTGCAGCCCGAGCCGGGACCAGAGATGAGCCTCGTCAGCTGTGACCTGCCTTGGGAGCGCTGGCCTCTGAACCAGGCGCAGCTGGTTTGGCTCTGGCTTTGCTAGGGCCTCAGGAAAGCTTTGTCCTTCCTGGGCCTTAGTTTCCTCCTCTGGAAAATGGGAGAACGCTGACCCCAGAGGTGGGGTGTGCAGATGGACCACAGTGTACTGCTGGGCTCTGGGGCCTTAAGGAATATGCACCCCCGTCCTCTTCTTGTGCCTCTTGCCTTCTCCCCACCATTTCTCAGGCCTCTGGGGGCACTTGGCCGCAGAACAGACTTGTAGCTGAAAGCCTCCCTAACGATATTGATCTAGCCGGCTCCTGACTCCAGACCACACGCTTGGGGTGGGGGTGGTACAGCCGCCTCCGTGGCTCCAGCTTTTATGGGGTTTAAAGATCATCTCTGGCCTTCGAGACAGGATGTCTAGATTCTGGACCCCTCCTCTCAGCCCCTTCCCATGCTCTGACTTCTGGGTTGGTCCTGGGAAACCAGGGGGCACCCATAAGGTCACAGGCTCCTTGCCTCCCCTCAGCCTCCTATCCTGCATGAGCAGGACCTGAGCTGGAGCACCACCGCCCCATCCTCACTGGACTCAGGCTGGTTGGGGACATCAGGAACAGAGGCTGTGTGGGCCAGGGGTCCTGGAGGAGGGCGGGAGACCACCTGGGAGAGATGGAGAAAACCTCACAGATGTGGTGCTCTAGAGCTGGTGGAGAACTTGGGGCTCCCTGGGGGTAAGTCAATCAGCCAGTGAATTCACCTGAGATGTAGTGAGTACCTACTATGTGCAGGCATTGTACTAGGCACTGAGCGCTACTGGTGTGTTTGTTTCCCTTGCACCATTCCGGGTCTAATGGCAGGGAAGGGAGAGTGGGGAAAACGTAAAGAAGTAGCCAATATGTAATTACGGTATGATAAGTGCCCTGGAGGACAGGCACATCATGCAGCAAGAGTTGGTAAATTGATCCCGATGGTCTGGGGAGAGCAGAGAAGGTGTCCCCTAGGAAGTGACTCTTTCCAAATGTTAGAGTCCACAGAGTGAACAGGAGTCGATTGGGTAGAAAGGAGAGAAAGGGTATTTCAGGCAGAGGAAACAGCATGTGCCAAGGTCTAGGGGCAGGAGGGGCATAGCCTGCTTGAACCTCAGGTGCTTCCCCTGGGTGGTGTGTTTTACAGTGTTAATTTCACCTTCAATTGCAGGCCAGAGAGAAAAGAGGCTAATGCAGAGGCTGTGGAGTCAGGGTTCAAATGCTGTGCCATTCCTATTCGCTGTATGACCCTGAGCACGTTGTTTGACCTTGCTGTGCTTCTGTTTCCACCTCTGGCAATGTGGGATGGTAATGGTGGTCTCTGACTCAGGGGGTTGTTGTAGCAATTGAGAGTCTCTACCTGTACCAACATTTTGGGGCAGCACTTTTAGTAAATGCTTGATAAATGTCAGCTATGTTTATTATCTACTTATTTGATCCCCCTCCCAACTAGACTATTAAGTCCTTAAGAGCAGGGACCTAGGTCTGTACCTGACGCCCCAGCACAGTGTCCGGCATGTAGGAGGCCCTCTATCAAAGTTTGTAGAAGGAGTGAGTTAACCGCAAGGTCATTGTTGCTAGAGGGAGCTGGTGGGGGCTGGGGGGAGTCAGAAGATTGGACTAGAGACGGTGGGTGAGTTTGGCAGGCACCTTTGGTCATGTGAAGGGCTTGGTTGTTGTAAGAGCAGTGGATGGTTTTGAAAAGTCTTAATCAAGGGAGTGGTGGGGACAGATTAGCCTTTGGCAAAGATGCCTGGGCTGTCTGTTTCAACATCCGTTGCGGCCCAGCTATATGTTAGATGATGTGATGTTAGATGTTAGATGTCACCTCATTTATTTATAAAATGACCCCGGGAAATAGGTAATACAGCTAGGGAAACTAAAGCTTGGAAGATTCAGTAGTATGTCTGAGATCTCGTAGCTGGAAAGTGCTAGAGAAATGGGACTTCAGATCTCCTAGCTCTGCATCATTTAGGACGTTGACTCAGCTTCTTTAGCAGATTCCAAATTACTGAACACTTAAATGTGAGAGGTACCTAGTTGCTTTCTCAAGAAAAGGCTCTAGCTCATATCAGAGCTCTATTATGAAGTTGTTTTGGAACCCAGTTTTGTCATTCGGCCATCCTCAATATGGGGCCAAAAAGGTTGATCCAGCTCCTGCCATTGCAACTGCATTCCAGTTGGTGGAAAACAGAGAAAGGGGAAGGAAAGATCATGCCCTTCTCTTTAAGGACATGATACACTGCTTATATTTTATACATTGTTTCTGCTTAGATGGCAAGGGCCCAAACTATCACATGGCATCAACTAGCTGCCAGGAAGTGTTACTTTTTTATGCTGTGCGGCCAACAGCCCAGCCATACTTCTGGAGATGTATTACTAAAGGAAGAGAGTGGGTATTGCGAGCCACTGTTAGTTTCTGACTCAACTCATGCTCCTGCACCAGTGGGAGGGAGAGCCCCTCTGCGGCTGCCAGGGCAGGAGGTGAGGGCCTGCGCCATGCTTCCTTCCGGGGCCACACTCAGAGCATGCTCAGTAGATCTAAGACGTGGAAGAGCTTCATCACTGACCCAAGACAGGGGCGATGGAAAGCCGTTGAGAAGGACCAGGCCCAGCGACAGCACACTGAGTTGAGAAGCATTGGTTTGAACAGAAGTGAAGAGTCTGGAGGTGGACATGTTGAGGGAAGAAGCCGTGGGGCTTCCGGTGGAAATGCTCACGGGGCACTTAGAAGTGAGGAGTCAAGATCCTGGAGTTAGTGACGCCATGTGGTGTAGCTGCACAGCTCAGTGGTCATCCTCTTTCACGGGAAGGACCTGGCCTCCAGGGGTGACCCCCAGCAGCCATGTCTGTGCCTTGGGGTACCCTGACCACTTCCTCCCCGTGATACAGCAGCCTGGTCCAGGGGCCAGGAACCAACTCAAGGTGGGGTCTGGGGTGGGCGGGTGGCTGTAGAAACGTCTCATCATTACCTCCAGAGAGGTGACAGGACACAGGGGAAGGATGGTCCTGTGTCTCAGTACAGAGGACAAGGACCAGTGCAATGGTCCCTGTGCTTCAGGTGTGGTCCAGAAACTGCAGAGAGTGGCCTAACCAGGGCCACGTAGCCCAGATGAGGCCTCGACGCTACCTACAGTTCAGGTCCCCGGCCCGCTGAAATTCCTCACTACTTCTGTCGAGAGGTTTGGGTGACAGGGAAAATGAGTTGAATCACAGAAGGATTGTTGTGCATCTGTGGGCGGAGACTCATCCCCATCTAAAGACATCGCAGAGAGAGGAGGGTCGTGAATGGGACCGGGGCACATAGGGGGGTAGGGAGGAGTTGGAGGAAGAGGGTCTTGTGAAGAAGACTGGAGGTCTCAGAATGGGAGGAAGAGCTCGTGTGTCCATAGAAAAGGGGAGTTTCGAGGAAGAAATGGGCGATGGACAGACAGTCCAGCCGCCCCCCTGAGCATCACGTCGAATGAGCCCTGGGACAAGGTCACTGAAGTGACCATGAGGAGGTCATCCTGGCTTCCTCCTCCGGGGAAAGACAGCAGAGGGTGGGGGCTCGGGGTTGAGGAAGTGGCTTAGCACAGTGTCTGGCTCCAAACGGCTCATGGTATTTCTAGAACTGGCGACTCCGTGAGTGAAGAGGAGGTGGAGAGAGACGGCAGGTGTGGACATCCTTTCAAGAACCCAGACTTCTCCCCACCGGGATTCACTTTTCTTCCTGAGCATTGCTCTCTGCTTTCAGGCGCTCAGCCTGCGTTCAGGGCCGAGACCGGGAAAGGGGGTGATTTGTCCTGGAAATCGGAAGCCCCCTGGGGGTGGCCCTGCCGAAGGAGCCGCCTTCTGATACCTCACCTGGATCTCTCCGGCTGCAGTATCGGTATCAGCAGGTGTCAGCCGGGGAGGGAGAAGCCTTCTCTGAATGAAGCTCCTTCAGATCACTAGAACCTCAGGACTCTATCCCAAGTGGGGAGATAAGGGAGGTGAAGATCAGGTGAGAGCCGGCCGCCTTTGTGTGCGCCTGGTGTGACATTACAGCCCTCTCCCTGCGCTTCCTCCTCCGAACGTCCTGCTCCCGGGGCGCTGATAACTCAAGCCCTGGGTTGGTGTTGAGGAGGCCGGGTCCCGTGCTCCAGGCAGACACCAGAGGGCGGTGTCTGGGCCCTGTAGGGCCAGCCCAGCGGAGGAGGCCCAGGGAAGACATTCAGCTCAAGGCTCCTCCCTCCCCTCCCCTACCTCTTCCTAGCTGCTCTTTCCTGCTTCCTTCCCCGGGTCCGGTCTCATTGCTACTTCTCTGTCCCCCTGGCCGCCTCCCTCCCCCCGCCCCCCAACGGGGTCACCTGTAGACAGGCTGCAGGTCCTGGCTGTGGTCCTTCAGGGTGGATGGACCAGGGACCTCAAGGAACCGAAGGAGCCTAGGCATGGGGGTGGGGTGGGGCTGAGTGAGGACTTTTCCAGATGGGGCTGCAATTCTGGTATTTGAGTGCTTCTCCTCCCTCCCGCCTTAGGGCCGCACCACCTCAGCCAGCTTCCCCGTGTCATCTTGGGCCTAAGGCTCCCTCCAGTGGCCAACAGGGGGGCACTGCGGGCACTCGTGGTAAAGGTCTCAGGGGGCCCCAAGCTGAGCCAACTTCCAAGAGCCCCGAGAGACCCGTTTACTGAGAGCTGGAAGGGGAGAGTAGTTGGGCACTTCGAGGCAGGCTGTTTATTAAAAGCCCCAGGGGAGTGGCGAGGACAGAGACCTGGAGGCCCCTGTTCCCATCATCAATCATCCTTCCTGGCAGACGAGCTGATCCAGAGCCCCTCCATGACCTGCTTGTGGGCAGGGCCGGAGACCCTGCAGGTGACCAGCGGTGGCAGGAACCACTGAGGCCCTGACTGAAGGGGGGTGGCTCCGTGGAGCGGCACTGGACTAGCAGCCAAGAGATTAGCGTACACTGGGGGCTGGCCAAGAGAATTCCCCTCTCAAAACCTCCGTGTCCTCATCTCTAACTGGGGCCTCTGGGCCCGATGATGTGTCTGGGTGCCTTCTCGCAGCCCTGCACGACCTGGCCCCGTGTTCTGACTCCCTGGGTCCACAAGAGCCGTATGCCCACCCCTGCAGCCGGCCTACTGTTCTCCCTCCTCTCTTGGCGGGGCAGGCGAGTGTCTCTCTGGGCAAGCAATGCAGAGTGGGCTTCCACTTGCTCTTTGGAGCGACTCGACACTGTAGATTCTGTTCTGCTCACCCTGTGCCTCCGCCCTCCGTGGGTGCATGTTTCTGCAGGGTCCAGCCCCACAGTGGCTTCCTGTTCCCAGGGCCCGGGGTCTAGGAACCAGGAATGCAAGCGTCTGCTATCCCTGGACTTGGTCATTTACTTCCCTCCTCTTCAAGGTCAGTGACCCACGTGAGAATGAGCGCGAACATCCACATTTCTCTCGAGGACTCCCAGGCCACCGAGCTCACCGAACTGCCCCAGGTCTTTATGAAAGAAGCCGAATCTGACCAAAAATGAAAATAAATAAGTGAATAGGCCTCTTTTTCCCCCAAAGGGGGTGATGGTGGGCGCCTCTGCAGAGGCAGGACTGAAGTTCTGGTACCCCAGCTGAAACACAAGGATGAGACGTTTTCATCAGCCTGCTCGTGGAACATGGAGGTGGAGCGCGTGGTGGGGAGCCCCTCCAGGCACTCTGCTACTTCCTAGGCCCCGAATCCGGGCCAGTCATTTCACCTCTCTGGGCCTTAGTTTCCTTGTCTGTAACGCAGGGCAGTCATGACAAAGTTATATAAATGTTAGTAAGTCCTTTATGCAGGGTGTCTAGCTTGGACTACTGGGAGGCCCGTCACATTTATTGACTGCCCGCGATGTGTGAGGGACACAGGATCTCATTTACCATGAGCTCAACAAGGTGGTCATTATCACCCCCATTTCGTAGATGAACAAACCAAGGCTCAGAGAAGTAACAATTCAATTAAGAGCCCATCTAACGATTCGAACTCGCATCTGTCTGCTTCCAAGACTCATCTGGGAAGGCACAGATGGAGTGGAGGCAGAAGCCTGCTGAGGGCGGGCTCCTGAGAAGGCAGAAGTCCTTGTGAGACCAGAGAAGAACCAGACGGGAGGGAGGGAAGAAGGCAGCCAGGGACAGGCCTTAGGGAGAGGAGGACTTGGGGCTCATGAGATCTGGTGACTGCTCATCACATCGTGCCCTTTGTGAGCAGGACAGCTGGGCTCAGAGAGGGGAAGGGGCTTTCCGTAGGTCACTTGGCCTCGTGGAGCCTGGCTGGTCCAAAGGTTCAGGGATCGAGAGTGCTCGGACGGTCACCAGGAGGCTGAGAAGGCCAGCTGTTGTCTGTGGGATGCTCCTGGGGAGACTCCAGGGCCCGGCCATGGGCAGCACTGGAAAAGGGCCGCGGTGACATGGTGGCCGAGGGTGGTGGTGTGAGAAGCCTGAGGGTCGACATGAGGCCAGAGCTGGGAGAGCCCCGAGACCGCACCGGAGGGGCAACCTCCCCTGCCTCTGGGGGGGGGGGCTGGGGATGCTCCGGGGCTTAATAGGAGAACCTCTGGGAATGCAGGGAAGGAGGGAGAGAAAAGCCACAGAGAGGCAGCTCCTGGCCAAGGACATCATGGTTAGAGTCTGAGTCTGCCGGACATCCAGCTGTAGCCACGAGCGCAGTCACCTGGCCCAGAATCCCCCTCCCTCCTTTAGAAGAGGCAAGCGGCCATGCTGCCTCATTCCGACCTCCCTTGGTTCCCCGGGAAAGGGCTGGTTTTAGGAAAGGAGGCTGTAGAGGCATTGGAGAGGGGATGTCGCCCCCTTGTGGCCAAGAGGTGGTACTACGAGGCCAAGGCAGGATGACCAGAGAGGGAGAACCCCACGCAGCCAGCCACAGGTCGCTGCAGTTGAAACACTTTTGAGTTCCTCCTGGGCATCGGGCTCCCTTTGTGAGAGACGTCCCAGAGCCGGGTGCATGTGAGACGCTGGCGGCTTTCAGGCTTCATTGCCGTGAGCCGTTTTCTCGGGAGGAACTTCGGGGCTCTAAGGGTCCCAGGCACCTTACCATAGCAGCGTTGGGAAGGCGTGTACTGAGCTCTCCGCATGAGCCGGGCCCTGTGCGGGGCACCGAGGACCCAGAGATGGACAGGACGTGGACCAGGCCCTCCACCATCCATGCGGGACCCAGGCGAGAGGCCAGCGGACCATCACGCAGCCATCTCCCGGGGGAGGGACAAAGTATTAGGGGCATAGCCACTTCTCCTGCAGAGGGGTTTCTGTAATACCCTGGCTTCCCTCCTCACCCCTCTCCAGTCGAGGAGTTTGGGAGGAGAAATAGAGCTCATTCTACTTCTCTCTGCCCCGTCAGAACCAGCATGCTCCAGAACGTTTGCATTGTCCCGAGCCGCTCATCTCTGTATGGGAGGCTCTCGCTTTGAGTGACATAGGAGCAAATTATGTGGCCCCTGCTCCAACGTTCTCCCGTCAGCTGTACAAGTAACATTAAACAAAAAAAGATTTTATTTATTTATTTGACAGAGAGAGACACAGCCAGAGAGGGGCGTGGGGGAGGGAGAAGCAGGCTTCCCGCAGAGCAGGAAGCCCAATGCGGGGCTCTATCCCAGGACCCTGGGATCATGACCTGAGCTGAAGGCAGACGCTTAATGACTGAGCCACCCAGGCGCCCTATCAGTAACATTTTGATCTTCATCTTCCCCACTTTGGGTCAATCGTTTCTGAATTCAGGTGTGGAAAGAGGATGTTTATTGCTTCTCCAAATCCCTAGAGCAGTGGTTCCCCACCAGTGGGGGTTTTCCTGCCCAGGTGACATTTGTCACGATGGAGGGTGGAATCCTCCTGGTATCTAGTGGGTAGAGGCCAGGGACACTAAAAAAAAAAATCCTAAAATACTCAAGACAAACCCTCAGAACACAAATCATTTAACCCAAATGTCCGTAGTGCGGGAGTTGATAAACCCCGGACCTAAAGAATAGGGTGTTAGGAGAAATTACAGGACAGGTGCCCAATTCAGCCTTGTGGGGAGAGGTTGTGTGAAGTGGGAGTTTAAAGAAGGCTCCTGGAAGGAGGTAATATCTGACTTGGGTTTGGAATATAAGTTGGCTGTTTCCATGCAGATGAGGCGTGTCAAAATCAGACATGTGGAAGAATATCTGGGCAGTGGGAACAGAGTGTGCAAATGCATGAGGCAGAGAGGACGTGGTACATCTGTATGGGACATGAGCGCTTGGTGAACGAGGGGCTGCACGGAAACGGGAAGATCAGGCTGCGGAGGTGGGTTGGGCCGAGCATGGAAGGCCTTGCACACATTGCTATGAAGTATGTTTTTATAAAGTATAAAAAAGCCACAAAATGCATTCAGAAAAGTGTACAAAACACAAATGTATATAAATGTAGAGCTCAATTAATTACCAATCATATGCTGGTGTTTCCACCTTTGGCTACTGTAAGTAAAGCTCTATAAGCATTTTTGTACTTGTCTCTTGGGGTTCATTCTTTTGTTTTTAGAAATTATTTTTTTAAAATTTAAATTCAGTTAACATATAATGTATTATTGGTTTCAGAGGTAGAGATCGGTGATTCATCAGTCTTATATAACACCCAGTGCTCATTACATCACGTGCCCTTCTCAATGTCCAACCCCCAGTTCCCCATCCCCCACCCCACTCCCCTCCATAACCCTCAGTTTGTTTCCTATAGCTAAGAGTCTCTTATGTTTTGTCTCCCTCTATGCTTTCATCTTGTTTTCTTTTTCCCTTTCTTCCCCTATGATCCTCTATTTTGTTTCTTAAATTCCACATATGAGTGAAATCGTATTGTATTTGTCTTTCTCTGATTGACTTATTTCGCTTAGCATAATACCCTCTAGTTCCATCCACGTCGTTGCAAATGGCAAGATTTCATTCTATTTGATGGCTGTGTAGTATTCCATTGTAGATAGATACCGCATCTTCTTTATCCATTCATCTGTCAATGGACATGTGGGCTCTTTCCATAGTTTGGCTATTGTGGACACTGCTGCTATAAACATTGGGGTGCACGTGTCCCTTTGGATCACTACATTTGTATCTTTGGAGCAAATATCTTGGGGTTCGTTCTTATGAATCTCTTTTTGGGCATAAACCTAGTACTAGAATAGCAGGGTCATGGGGTATGCATATGCTCAACTTCAGTGGATATCATCAAATAATTTTCTGAAGTTCTTGTAAGAATCTACCCTCCCACAATAGTGCCAGAGACTTGCCATTGCTCTCCAACCTCACCAACAGTTCCTATGGACACCTTCTTGACAGTTAGCTCTCCTGGAGTGTGTGTAATGGCAGGAAATTCATTGTGTTTTTTTTTAAAATAAGGTTTATTAATATATAATTTGTATATAACAAAATTTACCATTGTAGGTCTACAGATCTATGAAGTTTCACTAACCTATACATTTTTGTAATAAAAATGCATAGTATTTTCAGCACCATCCCACCACCCTCCAAAGGTCCCTCTTCCTCTTTATTGTCAATCCCTCTGTTACCCCCGTACCTGGCAAACATGGATCTATTTTCTGTCTTTATAGTTTTGCCTCTTCCAGAATGCCATGTAAATGGAATCTTAAAGTAAGTGGCCTTTTGAGTTTGGCTACTTTCACTTAGCAATATGTTTTTGAGATTCATCCAACTTGTTGCCTAGATGAACAGATGGGTAATCTCAAAAGTGAGGTAGAAACTGTAGGAAAAAATGAAATAGAAAGGCTCAAAATGGAAGACGCAGTAGCAGAAATGAAGAATGCTTTCGATGGGCTCGCCTCTCTTTCTTTCGGTAGCGCCATATTCAGCATGAATGGTTGGCTGATACGGGGGGGACACGGACGAGGAAGAATATGATCGGTTCCTTGGTTGTGTGTGTTTCTTAGAACACAGTTTCCTTTGGTCTGGGTTCAAAGCAAGTTCTGGTTCACATGGAAGGTGCGGCCTCCCAGGATTGTCAGGGCCCGGCTTACCCAGTTGTAGACACATCGTGCTTGCCTTGTACTCACTTTGAATCCTGCTGAATTCCAGTGCAGAGCGCAGTCACTGGATTCTGGGCTCACTGGGTGTTGCCAACGGCTGTGTGTGTCTGGGTAGCAAAGACTAGTGGACAAGCTTTGTGCTGCATCTTTTCTGCTCGTGGGCATTCTCTATAGGCCCATTGGACTTGACTTACAAAACACGAGTTCAAAGGCAAACCCATCAGGAATTCATGACCTTGAGAGCAGAATGTGAGAAGGAGCCTGGGGCCCTGCCCAACGGCAGGGTTCACACACCCTTGAAGCTGACCCGGGAGCCCCACCCCACTCTTCCTTCTCCGAGGCCCATTATCCAGATGGAACTTCACACTTCTGATGCCCTTCAGCAGAGGAACGGATAAGGAAGATGTGGTCCATATACACAATGGAATATTACTCAGCCATCAGAGAGGATGAATACCCACCATTTGCAGTGCCATGGTGGAACTGGAGGGGATTATGCTAAGTGAAGTAAGTCAAGCAGAGAAAGACAATTATCATATGGTTTCACTCATATGTGGAACATAAGGAATAGCTTAGAGGACCACAGGGGAAGGGAGGGGAAACTGAATGGGAAGAAATCGAGAGGGAGACAAACCATGAGAGACTATGGACCCCGGGAAACAAACTGAGGGTTTCAGAAGGGAGGGGAGTGGGGGAATGGAGCAGCTGGGTGATGGACATTAAGGGGGGCATGTGTTATGAGCATTGGGTGTTATATGCAACTAATGAATCATTGAACACCACGTCAAAGAAAACTAACGATGTGATGATACAGTGGCTAACTGAACATAATAAAAAAAATAAAGTTTGTTTGCGTTTCCCTCTTCTGTAATATGTTCCTGTTTCTTGATGATTGTTTCAGAGATTATCCAGTCATTTTCCGAAAGGATACACTGACAGCTAACTTGTATAATCCCCTCCCTTTGCCTTCCACTTCTTACCAATATCATTACCTGTAGTCCCCCTTTTGTCTATTTTGGAACTTTCTAGAAGATGCATCTTTATTTCTTGTGACATAAGTTATAAAAATGTATCTTGATTCCCTCATTTTGTAAGTTGAGGATATTTGGGTCCATTTCCTTCACCAATTTTTCCCCTTTCACATTTATTTTTTTTCATGTGTGCTTTTACTGACTATATTTGTTGGGGTAGCACTAGATGCTGAGACAAATATGTCTCGAACACAGTGGAAGTTTACTTAGGGCTCCCAGAGCAGCACTGGGGGGTGACTAGGTTGGCAGTTGATTTGTTGGTTGAGGCTGATGGAAGCTTTATGAATTCAACGACAAATCATGGGGGTTTCCATGGTAATAATCTGCTTCTTAGCCAGCAGGAAGGAATAAGGAGCTTGGGTAGGAGGAGGCGGGCGATGTCTCTGGGCCAGGCACACATCACGTCACTCACACCCCATTGGCTGCAACTCAGACCCACGGAGACATTTTATTGCAGGGGAGATGTATTCGGCTTAGCTTCCCAGAAAGAAGAGGAAAACAAAACAGTTAATTTTGGTTAATAACTAGCAGTCTTTGTCCCTTGTATAGCACCAAGTTTGTAGTCTTTCTATTCTCTTCAGTGATTTCTTCATAGGCTGATTCTTACTTATTTACTTAATTCTTAAAAAAATTTAATTTATTTTTATTTACATTCAATTAATTAACATACAGTGTATTATTAGTTTCAGAAGTAGAGTTCAGTGATTCATCAGTTGCGTATAACACCCAGTGCTCATCACATCACGTGCCCTCCTTACTGCCCATCACCCAGTTACCCCATCCCCACACCCCACCTCCCCTCCAGCAACCCTCAGTTTGCTTCCTACAGTTAAGAGTCTCTCATGGTTTGTCTCCCTCTCTGATTTCGTCTTGTTTTCTTTTTCCTTCCTTTCCTCTATGCTCCTCTGTTTTGTTTCTTAAATTCCACATATGAGGGAGATCATATGATAATTGTCTTTCTCTGACTGACTTATTTCGCTTAGCATAATACCCTCTAGTTCCATCCATAATGCTGCAAATGGCAAGACTTAATTTTTTTGATGGCTGAGTAATATTCCGTTGCATATAGATACCACATCTTCTTTATCCATTCATCTGTCAATGGACATCTGGGCTCTTTCCGTAGTTTGGCTATTGTGAACATTGCTGCTATAAACATTGGGGTGCAGATGCCCCTTCGGATCACTACATTTGTATCTTTGGGGTAAATACCCAGTAGTGCAATTGCTGGGTCATAGGGTAGCTCTATATTCAACTTTTTGAGGAGCCTCCATACCGTTTTCCAGATTGGCTGCACCAGCTTGCATTCCCACCAACAGTGTAGGAGGGTTCCCCTTTCTCCACATTCCAGCCAAAATCTGTCGTTTCCTGGCTTGTTAATTTTAGCCATTCTGACTGGTGTGAGGTGATAGCTCATTGAGGTTTTGATTTGGATTTCCCTGATGCCGAATGATGTTGAGCACTTTTTCATGTATCTGTTGGCCATTTCAATGTTGTCTTTGGAGAAATGTCTGTTCATGTCTTCTGCCCATTTCTTGATTGGATTATTTGTTCTTTGGGTGTTGAGTTTGATAAGTTCTTTAGAGATTTTGGATACTAGCCCTTTATCTGATAAGACATTTGCAAATATCTTCTCCCGTTCTGTCAGTTGTCTTTTGGTTTTGTCCACTGTTTCCTTTGCTGTGCAAAAGCTTTTTATTTTGATGAAGTCTCAATAGTTCGTTTTTGCCCTTGTTTCCCTTTGGCGATGTTTCTGGGAAGAAGTTGCTGCGGCTGAGGTCGAAGAGGTTGCTGCCTGTGTTCTCCTCTAGGATTTTGATGGATTCCTGTCTCACATTTAGGTCTTTCATCTATTTTGGGGTTTATTTTTGTGTGTGGTGTAAGAAAATGGTTCAGTTTCATTCTTCTGCATGTGGCTGTCCAGTTTTCCCAACACCATTTTTGAAGAGACTGTCTTTTTTCCATTGGACATTCTTTCCTGCTGTGTTGAAGATGAGTTGACCATAGAATTGAGGGTCCATTTCTGGGTTCTTCTTCACAGGCTGATTCTAAAGCTGAAAGTCAATGTCCAGGGTTGACATGAACACAACTGTATGGTCAGGGTTCTGGTGCAGGACAAAAGCCACTCTAGATAGTTTGAGTGGGAGGGAATTTACTAAATGAATTTCAACATTTATGAGGAGGAGAAAAAACAGACTCGAGGTTAAAATTTCAGGAACTGCTCCAAAACCATCCCCGGGGGTTCTGTGATGTCCACAGTCAGGGAGTCACCATCTCCAGAACCTCACTAGTCAATTCCTATTCCTATGAGGGGAAGTCACCACTGCCACTAGCTCTAGAACCATGTGGAGCTGCTCTGAACCCACCAGCAGCTGACCAGCTGCTTCCAGCCCTGCCTTGGCGCTCCTGAAGCTTGTGGATAGACACCCGGGCTTCTGTTAATCCCGTGCACAGAAAAACCAGCACATTCGCTGCTGCGTGCACCAGCCGGAAGCAGCACCAAGAGTAACAACCCCACCCCTGCTTTCAAAAACCTTGAGTGCATCTATCTGATTGACAGAGCGCAAATCACATTTAAAACTCCAGCTGTATGGGAACCTGGGAAATGTAGCTGTCTGTTTTTCAGCCTCTTCCATGCAGAAATATTTAACAATATTCAAACTATATATGTGTGCATTTGTACACAGGTATATATTCAGACATTAGATCTATAGTCAAACACACACACATTTATATTTGTATTTATTCTTATATCTCCTTATGTTGGAAGCTGAGGTCACACCAATATATACTTCTTTAGGGTTTATTCCTGTCTTCTCCCTTCCCAGATTTCCTGGTCCCGTCCCCGATAGTGAGAAACGTGGCTCCCATTATCCTCAGTCTATTCCCTATTTCTCCCGTCTCTCTGGGTAACTCATCCTTTTCACTCCTGGCCGGAACTCCCACCCCTCTTGCCCAGACGCCCTCTTCATCTTGCATGTAACATACTTATGTTAAAAAATTATTCACCGTTTATGTGAAATTCCCTTTTAACTGAGCATGCTCTATTTTTATTTGCTAAATCTGGTGAATCTGGATGAAGGGCTGTCCCAAATTCAGTGCCCCTGTGGGGTCAGTGGAGGCCTTCGGGTGACTGCCAAAGCCTCTCCCTGCTTGTGCCCTTCTCCAAGCACAGGTGTTGGTCCCTAGAATGTTCCCCTCTAAACTTCCTGCATGCCAGTCTCCACCCCAGGGTCGGCCTCCTGGGCACCTGACCTGCAACATCAAGTCTCTGCTTTATTCTTTCCCTGGTTCTAAGACCCCTGACCACACTGGTGGAAGTCCAGTTTCCAGAGCAGCCCAGGGTTTACTTTGGAAGGAGGACCTAGTAAGAGCTCAAGATGCCATCTGCAGGTTGTAATGACTCTGATGACCACCAGGGGGCAGACTTGACTCACAGGTGAGCAGAGCCGCGTCCCTGGGAGGGTGAGGGGTGGGCTCAAGGAGAGGGCGATTCAGCGTGTGTACGTGCGGGAGGGCACGTTTGGGGTGTGCAGGGCCAGAGCCCGCGTGTGCACGGCCTGCGTGTGTGCACATGCGTGTGTGCTCAGGTTTGAGCAAAAGTGCCTGACTCCGGGCGGGTTCTGTCCAATGAGGGGGTCTTTCCATTTCGACAGTCTATGTTGCTTTGTCCCTCAGCACCGCTGCGTCAGCTCTAGACGTATCTCTGTTTCTTTTGAAGAATGGAAAATTCCAGGCCACTGATTGCAGGTGGGGGCTAGGTGGAGAGAAATGGAGAGGTTTTATTTTCAGCTACCAAAAGCAATGCTTTGATTTTTTTTTTTTTTAATCTGAATTTTCATTTCAGCAAAAGTTTTCTTTCAGAATAATCAGAGTTTGTTAAATCCTGGGCAAAGGCACTTATGCCCCGGGCTGGTGCTTCTCTACGCATTTGCAGGACGCTGGCCCTGTCACCAATTCTCAGAACCGCTGGGACTTTCTACCCAAGTGCCCCTTACACAGCAGAGAAAAATGAGGTGGGAAGGAGCTAAGGCCGCAGGCTCAGCCTTCCTGAACTTCCTGGGTCATCTGATGGCTGTGCCTCAGGATCTCATCTGTAAAATGGGAGCAATAACATCAACAGGAGTATTACTCTTCTTGCTAGTAAGTACGATTGAGTGTTCTAGTCTCAGCTGCGCCACACTGAAGCTCTGTGACCTTGACTCTTGTCCTTGTGGAATCTTTGTTTCCTCCTCTTCAGCAGGGAGAGGGACAGCCCTCATTTTGTGCAGTTGTGATGAACAGGGAGGGTGTTTGTGAGACCACCTGGTGCATAGCAGATGCTAAATAAATTCCAGATTCCTTTCCCAGACCAGTGCTCCTCCCCAAACTGAGGGGGCTGTCAGTCTGATGTCCAGGAGGTCACAGGGCCAAGTCCGCTGATCGCACGTGGCAGATCTTTCCAGGACGTCTGCGCTTAGGGGACAGCGCCAGTGCAGGTGTTCAGGAACGCTCAGGGGAGCGCCGGCTTCCTGCAGGGCTTTGTGGCCCCTGAAATGTCACCGGGGTGGGTCTGCTTTCTGCCCGGAGGTAAGGCGCAGGGCTTGCAGGGCTGGAGATGGCATGTCCCCTGGAAGCCACCTCTTTGGAGGTGGGGCCGTGTCGTCTACCTGTGTGAGAAAGGGGGGTTCATTTTCTGCTCTCCCTGTATGTTTTCCTGCACTCCCCCCACTCCCCCGTGGACGGCCGGCTCCCGGGTGAGCCTCTGCTTCTGGGAGCTGGAGCTGCAGGGCGGAGGGTAGGGCGTGCTCACACCTGCCCGTTTTCTCTGGCCTTTTACTTTGTTTTATTTTTTCTGGAGGCTTGAGTTCTTTGATTGGTGAGCTCTCTGAGGAAGAGTCCACAGGAAATGCTCCTTGGGACCTTCTCCTTAGCTGCCAGCCTACCTATCAGTGCCTCCGCATTGCTCCAGGAACCCTGTGGGCATGGCGGCGAGAGGCCGGGCCTGGGTCTGCAGACTGCAGGTGCCTGCAGATTGTTCCTCTCGGTCCAGCATTGGCACGCTGGTCTTCTTGGGAAAGGTGCGGGGATGAATGACGACGAGAAGAGCCACCGGTCACTGAGTGCTTACAATCTGTCGGGCATGCTTCTGAGCCCTTTGGGCATCTGATCTCGTTAGTCCATGCAACAGCTAGCGCTGTATCATCTCCACTTTACAGATGGGAAAATGGAGGTGAGGACATGTGAAGTCCATTACCCAAAGTAAAGGAGCTAGCAAGAGGCAGAGCCGCGCCACTGACCTGGGCGACTGGAGCCCAGAGTCCCTCACTTGAAGCATCTGGAGCAAGGAAGTAGACTGGCTGAACCAATCCCTAAGTGCAGAAATAATAAATTAGATCAGGGAATGGCAAGGCAGGATGTGTGCATTTCCTGCCTTCCACACATCTCTTCAGGGAGCCTTTCCCTCCCTGCTCCCCTCACAGCCCACCCAGCCTGTGGGGACAGCGTGGTTCCCTTGTCCATCTCTGCCGGACCCTCTGGGGGCTTCTGATCCTTGCTGGGGGCTGGGTGGCAGGAGCTCTGGTGCCTTTTTGGTCAAGGATGGACAGAGGCATTCTTTTTCTTTTTCTTTCCCCAATGCCATTTTGTTAAAGCAGAAAATCCTTGAGGAGTGAAGTCACATTTTCCATGCCCCCAAAAGCTCCAGAGAGCCAACGAGTATTATTGTAACCAGAGGAGGCTGGGGACAAAGGAAGCTTATAATTTTGTGAACAGAGGCTTGGGAGAGGCCTGCCTGAGATGGCTTTCCAGGGGGAGGGAGAGGGGAGAGGCAGAATCTGGAAAACCCAGAACCGGGGGCAATTGCAGGGCTGGTCAGTGAGGAGGCCTGGCACCGGGACAGAGACCCGCTGGGGGTCGGGTCGGTGGAGGGCGTATCTCCCCGTCTCTCCTGCCTCCTTGTCCATTCCCCTGCCCCCAGAGTCCCAGAGGATTTCTGCTAAACTCCACGCTGTCGGGCTGAAGCCACAGCTGGGCTTGGGGCTCAGAGCTCCGCTTAGTGAGAAGCCTTGGTTCTTTCCCTCAGGTTCCTCATCTGTAAAATGGGATGTTGAAGGCTCTGCCTCGGAGTCTGTCCCCTCGGCCTGGTGACGGGGTGGCACTCCTCTCTCGCCTGCTCGGAGTTCCCACCATTCCTCACTATCTTTGGGCCAGACCACAAAGGCGGAGTTGTCTGCCGATAGTACTGTCGTTTTTCTGGGGGGCCTGAAGGCCTCTCCTTGGCTCGAATCAGAAGGACAATAAGAGCTAATAGTGAGTGCTCTGGGCTAAGTGACATCCTCTGCATCTTCCTGTGCATGACAAATGCACAAGGTAGGCACTGGCCACCGATGCTGGACCGAGAGGAACAATCTGCAGGCACCTGCAGTCTGCAGGCCCGGGCCCGGCCTCTCGCCGCCATGCCCACGGGGTTCCTGGAGCAATGCGGAGGCATTGATAGGTAGGCTGGCAGCTAAGGAGAAGGGCCCAGGGAGCATTTCCTATGGACTCTTCCTCAGAGAGCTCACCTCTCGAAGAACTTGCATTTTGCAAGACTAACCCTGTAAGGGTGCAGAGCAGGGACGTCAAGAGGCCCCGCGCCGGGCCGCCGTCTGTCTGCACAGTCCACGGGCATGACCGCTGGGGGCTCTGCTCTGCTCCTCTCGGCCCACAGCCTCCCAAACGTCGGGCTTGGACCTGGGACGCTTGTCACGAAATGCTTGTTAACATCCTGGAATACAGCTTGAGCAAGTGGACAGGAGGACCTCTGAGACCAGTTAGATGCTTGGCTCACCATGAGAAGACCCCACTGAATTCGAGGGAGGGAGGGAGGGTGGGAGAGACGGAGACACTGAGCAACGGAGAGGGAGAGAGAAAGGGGGAGTGCCACCGTTACCAAGGAGACAGTGACATAACTTAAAGAAGTGCTCTGGGAGGGGAAGAGGAGGGTGACCGGAGGTAGGGCTCTCCCACCTGGCTGGGGCAGGCCAGAAACCCCTTTGCATGTGTGTTTTGAGCCACAAACGGAGGGTGGCAGGGCCCTTGCCTAGGGAGGGAGGAATCCCCACAGAAGAAACAGGTACACTGCAGTCATCTCCCTCTTGAGTCACGTGAGCAGCTTGGCAGGGGGCCGGGGGTGGGGAGGCTGGATCCTGGGGAGTCTCTGCCATCTGCCGAGGGGGCAGGCTTCTGGGCTCTGAGGCTTAGAAAAGGTAGAACGGGGCCAGAATTGGAGGAGGGAAGGGAGTCCACCCTGCTCACCAAGGAGACCCAGACCGACCATAAATATGCTCATTCTCCTCAAAAAGCGTTTTCCCCCAAAACTCTCACATGCCTGCCCCTTCCGGCCTCTGACCCCCAGCCCTGGCTGCAGCCTAGACCACCTGCTATCAGGACCTACAGCTCAGGAGCAGGCAGACGGGAGCCCCGGAAGGTGGACTCGTTTTTCTCCATCTTCGGATAAAATCAGAGAATGCTTGAGTCTACATGATGCCCCCATCCCTCTGGTCTGGGGGACAGAGAGCCGACCCCCTGGTGGCAGTGCTCCAGCCACATGGATCCCCCTTCTCGGTCTGGCCCCCACTGAGCTTGCTTGAGTACTGTGGAGTGAGGGCTAGGAGTCTCCACTCTGGAGCCAGACTACCTGGACCTACCTAGCACTGCCATTTAGTATCTGAAAAACCCATGCCTCTGTTTCCTCCTTTATAAATGGGGGTTATGGTGGCACCCTCTTCAAAGGGTTTGAAATAAAGCTTTTGGAACAGAACCCAGGCGTGGAAGCCATACAAAACCTCACCTGAAGCTAAATGTCACCCCTCCTCCTGGAGCATCTTCAAAGCTTAGTATGTATGCTAAGGAGGACGGGGAGCTCCAAGACAGTTGGTATCGTGGAAGCATTTCCGAGAATTATTTGCCCAGAGAAACCTCTTTCTGTGGAGTATCTAATGGGATTAGAGTGTCTGTGCTCATGGTCTGGGAAACATCGCGAACCTAAGCCCCTCACTTTGACAGTCCAAAGAAAAGTGGAGCCCGTCCACCTGGTGAATGGGGGACCAGCTGGGGCTTGTGATCAGGGGCATCTGCTCTAGCTGGGGGAGCAGGCTAAACTTGGTCCCAGGATTGTGCCAAGGGCATCCTGTTGTGCACCCAAGAACCTCAGTGGCCAATGTCTCTCTGGGGTGTCTCGAAAGATCTGCCAGGCTGGTGGCGTGCTCCCCTTGTGGGAAATGACCCTGCTGTTGACACAGGGCCTAGCACCCACACCACGAACGCGGATATCAGGGGAGGGCTAGCCGGCTCTGACCCTGGAGGAGCTGGGCTCATCAGCTTTTACTCCCAGGACCTGAGGATGCTCTGGAGGGGGCAGCAGAGGGGAAATGGCACACATCAGAGCTGGAAGGGTCTTTGGGCATCGTTGGGTCCGGAGATTTGCATTAGCTGTGTTACCGTTTCTTTAAATGAAAATGAGAATGGAACCCCACTAGAAGAAACAAAATGAGGGAAGTAAAGCATTCCGGTTGAAATATGAGTGGGGAGGCCAGGAGAATGTGATCTCGTTCCACCTCTCCCTGTTACGGACGATGGAGTTCAAGCTAGAGCGTGGGAGATGCTTCCCAAGGAGAAGAGTGGCCACTCTTCTCCTTGGGAAGCATCTCCCACGCTCTAGCTTCCATCATTTCCCTGTGATTTCTGCCCTGATGGCTTGGACTCAGAGTCTTACCGGGTTCCCAAGGTCAATGTGACCTCATGGTCCTACCCCCGCCCCCCCTTTCTCCTCTCAGTGCAGCTGGTCTCCTAAAGCCACCGTTCACTCCTGAGCTTCCATTTCTGGGTCACCCTGGGTTTGCGCCAGAGCTAACCCACGTTTCCTTGTTGGAAACTCTTCTAACTGGGGCAGGAGACACTTGGTGAGGGAAGATGCCATCCTCCCATGGCCTTGTTTCCTAGGGGTCAGGTTGGCCACCCCAGCTTTGGAGGTCCACTTAGATTTCTGTAGCCCTTCTTTGTCTTGTCCTAACTTGTTCACTTGCAGGGTATTCATGTGACTGACTGGGAGAGTCATCCTTCTCTGCCCAGTCTGTTCTCTCTACCCAGATGGAGTCTGAGCCCTTGCAGAGGGTGGATAGATGCTGGTGATGGTCCAAAATTAGGTCTGGGGGGGCCCCGAACATGGTGTAGGGGCCTGAGAGAGTCCAGACTCCACTGAGCCTGTCTGCTCACCTGCAAGTTGGCATCTGCCTGGTTGCCTGGCCCCCAAGTGTGGATGACTCTTTTTTTGAGTGTGCGTGAGAGGGAAAGCAGGGAGATGTGCACTATCTTCCTGTCCGTGCTGGGGCCCTATGATCCTGAGGGGTCAGGTCTTACAGGACCGTTCCTTGCTGGGGAGGGAAGAGCTAATGGAATGTAGCATCATGGTGTGTGACATTGTAGGTCCCAGACCTTGTCACAACCACAGAGCCCTCAGGAGTCCTTCAGCTGCCCTGGAAATCAGGGGTCCCAAAGGCCATACCTTGGCCCGTGTCAGGCATGCACCACGTTCACGTGGGAACCAGAGATAAAAACCTGTGTGTAGATCCACTCCTATGGAAAGGGCCAGGCTTTGCCCTGTGGAGCCTGCAGGGCTGTGGGGACATACGCTGTTTACCATCCCATATGTCCTTCCAGAGAGTATGCCAGTGGCTTGTGGGGACTGTGGGCTCTCACTGGAAAGCCAGGGGCTGGGTCCAGGAAAGTTGATTTTCGTCTCCTGAGATGCTTGCACAGGCCCCAGGCCAAGCTCTGCTGAGGGCTGGCAGCAGACTGGGAAATGCTTAGCTCCCCTGTCATTGTGGACTCCAAAAGCAGCCTCTAGGGAGGAGAAAATCCTCGTGGAGGGTGGTGAAACCTAGCCATGCTGATGAGACAAAACAAAAGGGGGGTGAGTTACTGAAGAGGGGATAGACAGATGTTTCTCTAGGCTAAAAGTGCTGACTAGTGAATCTGACCCGGTGGGGGGGGAGGGGACAGGAAGGAGGGGGAAAAACAATGGAGCTATTAGAGAAGCCCAAGGGGGTACAGTTGTCTCTTTCTGGAAGGGAAGCCATGGAGAGCAACAGCGAGAACAGGAACTGGACTTGAAAGGAGACGATAATTGGTAAGATGTTCTGGGATTCAAGATGGTGGCACCAGAAAGATGGACTCCACTTGGTTAAGTGGAGCGGCCTCAGGATCAGGCAGAGGGAATTCTCTGGGCTTTGGCTCCAACTCTGCTGGGCTCTCACTAGAATGCAAACCCTAGAGGGCAGGCGTTCCTGTCTGTCTTGTTCATTGCTTCTATCTCAGTGTATAAAATAGAGGCAAGTACAGATTCGGTCCTCAAAAAAAAGACATAAAGAGCTTGTTGAATGAGTAAGGAACTTGAGTGTGGGGATGTCAGGAAAGGAACATATAGGGAAAGAGCTGGACGTCTCTTCCAAATCTACTCTGGGGTCCTAGAAGTGCTTTTTTTTTTTTTAAAGATTTTATTTTTTTTATTTGAGAGAATGAGAGATAGAGAGCACGAGAGGGAAGAGGGTCAGAGGGGAAGCAGGCTCCCTGCTGAGCAGGGAGCCCGATGTGGGACTCGATCCCAGGACTCCAGGATCATGACCTGAGCCGAAGGCAGTCGCTTAACCAACTGAGCCACCCAGGCGCCCTAGAAGTGCTTTTGAGGGGTATCTTAGGGAATATTTTGGGTCATCCTGCTGTAGGGGACAAGTTGAGGCCTAGAATGGGGAGAAAGTAGTGAGAATACTGAAGCTTGGCCCCAATTTCGGGGAGCGCAATTGAAGAGAAGGCCAGGGGTTTGGACCACCAGGAACTCTGGCCTTGAGCAAGCCAGGCAAGTGTGTGCCTTTCCCAGGCACGGGGAAGCCATGGGTGAAACCCATCCATCACTTCCTCAGAGGTGTGGAGAGCCTCAGCCACCCCCAGTGCAAGGCGGGCAGCCCCTTTCCTGGTGCTCCCACAGGGGTCCAGTTTCTGTTTACGCTTACGCAGGCTGCAGTGTGTGAGGGGTGGTCCCGCTCAGGGGGTGACTTGATGGGTCAGCACCTTCGGGGTGGGTGGGGAAGGGTGAAGGAAGCTGTGGAGGGCGGGCCTTTTTTGTCGGCTAGTCGCTGTGTCTTGGAACCCTGGCCGCAAGTACCCGAGGGAACATTTCAGGTATTGATTCTACAAACACTCACTGAAAACTGACCCTGTGCCAGGCCCTGAGGGGTCAGGCCTTACAGGACCATTCCTTGCTGGGGAGGGAAGAGCTAATGGAACGTAGCATCAGGAGTTGTGTGAACAGTGGCAAGGAAAGGCAGGTGTGGTCCTGCTTGCATGGAGCTTAGCGTCAAGGCAGAGAGAAGACTTGATTAAGTAACGCAGACTGGAAGGTGTGTTCTAAGGGGGCATCAAGCTCCACCTCTTGAAGAAAGGAGTATCAGAGAATTTGTGGACCTATGTAAAACCGCTACACGGTCCAAAACCAGACTTGTGTGAGCTCCTTCCCTAGACCCGATCCCGCCCTCCTGGTGCCTATTAGAGCGACTGGTGCCAACTGAGCGAGCCAGGGGCACACCCCCAATTGCGGGCCAGATTTAGTAACCTGCTTCTAATAAACAGAATACAATGACGTTCTCTGACTTCCAAGACTAGGTCATAACAAGCATTGTGGCTTCCATCTTGTTACTCTCCCTTGAGTCACTCCCTGAGGGGGAAGTCGCTGCCATCTTGTGAAGGTCTAGGTGGCAAGGAGCTGAGACCTCCAGCCAACAGCTGTATGAGTGCGCCATATTGGAAGCGGATACCCCAGCTCCAGTCAAGCTTTTGGAGGATGGCAGCCCCAGCCGACCTCTTGCCTGCCGCTTCACGAGAGACCTTGAGCCAGAACCTCCCAGCAGAAACTGTATGAGATAAAGCAGCAATAGACAACTAATACAGACGGCCAGGGGTAGGTGTTGGGTAGCCATTGTTGTGGCTTGAAGGTAAAATTTGGGAGTTGCCAGCATTTTGATGGTGGTTGAGCCATTTAGGAAAACACAAGAAGGGAGAAGAGACCCAGATTGAGCCACAGGAAGTTCTGTCCTTTTGGGGCTCTGTCGAGAAGGATGAAGAGGGTTTCAAATCACGTTCTGCACTGTTTCTGGTCCAGTGGAGGGGACTCCGTGGATGGATGGAGGCTGATAAGCAGCTAGCCCTGCCAGGCCTCTGGTCTGACTCATGGTCTTGCCTTTTCTGTTTTTAGGTTGGGGTTTAGGGTAAGATTCATTTTGGGGGGAAGCCAGGATCTGACTCTAAAATGATCACAAACTGCTAACCTGGGGCAGTTTTTCTTTTTATAGACGAGGAAGCTGAGCCTCAGGCTGGCGAAGTGACTTGGCCAAGGATGGGTAGCCTTGGAAGTAGGTCTCTGGGCCCCCATCAGGTGTTCTTGCCGCAGAGCCTCCTGTCTCCAGCACCTTCCAGTGGGCCCTGGGGGAGAGAGCTGGGAGAGAGGCAGAGGATGGGATGGGTCTCTGCCCTTGGCATTGCACCCCTTGGGACAATGACACCCCTACACAGACCTGCCTCCTCTGGGAAGGGGGCAGAGGTCATGGGGCCCTTTCCTGGCTCTGCTAGGTATGTGGCCGGCCCGAGCCTCAGTTTTCTCATCTGTCAAGTGGGAATGAGGATTCATCCCTCCTTGCTAGGCTGCTGGGAGCGTCCAATGAGGTAGGAGAGACCAGGGGGCTTGTCAATAGGGAAGAGATTCATAGATGGAGCAGGTAGGTGGCTGTTGGCTGGGGAAACGCAAACTCTGAGTCTGTGTCTGGGCAGAATGGAGACCCCTACATGGTATTACTCTTCTGCTAGAGCAAATCCAGACCAGCTGCTCAGAATGCTGGAGCCGCCAAACTTTCAGTAACCCGGAACCCCTGCCCGTCACGACGTTCCCCCTGGGTCTGGTTTGCACCACAGTGACTCTTAGCTGTTCTGAGTTCTCTTGACTCTCAAGGACCCATCCTCCCAGCCCCTGATTCTGTGAATCATCACCCCTGATTATCTCCCTGTCATGTTTGGGATTGTATGGAAGGGATGGTAAACACGAGAGTGTACCCATTGTTTTACTGGGGAGTCTGAGCGAGGCCTGGGAAAGCCAAGTGCTTGTCCGCTGCTACACTGCCCTCCCCCCACCCGTGCCCTTCTTCGTGGCTTTCTTGGAGTGATGCTTGTTATCTGCACCCCGCACGTAGCTGTCCTTCCTTGGCCCCCAGGCCCACCCTAGCCTGTTCTTTCCTGACCATCCAGTCTATGGCCATGTGACCTAGCTTTCACCTTGACCCTGCTGCGCCGGTGTTGGCGCCCACTGCACTGGACTCTTGAACCCAGTCTGAGGCTTGTGCTGTATGGCTCCACCATCTCCCCTCTAGCTGCCAAACCCCCTTCCATGTGTGACATGTGACTCTTGAGTCCTCCCAGGGTGGGGGAGGAGCTCTTAGAAGAGGAGCCAGCAGGCCTCTAGGTCTGGGCGCCTCAGCCCCATGCCTGGCTGTCCTGTACCCCTCCCTCCTCGTCCCTCCCCAGCCCTCCCCATCCCTCCCCAGCCCTCCCTAGCCTTCCCCATCCCTCCTCACCCCTCCCCAGCCCTCCCTAGCCTTCCCCATCCCTCCTGTCCCTCCTCACCCCTCCCCAGCCCTCCCTAGCCTTCCCCATCCCTCCTGTCCCTCCTCACCCCTCCCCAGCCCTCCCTAGTCTTCCCCATCCCTCCTCCTCCCTCTCCATCCTTCTTCCTCCTTCCCCATCCCTCCTCATCCCTCCCCATCCCTCC
>NW_027397064.1:18193599-18345647 GCF_003265705.2 Callorhinus ursinus
TCCTTCTTCCTCCTTCCCCATCCCTCCTCATCCCTCCCCATCCCTCCCCATCCCTCCTCATCCCTCCCCATCCCTCCCCATATCTCCAGACCCCTCAAGCCTCCAGGCTGTGTCTGAGGTCTGGAACCAGCACAGAATTTCCCCTGACCCTATATTTTCTTCTGCCACTTCTCTTTGCTTGAAACCATTTGTAAGCAAAATACCATTTGGGGTGTTGTGTTTATTTTTTCCTAGTTCCACGGGAAATTACTCAGAATGTATAAGTATGTGTTTTCCTTAGAAAATAGATTCCTTTACATTTTGGCTTTGTGGTTCCCAAGGCAAGTGGGGCCCATGGAAGCTTAGGCTTCCAAGAGGGCTCCCCATCCAGGAGTCCTTTACCTCAGGATTATACCCTTGCTCCTCTGGATACTAGCCACCCCCTCGGGCCCCCTCTTGGGTCCCTCATCTTCTGAAGCCCAAGGCCTCAGCCCTGGTAGGCTAGACACATTTCCATCAGATTCTCCCAGATGCCTGGACTCCAGCTACCCCTCCTCTGGCAGGGGTGGGGGGGTGGGGGGGAGGGAGATGTTGAGGCAGATCAAGGCAGGGGAGGTTTCTGTCAGGGTCTCCAGCACAGACCCAAAGCCAGAATTTCCAAGTTCTAATCCTGGCTCTGTCTCTTGCGTGCTCGTGATGTGGGCAGAGCACTTCACCTCTCTCCGTGCCTTGTTTTCCTTTCCTGCACATGGGCATGTTGCCAGTACTTGTGCCGAAGGCTACGCTGAGGCTTTGGGGAGGGCGTGTGTCAGGCGGTGAGCACCGACCCAGCAGGAGTGAGCAGGGCATGTTTTCTCCTGTGTCTCTCTCTGATGTGCATTGTGGTCCCAGCCTCTTCCTCCTGGTCAGCAAAGGGAGACCCAGACAGCAGGGGGCAGGCGTGGCTTCTCCCCAGCCCCCCAAGTTCGGCGCTCCTCTCCCAGGCTGGGCCCCCTGACCCAGAGCCCTTTCTCATCCCCCTCCAAAGTCGTCTTTCTGTGTGCACGCCCATGTTCACAGCGACAGTGTCTGCTCGTCATAGCGGGAGTGGGAGCAAAACACGTGTCATCAGTGAAGTAAAATGTGGTCTTTGATATTATTATATGGAACAATATTCATGTAATAGTTCATACAAATGGAAAATTATTCAGCCTGAAAAAGAATGAAATTCTGACACATGCTGCAATATGGATGAACCTTGAAGACATTTTGCTAAATGAGATGAGCCAGACACAAAAGGACGTATTGTGTGGTCCCATTTCTAGGAGGTCCCTGGAGACCTCTGGAGTAGTCAAATTCAGAGACAGAAAGTAGAATGGTGGTTACTGGGAGCTTGGGGTGGGGGATGTGGGGTTTATTGTTTAATGTGTAGAGAGTTTTCATTTGGGATGATGAGAACGTTCTGGAGACGCATCATGGTGATGGTTGCACGACAGTGTGAACGTATTTGATGCCGACGAATGGTACGCTTACACATGGTTAAAATGGTAAATTTTACATTTTGTATATTCTACCACAATAAAAATGTATACATCACTAATAATAATAGTAGATTTGCCTTTCGAGACCTTCTGAGAGGGGCACTCACACAGAAGTGCTCCTGGTCTGTGGGGGCACGGAGGTGGGTGAGTCTTTCTGGAGGGGCTTTGGGGCAAGGGATGGATACATAAAGCATGACCAGAGTGCATCCCTTTAAGGACTTGTGCAAGTCCTGAGAACTGAGTTCTGGGGGGCTCAGGGGCAATTAAAAAGTCTGCCTGAAGCCTGGGCTTTGCAGGCTCGGGCTGATGGGAGAGACGAGTAAGGGCTGGGGAGCGTGGGGTTGAGGCACAGGGGGTCATCTGTGTGGCCGGCCTGTGGGAAGCTGGGGGAGGTGGAGGGCGTGATACAGGACAGGAAGGGCAGGTCCAGAGTGTGAGGCTTCTGGGGGCCTTGCCAGGGCAGCTGAAGCCTCTGAAAATGTGTGGACCAGACTGATGGCTAAAGTGCAAACCTCTCCTCTCTTCTCAGATCCTAGGATGCTGCTAAAGGAATGCAAGTTTCTTTTTCTTTTTAAAAAGGATGATTCCAGGCACCAGGACAAGCTCGTAGGTGATATTTGGTGGATGTCTGAGTCTTTGTTACCTCTCACCCCGAAGGTGGTTGTGCACTGCCTGATCCCCACTTGGCCATTGTCTCTGTAAGTCATGCTCTGGGAAGCCTGTTCCTTCCTGAGTTTTTTAGTGCGCCTGCCTCTGCTTTCTCAGGACTCATCAGGGCCTGCCTCCCTCAGGATGCCCTCCTGGGCTAAGGCAATGAGAGACAACTGAATCCATCTACTTCCCATCAAGCTAAGCTCTCTTCCTCTTAGGGCAAAAGAGTGTGGTAACTAGGGACCTAAACTCTGGGGCCAGAGGGGCGGGGTGGGCTCTAATCCAAACGGCTACTCAGTAGCTATGTGAACTTGGGTGAGTGACTGAACTTGGGTGCCTCAGTTTCCTCATATGTAAAATGGAGATCGTACTTGTATCCACTAGCCATGCAGATGCCAACAACCCGTGCCCACTGTGTTCTGCCTTGTGCTCACACCACCACTTCCTGGCCACGGAGTGGGTTGTATGTCTGCAATGGCCCCAAGTAAGGGAAGACTCTCCTGCCAGGGTATTTCTAAGCTCACCCACGGGATGCAGATCAGAGTGTGCCTGGAAGAGGGGCTCCTGACTCCAGCTTGGCTTTTGGAACTGGCCTTGACAGTGAACTCTTAACTGGCCCACCTTCTTGCTTTTAACCCTTTCCCCTGGCCAGCCTCTCTGGGGGGCCCCTCCACTCCCCGGGGCTCTACAGCTTTTGCAGGAAGCAGCCTCTGTGTCACAGAGATGCAGTATCTCCTATACCTTTCGGGAACCAGGGCCCTGGCTGCCCATGACCATGTGTGGCCCTCCTGGTTCCTGCAGCACTCCACTTGGAGTGTGTGTGCGACTGCACATCCATCTTGTATTAATGAGGCGCCACTGTATGCCTGGTAGTGTGCCAGGCACTGGGGGTGCAGAGCCAGATGGTGTCCTGCCATTGAGGGGCTTTCATTCTGATGGTCAGCCGTCAATTTTGAGTGTCAGGCCAAGCTGAGGGCTCCACGTGCCGTCCTGCATTCGAACTCGGCCAGCAACCCTACTAGGTGGTGTGGGGCTCTCACCTTGAGAGAAGTGTTTTTGTGATGGGGAGATGCCTAAGCCTGTTTGGAGACGTGAATGGGAAGTTCGGAGGCTCCAGTAATGAGAGATTGCCCTCCTGTCTCCATCTTCCCCATTAGACAGGGGCTTCTTGCCTTCAAGACTTTTGGGCCACTTGAGAGCCTCCTCTGGGGCCAGCAAAGAGAGGCCCTGTAGACCCCACTGGCACCCTCTCCTGCAGCCTCCAATGACTTCCACACTAGGTCAGGCGTGGTCAGCCCCAGAGCAAGCCCAGCTCAGAGCTCTCAGGGGTATCTCTGAAAATAAGGTGCAGGGTGATGGTGAGTCGGCCAGGTACAGAGGACAAAGACTAGAGACTCCTCATTATACAGGCCCGAGAGATAGGAGGCCAGTGCCTACCTGCCAATGCCCCGTGTCCAGGACAGTGACTCAGCAGCCAGATGCCCCACTTAGGGGACAATCGCAGGGTGGACCAGGCATAGTGCCCGGCCCCCCAAGCTGTCTGTACAGCAATGGTGATACCCCTCTCATTACCTCCTCGTTTGGCCCTTCTGTTTTCACTTGTCCTGTTTCCTGCTAAATTCCCTTCCCAGGCTAAAAGTTTCCATCTCTGGGCTTGGCGCGAAAGTGAAATTCTTCGGAAACTTTCAGCTGAGTTCATTTAGCTATTGTCGGGTGGGAGAGGGTGGGTGGGGGAGCCAGTCTGGTTCTGCTCATTTCTGATAGTTCAAATGCCAGCACGGTGAGACCCGGAACTTTCCCCTTGGCTGCTCGGGATCTCAGCTGGGGTGATGGAAAAAGTAATGTAAAGGAAACAGCTCAAGGCAGGGGGCCTGGACCCCTTGGTTCCAGCCCCGGCAAGGATGGGTCTTGCCCTGCCAATCTGCTGGTCAGGGTGCTTTAACTCTTCAAACCGATTTGCTGATTTCTAAGGCTGGGATCATTTGGATAAAGGTTCTTTGCACACGGCCCTGATGCTGGCTGATGGATGCTTTAACCTCATGGTGTGATTTTTCTTTGAAGTGATTCGGGGCAGCCATCAGAAACTTCTAGCTCCTGCAGATGCCCGTGTAGTCTTGTCAGTTTCCAAGTCCTAACCGACCATGGCTGGACCACAGAAGTCTCAGGCTTGGCCTGATGGAAATCAGGCAGCTGGCCCAGAAGGAATGAACCTTGTTCTGCCCACCCTTCTCTCCTGTTTGTTTGGTTTTCCTTGTGTTCTGCGTCAGGGATGAGCTGGTGGGGAGAAGGGCATGAAACTTAGATCCTAGATCTGCACATCTTGTTTGGTTTGGGAAATTAAAAACAAAACATTAGGTTGATTTTAGTCTAAGAAAGTTTGTTTGTTTGTTTGTTTGTTTTTTTAAGAAAGACAGGTTGTTGGTCTGGATGTAGCTGATTTTTGTTTTTTACCCTAACATAAAAAGGTAAAAAAAAAAAAAAAAATCAGCCTTTATTAAAAAAAAAAGTTTTGAAAAATGGCCTCTGTGAATTAATTTCTTGCTAAGAGGGTCTTCAGTGGGTGGGAGTGCTGTGGTACAAGTCAGGTGAGTGGGGGGTGGCTGGCAAGGATGAGGGGGACAGAGGCCAGTGTGGGATTTTCAGAGCCCCAGAAAGTTCTGTGGCTCTGACAGCATTTCTGGGACATATTTGTAAATTGTCTAAAATGTTCAGGCAGAGAGGAAGGGTCTGAAAAGTCCCCATTCCCCAGAGACCATAAAAGCAAGAAGAAGGTCTCCCGGTGTCCCTGGGGTTTCTTAGGAGTCTTGCCTGGAGGGAGGGGGATGGATCAAGCGACCTCCGGAGGGCTGTCGATGCAAACAGGGAGAGGAGCCCACCTATCGGGACGAGCGCACAGGGTTACGACCCCCCAGCTTGCTGGAGGGGATACCTTCACAAACTGTCTCTCCCTGAGAGGGCTCTCAGCTCTTTCCTTCTCTTTCTGCTCCTGTCCTGGGTTGAGCATCTGTCTAGATTATTCCAGAGACCCTTACTCAGTGCATTTAAAACATTGAGATATAGTGGACACGTAGCAATGTGTTAGTTTAAGGTGTACCATGTGCTGATTTGATACACCTTACTCTGTGCTTTTTACACCTTGTGGATGCTGAGCTGCGAGGCACTGTGAGGCCTGGTCATTGCTGTTCTTCCCCCTAAGCCCACTGTCTTACTTTGCCCTCAAGATGCTTGTCCGCGTTTTCACAAACAAGGCTTTGAATGGCCGATTTGAAGATATGAGGGAGAGTGGGGGGTGGTGGTGGTGGTGGTGGAGAGATATTTTGGGGTGGGAGGTACCTCTCATTTACCCTGTGGGCACCTGTCTCTTATCTGGCCTGGAAAACATCAGTGTTCAGCATTCCTGAGCAGCTATTACGTGTGGGGCTCTGCGCTTCCCTCTGAGGGCATAATTCACATTTGACAACTTGGGAAGCGGAGGTTCTTGCTCCAAGTCACACCTTTGGTGAGAGGCAAAGCAGAGATTGGCATCTAGATTTGTCATTGCAAGCCTAGGACCTTAAGCAGCCTCGGCGGCCGTCTCTGGGGCCCCAGTGGACTCGACAGTCACCAGTAATTCCGAGTAGTTGGCGATGCTTGCTGGCACCCGACTGCTGCCAAGTGCTTTATGCCCCCACCCCATTCCATCCTCCACTGCTCTGCTCCCAGCTTCGGCAGAGCTGACTGACGCTAAGCAGGTCCTCAGATCAGGGCCATGTCTCCCCGAGGGGCTGCAGCCCTGTCAGGGCCTCTTGCTGTCGGGGCCTTGGTCTGATTTCTATGGGCCTGAGGCACTTTGCCCTCGTGGGCCTCTTCCTCCCTAGAAAAATATTCAACATTATATGATAGCATTGGTATAAAGACAAATACAATTCAGGCTGAATTCATGATTACATGAATTACTGAGGATTCATGATTACAGAGAGAGAGAGAGAGAGAAGAGAGAAACTGAGAGAGAGAGAGAACTAGACCATGGTGTGTGCATGCCAGTGGAGGGGTTTGGTCCGGTCTTGGCAGGAGGACCCCCAGGCAGAGGCCTGCACAGGTACCCACGGTGTGGTGTGGAAAGGAGAGCTGGGCTTTGGGCTGGCATATTGCCTGTGCCCCCCAAGTCCTTGCCCTGTGGACAACATCGAGGCCAGAGGAAGAGAGGTTAGGGCCTTTAAGCATGGCCCAGGGCGGGGGTCCGTCTGGCCCGGCTCTGAGTGTGGTGCTGTCCTCAGCTTCCGCTGGGATACTCACTGCCTGGCCATATATTTAGATTTTCTGACTCCACTTGTAAGAAGTGTGTTCATGTCCTCAAAGAAGTGAGCTGCTTCTGGGGCCTGAGGCAGTGGTGGCCCTTTGTCACACAGGCCCGACGCCCACAGGCTGGGAACCAGCAGAACTCTTTATTAAAACCATTTCTGAGTCAAATGAAGTCTTAAGAAGCAAGTTTGCAAAGAGGCAAACCCTTAAGAGCAATAGGGTTGCTTTCTCCTTCACACGGATGGCAGTTGGAAAATGTCGATAATTTCATAATTAAGGCTTTTGTGGGACATTTCTTGTGACATGCCCACTTCAGTCAAACTCTACAAGGTTATGAATAACCTCCAGGCTTCATACCAGTTCTTCCTACTCTCTAAATCGAGAAAAGCCTCCAGAGTGGTGAGTGGTGGACGTTATCATGTTTTAATCCATGACTGAATTATTTGAATCGGGGACATTCCTTGGTTTCTCATCCTAATACTGCCATGACTGGTCTCAACTGCCTCCCTGCATCTTCCCCCCCTCCCCCACAAAATGGAGAGAATACCAACATGGTGCTGGGCCCTTTTCCTCCAGAGAAATGGCTCTCTAGTCTCCTTACCCAGTTAGGTCAGCCCTGATTACTGGGTGCTGACCAGGTGCCTGGCCCCTGGTTGGCACTCGGAAAGCAATGGGAATCACGTAAGTGTCGTCCCAACCCTCATGATGTTTGCAAAACTGATCTTTTTTTTAAAGGAGTAAGAAAAATCCTCCGTCTCCTGACAAATCACTCTATTGCTTTAAATTTAAATACAACGAAGCTTTTTCTTTTTTCTCTTTTTTTAAATTTAAATTCAATTAGCCAAGATACAGTACATCATTAGTTTTTGATAAAATGTTCAGTGATTCATTAGTTGACTGTAACACCCAGTGCTCATCATATCAACGAAGCTCCTTTAACAGCCGAGTTTCGCCTTAGCCACGGTGGTGGGGAGGTTTCTCAGAGTCTTTGTCTGAAGGGAGGTGTGTCCCTAGGACCAAATCCTTCACGCGATGGAGAGGCCAAGGGTGTCTGGAAAATCTGTCACGGTGGGCTTGGCCACCAGCTTACTGTGTCAGGGGAAAAAAACCTCATTTACTTTCTCTGGGACTCAGTTTCCTAGGCTCTACTGCAGGGCAGCTGACTCAGTCTCCCCTTCCCCCTGACATTCCATGAGAAACGTTTTTAAACAGACAATAGACAGTTGTAAGTTTGGGCCCTGAGGGACTGCACTGTGCTCCCCCTGATGCCCCCCTTGAACTGTCCCGCACCAGAGGTAGCCTGGCCTCTGATCCTGCTCATTCTTGCGCTGCTCTGGAGACCGCAGGTGGGGTGAATCCCAGCTGCTGGTGGCCTCTGGGGCTTCCCAGACCACTGTGGCTGCAGAATCAGCCCGAGGCGCTCCTAATGACCACCTGTTCTTACACCTGTCAAGCACTCATTCCTGCCACAGGGGTCTGTCTATCCCTCACCAGACTGGCCTGTTCATCAGGCAAATATTTACTGAGAACCTATAATGCCAGACACTGTTTTAGCTCTGGCAGGGAATATAACAAGCCCCTAAGTGCACAGGGCATGCATTCCGATGGAGAAGGAGAAGAGGGAGAAACACACACACACACACACACACACACACACAGTGACGTCAGTGCGTGGTAAATGCACGAGGAATAGAAAACAATTTAAGGGGGTAGAGTGTGAAGCAGAAGTGCTATTGTAGCTTGGGTGATTGGACAGGGGGACTTTCCGAGAAGGTGACTCAGTGCAGAGACCTGAAAGAAGGGAGGGTGTGGGCCAGGCTGCTATCCAGGGGAAGAAGGGCAGAGCAAAGGCCCTGCAGTGGGAGCATGTTGGCTGAGCTCCAGGAACAGCAAAAGGGCCAGTGTGGCTGAGACGGGTATGTGAGGGGAGAGTGGAGGGTAGGAGGCCGGAGGTCCAGAGGCCAGATCTTCTAGGAACAGATGAATATGGCTTTTGCCCAAAGTATGAGGGGAAGGGAGCCTTGGGGGGGCTGAACAAATCAGCTCTGATCTGGGTTTTATAAGGCCTGTCTTGCTGCTGTGTATGGAAGAACCTGAAGCAAAGGAAGGCTGGGAAAGCAGGCGGACTCGCTAGGAGCTGAGCCTGGGAGCCCCGGGGTGGGGAGGATGGGGGCTGGCCAGCGCGGAGGCCGTGAGGAGTGCTTGCAGTCAGGGCATGTGAGTGTGGGCACACACCATGTAGGAGTCACCTGAAATGGCGTCTGGCACGAGCAGGTGCCTGGAAAAGGGAAAGAAGAAGTGAGAGAACAGGGCACAGCTCCAGAAAGCCCACCTCCGAGTCTCTCTCAGTGTTCCCCACATGTCTTCTGCCCCCGCTGTGTATGTCAGAGGAATACCCTGTGTCGGCTCATCCCCTTGTTCAATCTGGCGGCTCCCAGCCCTAAAGCTCTTGTTCTGTCCCCGGAGGACAGACGGGATGGGGTCAGCGCAGAGACAGTGCCCGTGGGAACGTGGCTGGCCGCGGCCTTTCCAGAACCTGCGCGCCAGGCAGTGAGGCGCTGCCTGCATTTGCTGCCTTTTCCTCCGGTCCAGCCACCCTTCCCTGCGCTCTCTCTGCACCCCCCGACAAGCCTGATCACTGAAGGGGTGCCCCCCAGCCACATGGCTCCAGTGGGCTCTGCCCACCAGTTCCCAGTTTCTCGGCCACATAGGTGGGCGCGTGTCCCCAGCTGGTCCTCACCTGCTGTCTCTTTACTTGGAACTGAAGGAATAGCAGTTATTCCCTGCTGGCGTTGGACCTGCAGATGCGTCCGGGAGCTGCAGGGGGCCACTCCCAAGGAGCGTGGAGGACACCTCTCTGGGGGATGGAGGCCGGCCTGCAGAGAGAAGCAGACATGAGCAAGGAGAGAATCCTGGGTCCAGTTGCTCCTCACACCCAGCTGCTTCTCTGTCCTGCTCACAGTCTCCTTCTGTGAGGCAACCCATTCCTCCTCTTTCCTGGTGGGTTTGAATTGGATTTCTGTCGTTTGTTGTATTAGTCAGGCTCCAGACAAAAAACAGAAACCCCTTGGAATATTTTCCATGCAGAGAGTCAAACACAGAGATGGCAGAGCCGAGGCGCCAAACGGGAATTCATTGTATCAGGAAGATTCGAACACCTTTGGGGCTGGAGGGATAAGGGGGGGTGGGGTGGCGTTATTGGCGCCCAGGATGGGGGCCACCTGGGGGAAGCTAAGACCATGGGCAGCCCGTGGGTGGTGGGGGGAGTGGCCACTGCTTGAGATGCTGCTCAAAGCAGAAAGAGAGGGACAGAAAGTGTGGTCTTCCTTCTGCCCCTCAGCCTCCACGTCAAAGCTGCCCCCGCGTCAGAGGGAAGGGAGTCTGGGATCTGCGGTTCTCTGCAGCGCAGCACGGAGCAGAGGGTGGGGAGCAAACAGGCAAATGATGGACACACTGGGGTCCAAGAGTCAGTCTATTCTACTGTGTCTGCCTTTGGCTGTGAACCCCAGAGCATCCCTGTGTGCTGGCCGAGCCCTGTGGCCTCCTCCGGAAGTTCCTCACAAAGGACTGGGGATGATAGCAATGGTGGGGGCCGTCCCCGAGAGGTCGTTCTCCGTTGGAGAAATGGATTGGTTCTCCCTGTACACGTTTAAATGCCTTTACACTCACATGGGGAACCCACGGGAGGCTGAGCTCATGATTTAGGGACTCAGCTGAGCCACAGAGAGAAGCGGATGCAGCCTCAGAATAATCTCCCAGCCCAGCCACAGTCAGGGTCCGCTGAGCTCCAGCTCAGGGGCTGACCAGAGCTGTCTGAGATGTGCTGTGGGCATCGGGAAGTTCTCTCCAGGGTCCAGTCTACATCCCTTCCCCTGAATTGTCAGATCCCCCTTGGGAGGCCTGGGACACCATTCCCCTGTGTCATCTAGAAGATGATATTCAGGATATTGGAAAAAAAGGGAAAACATCCTTTTTGAACCTGAACTAAGGATGGACTTAGTGAATTCTGATGATGTGGCAGGGGTGGGGGGGGGTGGGCAGGGACGGGGGTCATGGGAGGGATTTTCAGACTCCAGAGTGACCAGAATGACTAGCTAGTGCTTGTCCAGGCAGTGGGGTTTGAGGTCCAGCTGTGCTCACAGAGAGGTTCCTGGGAACCCAATGGGGACAATTTGGGGTTTTGCAGATCATCTGAGCAGGGCTTGTTGCACATATGTTGGAGGGCACGCGGCTCTCTATATGTCTATATTTTAAAGTAAATAAAAGGCTCTCCAAGCAAACCACATGGTATTGGACAGACTCAGATTCCAGCTCTGAGCCTCTGCCTTCTGACTTCACAGGAGCCTGTGGTGACCGCTCCGGGCTGGGAGTCCGGCTGCTGGGTCAGCTTCTGGCTTCTGCCACCAGTTGCAGCAGTTCCAGTGGACGGGCAGCCCACTGTGCCGCGCCTCAGTTTTGCCTTTCTGTGAAACAGGCGGAGGGGCTGGGGCTGCGTGTGTTGTGAAAACAGATGATATTTTAGGTCAGTATCATGGGTCGAATTGTGTCTCCCCCAAATTAACGTGCTGAAGTCTTCATCCCCGGAACATCCGAGTATGACCTCGTGTGAAGACAGGGTCTTTGTGGAGGTATGAACTTACAGTGAGGTCATTAGGGTGGATCCTAACCCAATATCACTGGTGTCCTTATAAAGATTTGGGCACAGAGGAGAAAAGACGATGTGAAGACAGCCATCTGCAAGCCAGATTCTTCCCTCATGGCTCTCAGAAGGGACCGACCAAGCCAACTCCTTGATTTTAGACTTGTAGCCTCCAGCCCAAGCACACGAATGCCTCCTTTTTGTTCGCTGTGTGGACGTGTCAGGAGAATCCCCCTCCCCCTTTTCCCATGCATCTCTTCCTCCCCCACACTCACTCCTGTATCACCCTAACAAGCTCACTTCAAAGCTCTGTATTATTTCCATCTAAAAAATTTATCATCACCCTTACGCCTTCAACTCTGCAAGCGTCTGTCCCCCTCGAGTACAAAAGGAAAATGTCTCTTTGTTGGAGTCAAGGGTCAATAGGGATGCAGTTGGGAGGGCCATCTGTCAGGGAGGAAGGTGAGACCATGGGAACGGGTGGGAAGGAGGCTGTCACCGCTGCTTCCCCAGAGACCTGGATAGGAAGCGGGCCACAATCTCTGAGGCTGGACTAAAAGACACTTCTTGAAGACCAGAGCTGACCAATGAAATGACTCCCAACGACCTCGAAGACTCGTTCCCAAATCTGGGTCCGTCAGATTATTTGGAGAGCTTTAAAATTTTTCATTCCCCTTTGATGTTAATGAAAATGCACAATACTACCATCAACATCCTTGTATCTCCAAGTACTGCTGAGGTTAAACTGTACAGATAGAAGTAAAGGCTTCTGTGTATGCTTCTCATTTTTCGATTGGGAACTTTTGAAGTCAGAGAGACTTCCCAGCCCTACTACAGACACTAAACCAGAGTCATCAGAGTTGGGGTCCAGGACTCTGTATTTCCCAAGTTCTCCAGGTGGTTTTGTGTAGCTGGAGGTACAGGGAACTTATGGATGGAGCCAATGAAGCTGCAGGGATTATGTCTAGGAACCCCCAGATTCTCTCTCCAGGAGCAAGCTCCACACACCTCGTGGTCCAGCACACACCGGGGAGACCAGGCGTGGTGGTGGTGGGGCAACTGGAGTTGAGGGGCCTTAGGAATCAGGGGCTGCTGGGGGCCAGATGCTGGGTGAGCATTTGTGGAGAAGAGAGAAGCTAGAGGGGGACAGAGGTCAGAGGCAGTATCTCCCAGGGGGAAGAAGATGGAGGATGCCCTTGTATCAGGATCTGGGGAAATGAGAACCAGCCCTCTCCCACGTCGGTTTCTAAGACAAGCTTCTCTTCCTGTTGGGTGGAAACTAAGGTCTCACCTCTTCTCCCATCTGTTCGATGTTCAGCTGTTTTCTTCCTTTTCCAGTTATACGATCATGGGCAAGTTACCTTGACCTCTAATTTCCACCTCTTGAAAATGGAGCTAACAGTATTTTCTTACTCTCTATGATAACATGGTTCTTAGAATCAAATGAACTGATGCTCACGCAAGAACCTGGAAACCATAAAGGGTTCAAGTCTACGCATTCTTCAATGTCAAGATGGAGAATCATCACCTCCGTCACACCACCCTAGACCCTACCCTTCCCTGCCAGGTCGGAAATAATCACCTTCTGTTTCCTTCTTCTCTCCAGGAGCACATCACAATCTCCTTTAAATGACAAGTATTTGCCTCCACATCTGTTTTGCTCACCAGGCTGTGAGCCCCATAAAGACAGGATAAGTGTCTCATTTAGGATCGCATCTTCAGTGCCTGCCACGTGATAGGCACTTGGCAAGTGTGTTCTGCGTTAATGACTTTAGGCACCATGGGGGCACTGAGGAGCCCCTGGTGACCCAAGCCACAGTGCTGTGCCCCTGGTGGGTCCAGGCACTAGTGGAGAAGGGACCAATGCCGGCTTCTGCATTGCGGTGGAACCTGCAGGAGCCCGGCTTCCAGCTGGGCTTCACCCAGTGCCATGGTTTCCCGTGCTTCAGCCAGCTCCCACCAGCTCCTCCTGCATCCCAGGCTGCTGGGACTCCGGGGCCGTGGCTTGACTGGTGTGTCCATTTCGGAAGGCAAACATGCAATTTCAGGTCATGCCCGGTGCCATTTGGAAGGAAGCTCAGGTTTCCCTAAGTGGAAACAGCATGTTCTGAAAGCAATTATGGGCGGGGAGGCATGTTCTGGAGTGAGACCCAGCATTTGTAAGCAAAGGTTACCCTTCCTGCCTGGTGACAGGACGGTGTAGGGAGGACACACTCCATGCTGTTAACCCCTGCATTATCTGGGGAGATCCAGCACCATCCTTGGCACAGGGGTCTGCCGGGGTGCTGGCATTTGGTTTTCAATGGCCTCTCAGGGACCACTCTTTTCCGTGTTAAGACGTGGAAGCTGAATCTGACAGGCCTCTCGTCGGGAATGGTGGGACCTTGAACAATCACCCCCCTCCCCCTGGTTTTTCGTATCCCGAGGAGGTCGAGCGAGAGAGTCTCTGACCAGTCGTGTGCTGGTTAAAGTTTAACAGTAGCTGTCTGGAAGAAAGGCCTGATCTGTAGTGTGAGCTCATTTCTGAGGTGTAAATACTCTGCCACGGCAGATTTCAAGTTATGACGCAATGTCATTGACTGCAGACGTGGGGACAGATGCTTGCTGACTGTAGAGAGCTGCCGTGACCCGGAGAGCCAGCCCGGCACACCACTGTGACCTGGCTGAGTGTTCTCCAGTACTCATCTGCTACACATCTGAGCAGGTGTCCACAGGGCTGGCTGCAGAATTCACGGACCGTTGTGCAAAATGAGAATGCGGGCCCCTGTTCAAGCAGCAGGGGAGAAAGTGCCATTAAAGCTACTAAAACATGAAACTTTTTTCTTTTCTTGCCTCGTCTGCCAAGGTGTTTTCATTTGCTGTTTAATGTAGTTCTAAGTAAATGGAAATTTAGAAATTAAATGATTAGCATGAATTTTATTGTTATATTGGGCAATGCCAGTCTTAGATGAAAATAGAGGAGCATTTAACTAGTGGAAGCACTGGAATGACACAATCGTACATCATAGTTCACACATGAATAGTGGGAACTCTCACAAAACTAACTATGGTTTTTTTTTTTTTAAGTTACGGTTCTAATGAACAAATTTTTTTTTTAAAGATTTTATTTATTTATTTGAGAGAGAGCAAGAGAGAGAGAGCACAAGCAGGGAGGGAGCAGAGGCAGAGGAGAAGCAGTCTCCCCACTGAGCAGGGAGCCTGATGTGGGGCTTGATCCCAGGACCCTGGGACCATGACCTGAGCTGAAGGCAGACACTGAACTGACTGAGCCACCCAGGGACCCCAACTCTATAGTTTTCATTTTGTCTCTTGATGGGAGCACATTCTGTAGCTCTTTCTACCTTAGCTTCCTGGCTGGGAATCAAAGACCCGAAAGGAATGAGATCCATGCCTTGCTCTCTTTCCCCTTCCCGTGGTTGTGCGTGTTTCCGGGAAGCTGTTTCCTTCTTTCTGTGTTCAAACCACCTCTTGTATGAACAGACAACATAGCTTCTTGAGATTGTCAGCTCCCACGTGACTTTCATCACAGGCATGACGCACTTACCTTGTACTCGCTTTGAATCTTGCGGAGCTGCCATGCATCACAAGCCCGCTGGAACTCCGTGCTCAGAGGAATTGCAAATGCTATCTGCAGACCGGGGGGCCAAGGACGGTGGACAAGCTAATGCTTGTCTCCACTCTGCTCAAGAGCACGCCCATGTCCCATTGGGCTTCACTTATAAAACACAAACATAACATTACTAAGAACTTCAAGATGGTGACAGCAGAGCATCAAAGCCAACATGGGGTGCTTCTGAGCTCAGAGACCCCACATGTGTGCATCGGTTGCACACACGAGTTGGACTTGGAGCCTTAGATGAAAATAGAAGAGCATTTAACTAGTGGAACCACTGGAATGACACAATTGCATGTCATAGTTCACACATGAATAATTGGACCGTGCTTATGGTCCCAGATTTATGGCTGAGGTTCTGATGCAGTATGGGGCAGGAGTGACAGGAACCCTTGGAAGTCCTTGGCTTACAACCACCTCGTGTTTTTGTGGCAGAGGGTGAACCCGCCTGCATTTGAGAAGCACTGTTGCAAAGAAAGCAAACTTTGAAAGGAGGGAGAGACCATGGGCCTCTTGGGGATCTTGGGCTCAATAAACATTTGTTAAGTAAATGGATGGGTGAATGAAGTCAAGAAAGAAAGAGGATCAGAGAAGCCTGGAGATGTTAGTGACAGGTGAAGTGTGAACTTCCCATCTAGCCCTGTCCCTTCCCACCATTTGAATGAGCTCCCAGCACTTATCCCAGGGCTGGGAGTAGAGGGGCACCATTCCTGCTTGTTGAATGGCTGCGATCCGTGAGGGGCCCCCCGGAGCCCAGGGACTCGCAGAGAGTGGAAGGCAGAGGGGATGAGGTCTCAGAGCTGTCTGCTAGCCACATGGGCTCTGAAGTCACCCGTGGGCCCTGCGCGAGACTGTTTCTGCATGCAAATCCAGCCAGGCTCTTTGGGGAGCTCTCAGGTGTGTGTGGGGGGGGAGGCGCGGGAAGTCCAAGGCCGCAGCTGGAACAGTGTTGGAGGAGGGGGGCCCACATTTTGGCTCTGGCTCCCCTTCAAGGTCTTCAGAAAAGTGCTACCAGTCGCCTCCAGCACCTGTTCCCACGTCTCACCAGGGAAAGTCAGGAGCTAAATCCCCGTGGATTTGGCTGTCTGGGGCACAGAAATGCCACCTGGGTCAAATGCCTGTTCCCTGCCCTCCAGCTGGAAGGCTCTCCTCTCTTCTTGGAACTCCCAACACCTTTTATCTGTGCTTCTGTCTCTAAGACACTTGTCGCAGCCCACCTTGTGACTTGGTCCGTGCTTGTTCTCCCGGTGAGTAGGGGTGAGTGATTTATCCCCGTGCACCTTTCCACACTCCCCGCCCCAAGGACTGATTCAGCACCGAGTTGCCTGGGCCGGGCTTGCTACACAGTAGGTAGGAGGAAGGCCGGAAGGTCTATGTCCTGTGCTTCTAATGCAGGGCAGGTGGGCTCTGCTGGGCCTGGGCTGGGGGTGGGGAGTGCTCCCTATGGCAGGGTGGCAGGCATCAGAGGGTCACGGTGCAGCGTCGACGCACGTCCACAGGTGCCATGGCGGGGAGGCGGGATGATCCTGAGCAGGTCAGCTGTTCTCTCACGGTGCTGAAAGAGGCTTGTTGAAAGGCCCATCCTGTCCCCAGGGGCTCTCCAGATGGGAAGGGACCCTGTCTTGACCAAGAGTGGAGGACAGACCCCAGGAATGGGGCCCATGGTGGAACCAGAGCTGCTGGGGGGGGGGGTCCTGCCATGCAGCCCGCAGAATCTCGTTTTGTCATCTGTCAAGTGAGAACAATAATTAGATGACAGAAGAAGGATGCGGAGGATCTGGTGGCCTCCCGTGTCCACTTTTAGCATCCACGTGGTCTGTCTTGGCTCCCTTTGCCCCGTTTTACCGCCCTCCTCCACGAGGACCCATCCAGCAAACCTCGAATAGGCGAGACTGTCCCCTTCCTTTCCTCTGTCTCCAAGCAGAATTACGATAGTAACTAATATTTACTGGGCACTTCCTGTGTACCCTGCACTTCACTAAACTCTTTCTGTGCATGAACCCAATTCATCCTCATGGCAGCCCAAAGAGGTAGGCACTTCTGTCATACCGGTTCTCTAACTGAGGAAACTGAGGCTCAGAGAGGCAAAGTAACTTGCCTGAGGTCGCACAGCCAAGAAGCTGGAGAGCTGGGTCTGAAAGCAGGTTTGTCTGACCTCCCGGTTGGTGATCTTCCCTACCAGCCTCCTGAATTACTTCCCCATCTCCAGCTGCAGATCCCTGCTGATGTCTGGTTGATTTTAAAGCCATTTGGAGGTAAGGGGTCTGGCACCTCATGTGCTGGCCTTCGGCCTTTTAACTGACCTCTGGGGCTTGTGGCCTTCTGGTAGGGGAGAGAGCCTGTCGTGCTGGAATGCCAGGCTGGGGCGGGGGTTCCCAGGGCTTGTGCTGCAAGACCAGCTCTGCATTCTCCCACTTTTCTCCTTAGAGAAGCCCTGCCCGTCCTACTTTCTGCTTCTGAGACCCCAGGCGCATGCAGCGGGTCTCGTGGTGGTGGAACATAGGAGTATGTGTTCTTCTCTGACCTTGGGTTCCCAGCCCAGTTGCTGTCTGAGATCTATTTAAGCTACCTGCTGGCTCTAGGGCCAGAGCTGAGTTGGACAAAAGGCATACACTTTGGCTTCCAGACCCATGGAATCTTCTGGCCCCTTCAGTAATCAGATTCATATCCCCTCCCAGCTGATGAGTGAGTAAAGGCAGGAGGGTGAGTCTTTGTGGCAGATAGGACTTGGGACACTTGGGCCGTGGGGCTCCCATGGATGACCTCACGGCACAGCTCACTCTGACCCCAGAGAGCTGGTGAAGGTCATGGACTCTGCGAGGCCCTGGCTGGCCACGGTGCTTCCTTCTTCCTTCTCTGGGAGACCGTGGGGGCAGTCATGTGGCCCGTCAGCCTGTAGCTTCACTGCTGTGTGATATGGTGCTAGCACATCTCTTCAGCTTCGTGCCTGGGGTTTCTCATCTGTGAGGAGGGGATCATGTGTCCGCTCCACTGATTCCCACAGGGCGCTGTGAAAATCCTTGGGAGATAAGAAACACATGTCGATGAGTGGGAACTGCTTAAATATAAATGAACATAAATGAAGTAGCTGAGGGCTCAGGGGTTATAAATTAGACCCTTCAGTGGTCATTCGGGGGTTCCTATCCAGAGGAAAAGGAAGTTTCATAGAAATATATTAAAAAATTATTATTAGATTTTTAGTAAACACCAGTAAGACCATGGTGCTGAGTAGTTAAAAATAAATGGCCCGCTCGTGGATCGTATTTGGCCTACAATGTATTCATGTTGCTAGTGTAAAGGGTAAACTCTTGTTTTAGCCTAAGTCAGGTATCATGCCTGGATAAAAGGCAAACTTTTATATGGATTATGTAAAATAAAGAGCTGATGCAGCTCTGGTCCCTGGTGGAGATCCGTATCCATTCTCATTTCCCCATGGATATTAACAACAAGACCTTGGAGTAAATGTACTGTCAACTCAGTCCCTGTGGAGGCATGTGAAGAGAGAATGAATAGATCCTGGGACCACCAGGAGGCTGGACCCTCTATGGGAGCCCCAGGGCCCGAGTGTCCCAAGTCCTGTGGGCAGTGGAGTCCACCCCCCCGGCCCCTGCCAAGATGCCCAGGTGGGGGACATTTTCCTCTTTGGAATCATTAATTTTCTTTTTAATTCAACAACTATTTATTGAGCACTCATTACCTGCTAGACCCTGTTCTTAAAAATAGCTTTACGGGGGGCGCCTGGGTGGCTCAGATGGTTAAGCGTCTGCCTTCGGCTCGGGTTGTGATCTCAGGTCCTGGGATCGAGCCTCTCATGGGCCTCCCTGCTCGGTGGAGCCTGCTTCTCCCTCTCCCACTCTCCCTGCTTGTGTTCCCCCTCTCGCTGTGTCTCTCTCTGTCAAATAAATAAATAAAAATCTTAAAAAAAAATAGCTTTACGGAAGTATAATGGGCACACCACGGACCACATGTATTCAAGGCATACAACCTGGCAAATTTCAATGTACATATATACCTGTGAAACCCTCACTACAATCAAGTTATGAACATGTCCATAATTCCCCAAAGTTTCTTTGTGGCCCTTTGGAATCCTTTCTTGCTCCTTTCCCACATGAGATCACTGATCTGTTTTATGTCTCCATAGGTTGGTTTGAATTTCCTAGAATTTTCTACAAATGGAAAAATAGGTTTTAGATCACCTTGTCTGTATTCTTTCACCCAGCATACTTATTTTGGGATTCATCCATGTCCTAGTGCATATCAGCAGTTCATTCCTCATAACTGCGGTGTAGTGGGCCATTGTATAGACATACCACAGTTTATTCATTCTCCTATTGAAGGGCTGTTTCAAGCGTTTGGCTGTTACAAATAAAGCTGCTATGAAAATCCATGTACAGGTCTTTGTGTGAACATATGCTTTTATTTCTCTAGGGTAAATACCCAAGAGTGGGTCATATGGTAGGTGTATATTTAATTTTTTAAGAAATTGCCAAACTGCTTTCCAAAATGCTTGTCCTATTTTAAAATCCTATGGGCAGTTTAGGGAAGTTCTGGTTCCTGCGCATCCTCACCAACATTTGATATGGTCAATCTCTTAAATGTTAGCTATTCTAATAGTTGTTTAGCATGTTAAAAAAATACACCGGGGCATATCGCAAACTTTAAGAATTTATCTGAGCAAACATTGACTTGAGGTGGGCAGCACCAAGCTGGAAGTGGTTATGAGTGCTCCATGGACAGGACCTCAGGGAGAGATCTTATAGAGAAAATGTGGAAGCAAAGTAGGGAAATTATTGATTGGCTATAGCTGAAAGGCTAGTTGGCTGTTGGTGACTGGCTGTCCTTGGGGTTTTGATTTTGTAACCTGGAGGCATTTACACGCCTCCTGTAAGTTTGATTTGCTTACATAGGCACCGGGGTGTTAGAGCTACCTCAGTCCAATGGCCTCCTTGTTTAATTAGCTTCACAAGTGGTATGTACTTGTGGTTTTAACTTGCACTCCCCTAGTGAGTAATAATGCTGACCTTTTTCATGTGCTTATTTGTTGTCCATCTCTTCTCTAGAGGAAATGTCCGTTGTTCAAATCTTTTGGCTGTTTTATTTATTTTTTGTTTATTTTCTTATTATTGAGTTTTGAGAGTTCTCTGCATAAATCTATATTGAAGTCCTTTTTATCAGATATATGGCTCATAAATATTTAGTGTGTGGCTGAACTTTTCATTTGATTTTGAAGAGCAGATGTTTTTAATTTTGACAAAGACCAGTTTATCAATTTGTTCTTTTATCAACTGTACTTTTGGTATTGTAATTATGAAATCATAAAACTTTTCCTTTGTGTTTTCTTTATAGATGATTTTATAGTTTTACATTTTACATTTAGGTCTCTGATTTGTTTTGAGTTAATTTATTATTTTTATTATTTTTTAAAGATTTTATTTATTTGAGAAGGAGAGAGAAAAAGAGAGAGAGAGAGAGCAAGCATGAGTTGGGGGAAGGGCAGAGGGAGAGGGAGAGGGAGAGGGAAAGAGAGAATCCACAAGCAGACTCCCCGCTGAGCAGGGAGCCTGATGCAGGGCTCTATCCCAGGACCCCAAGATCATGACCTGAGCCAAAGCAGACATGTAACCGACACAGCCACCCAGGCACCCGAGTTAATTTTTTTTATATATATGCTGCAAGGTACTATTTCTGGCTCTCTTCATTCCTTTGTGAGATTCATTTCCATGTGGTTTCATTTTCCTTCTGCCTGATGGATTTATGTTAACATTTCTTCTTGTGTAAGTCTGCTGGTGATGTATTATTCCAGTTTTTTTATGCCTGAAAACATCTTTATTTCACCTTTTTAAAAGAAAGATATTCACTAGGTATAGAATTCCAGTTTCTTCTTTCACTCCTTTAAAGATGTGGTCCTACTGAACTTCTCACATGAACTGTTTGGGATGAGATATCTACTCAGATATTGATTCCTTTGTAATCTATCTTTTTGCTTGGACTGCTTTTAAGAGCAACTCTTTATCACTGGTTTTGAGCAATTTAATTATATGGTGTGATTTTTTTCATATTTCTCTTGCCTGGCATTTGTTCATTTGTTGATATATAGTTTTCATTAAATTGGGAGAAATTTTTGTCAGAATTTCTTAAATATTTTTTCTGTCCTCTCTGTCCCACAGTTCAGTGACTCCAATTATACATATATTAGGCTGCTCAAAGTCGTCCCCTAGCTCCCTGATGCTCTGCCCCTCCCCGCAACCTAAAATTATCTTTTCTCTCTCTGTGTCCTTTTGGATAGTTCCTACTGCCTATGCCTTCAAATTTACTAATCTTTCCTTCTGCAATGCTTGATTTCCCATTCATTCTAACTAGTGTATTTTTCATCTCAGACATTTTAGTTTTCATCTTTAGAAGTTTGATTTAGGTCTTTTTAAAGATATCTTGCATATTTTTGCTGAACTTTTTGGGTATGTAGGATACAGCTCTTATAACTGTTTCAATTTCCTTGGCTGTGAATTCTACCATGTGTCAGTTCCAGGTTGGTTTTCACAGAATGGTTGATCTTCTCATTATGGGTACTATTTTCCTGCTTTTTTGAGTGTGTGATGATTTTGGATTGGATACCATCTTAGTTGAATATAGAAGTCACTCCCAATCATTCCTTAACTAGCATCTTTGAACCAGCAGATCACATATTGGCATCTAGTTGCCGGAATGTTGAATACAGTCTGTGTATTTGTTTTGTTTGTGCACAGTGCTTTAAAAATGCTCTCACATGTTTCTCACACTTAAAAATCAAGAGATCTCATGAAAACCATGAATTCCTTTAAAAATTAAAAAAAAATTAGGACATGTTGCTGCATGGCTTCCATTTCCTCTGGAAACAAAGAGCCGGAGAGTGGCCCCTCTTTAGATGGATGGGACGTTTTTACAGCTCCTCATGCTTACACACCTTAACTGAAGACATTTTCGTTGAGTACCTGTTGTCAAAGATCAGTTTTCCAGAAGCAGACCTGAGCTGAGTATTAGTGTATACATGATTTGTTAATAAAGGACTTCTGGGAGAAGCTTGAGAGGGAGTGGGATGTGCAGGACAGAGGAGGGGAGGGAGTCAAGCAAGCTATTTCAGGCAAAGATGCATGGAGGAGACTTTAGCTTAATCCCACTAAGGGATGAGGGAGTGAGAGTTACATCCCGACTAGAGGTAGGGGACCCAAACTTTCATACTTTCTCGCCAGATGATGGACAGATAGTGTCCCCCATACCTGGCAAGGTGGGCAAAATGGGGAGGGCAATAAGGTTGGCATCAGCATTTCTGGTTCCATGTCCTTCCAGCAGTGCTGAAGAGTCTGTAGGGGCCACCTGGGAGTCTCCAGGGGTCCTGAATGAGATGGGGACCAGAGAGGGTGCTGGGCCCATGGCATCAAAACCATGAAAGAGTCTGCAACTCCTTTCTCCTGATCCTGAAGCTTCTTCATCTCCAAGACTTCACTGAAGGGAAGATCAAATGAGACCCTCATGGGAGGCTCATTTCATAGACAAAGAATCTTGAGTGCAACCAGGGGAGGGGACTGACCCAAGGACTGCTGTCTCCTTTTGTTGGAAAGCCTTGCTGATGTTGCCTTACGCATCTACGCTTGGGGGAGAGATCTAGATTTAGCATTATTGTCGTCTCCTGATGTCCCTGGGGAGAGGAAACTAGTAGTCTCTCATTCATTCATTCACTGACCCATAAACATTTATGGAGCCAAGCAAAATGTTCTGAAGAACTGTTTGAATGAGGGTACTTTGAGCCCTTTATAAAACAGAGTCTTCCCCTTCTTCCCCAATCCCCATCTCCCAGGTCTCAGGAGGAAATCAGGTGGTCTGCTGTCATTGCTTCAAATCCTTCAAATCTCTCTTTGAGCTGGGCCTAGGGAGGAGCAGTTTTGTGCTTTAAGTTATGGACCCAGGAGCCCTGTGTTCAGGCACCTGTGGCCCTGCCTCTGTCTTGCTGGGTCTCTCTGTGTCTTCTCCCTGTCTCTGGATCTTCACTTCCCCCCATGTGAGTGAAAGCCAGCGAAGCAGGAATCAAGGGGCTAGGCATGGCTATCTTAGGAGCCTAGGAGGGGGTGAACAGATGGAAATAGGGAATAAGACAGCCCCTTTGCTAGGCCACCCTGACCTCTCCAAAGCCTTGGAACTAAGTATAAAGAACAACTCCCCCCTGGGGACCCAGAGCTCAGAAGGAATGGGCTGGATGAGGACCAGGGGGAGAGACTGGGGGTGGGGGGCAGGCTGGTGGGGGCTGATTCTCAGGCCACTGTCCAGCTTTAAGTGTGCCGGTGTGAGCTAAGGATAGGCAGGGAGGCCAAGAGAGAGGACAGGAAGGGAGAAGAGAGAGGGAGGAATTGAGAAAGGGGGTGGGGGAGGGACACAGAGAAGGAAACCAGGAGAAAGAACAAGAGAGAGAAAGAGAAGAGGGAGAGAGAGAGAAAGAGAAAGTGGGAGTCCCAGGGGGCGTGGGAGAGGAGGCAGCCGTGGGGGTGTCCTGATTTGGAAATTCTAGGGGTGTTGCAGATGGAGAGTGTGGTGAAATCGCCTCAGGGTCCCAAGAAGCTTCCAGTGGACCCGTGCCAGGCCATAATAACAGCCTCTCGGTGGCTCCAAGCCTCTTTGGCCTCTCAGCTCCCAGGGACACTCAATTCACACAGGCGAAAAATGCAGCCTTCTTGAGCTTGGGCTGCCTAGTAGCTACCGCGGTGTTTGCACCGTGCCCGCAAGCATCACGGGCAATTAAGAAAGCCGTCCACTGCAATCGTGGGCTGCCATTTAAGGGCTGGAGCCTGGAGCCCTCTGATGAGACACAAATGAGCAGGGGAGGAGTGTTGTTTCCCGGGAGAGGGACCCCTGCCATTAGCTGGCGGATCCCCAAGGGAGGTGAACAAAGGCTGCTGCGGGCTCACAGGAAGGCAGGAGGAGATGGGGTGGGCAAGGGGCCTCACGTATGCAAAGGACACGTGCACACACAGGCACACCTCTCAGAGGCCGGCATGTACTGGAGTGTATAGGCACACAGACCCACCTCGAACACAGTCCCGGAGACATATTGGGGTGAAGTATGTGCGGAGTGCACTCACACTTGCACGTGCACGCACACACACACACACAACTTCATGCACGTACAGGCCACCCAGGGCACAAAAGCATGGGCTCCCACCAGACATCTGCACTGAGTCTCAGCATTACAGGGATACTTATTTATGTAAACCCACGCTCATTGACAGTGCTCTCACAAGCACAAATGTATGTCCGTATGCACGTGGATAAAAGAGTGGGTAGACTGAGGCACACACACTCACATATTCTAACCTTTTAATCTAAAATCCATAAGCAAGGCAGCTCCAAGACCTTTAAAAATATGCACACTCTAGACTTCAAACTGTTTTCATGGCCATGAGGAAGAATGGATTTGGGGACTGGTGCATTTGTCTGATGGAAGAGAGAAGAGAGTTGGAAGAGAGCCACCCTTTCTTTGTTCTGCTTTGAGCCACGGTCGGTGTTCTTTAGGTGGTTGAAAAATAATTGCTGGTGGCCGCCATCTTCCCAGGAGCCAGCCACCAGCCACTTGACCCTGTTGTCATCGATGCCACTGATGAGTTTTAGGATCTCAGGGAAGGAGATTTCAAAATATTCTTTTTTTATAAACTTGAAGTGTAATTAATACACGATGTTCTGTTAAGTTCAGGTGTCCAACATAGTGGGCCCACAATTCTAGACATCGCTGCACGCTCACCGTGGTAAGCGTAGTCACCGCACAAGGTTATTATGATAGTATTAACTCTGTTCCCTGTGCGGTACCTCTCTCCATCCCTGGGATTTATTCATTCCATCTGCCATGAAAGCAGGGCTCACCCGCCTCACTTCCCCGAAGTGTCTCCTTGCCCGTAGCCTGCCCGGAGCAGGGGACTGGATTGAATGAGTAAAGGGTTGTGTACTGTGACTTTCTCATTTTTGAAATAGAATTTAGGAGTTTTTTCATCCTTTGCTGAGGTTTGGGGTTTCTCTCTCTCTCTCTCTTTCTCTGCCTCCCTCACCCCTATTTCCCACACTGTTATTAGGCAAAGAAAATTGGAGACCATGTCCATTTTGAGAACGTCTCCCAGAATAATTGTGCCGTGACACACGGGGAGCGCAAACGGAAAACAGGAAGCCAAGCTGCAAGGGCTCGTTTGGAACTGGCAAACTTTGCCGCGAAGTTTTCAGCCAGAGAATACACAGATGGCCACCGTTTCCCACAACGCCACTTCCCTCTGTGTCTGGTTAAGAATGGGGGCTGCCGTTGGCCGGATCCGTCTCCTGTGGTGAGGATGGTGACCTTCCCCATTAGACCCCAAGACCAAGTTCAGTGCATTTGTTGTTGGCTCCACGTGGCAAATTCTGGAAGCCAGCAGCCTCTGACCACCATCCCACTGTTGTGGCCCATGGAGCCAGGGCTCCACTGGAAACCTACCAAGGACATTGGTTTGGAGGGTGTTTGGCAGTTTAGATTGGGGTCAGAAGTGGCTTCAAGAAGCCTAATTGACTTAAGTATTTTCATTGAACTTTTAGCACCTTCCTCGCCTCAATCTTTCAATTTCTTTTAACTGATAATAGAATATACCAGAAAGACCAGAATATTTGAGCACTGGGGCTTTTGGGGTTCCTGAGTGGACATGGCACTGCTGACAGATGCAGACACAGACGGCAAAGGAGCTTTTGCTGCAGCTCATGGGGCCGGTGCTGGGTGGGAATGATGCCTGGGCTATGCTTTTCCTCTAAGGCAGGGGCTGGAGCGTGGGACCTCCCCCCAGAGCCATTTTGGTGTGTAGAGTCAATGATAATCAGCTATTTCAATCTTTCAAGGGGTGCTCCTCCCCCACCCCACCCGACAAGGAATCAGAATTATTTGGTATGGCTCCAGGGGGTTATTATGGGGGTGCATCAGTTTACATTTTCTGCATAGCAAAACATCCCAAATTTTAGTGACTTAGAAAACAACCGTTTCTTCAGCTCATAATTCTGAGGGCATGCAATTTGGGCTGGGCTCAGCAAGGCAGTTCTGCTGATCGGGGCCAGCTGGGCGGACCTCAGCAGGGGCTCACTGGTGCATCTGCGGTCGGCCGGCAGGCCGGCTGTGGCCTGGCTGCTCTCGGGTTGTTCAAGCTGGCATGACTCGGCTCTCGTGCGTGTGTTTGTTCGCCCTCCCCCAGGCTACCCCGCTCTTGTTCTCATGGCAGTGACAGGGTTCCAAGAGAGTGGAAAGATGCAAGACCCTGGAAGCCTAGACTTCAGAATGGCATGATACCACCTCTGCTACATTCTGTCCATCAAAGCAAGTCATAGGATCTGTCCTGCAAAGTCACATGCAAACAATGTGGGAATAAGGAAGAGTGGGGAATGGTGGTCATTTTTCCAGTCTACCATGGGGCAGGGGGGAAGCAGATTTTTTGAGTTGATATTCAAAAACACTTTCTTTCTTTTTTTTTTTTTAAAGAATTTATTTATTTATTTGACAGAGAGAGAGAGAGAGAGAGACAGCGAGAGAGGGAACACAAGCAGGGGGAGTAGGAGAGGGAGAAGCAGGCTTCCTGCAGAGCAGGGAGCCCGATGCGGGGCTCGATTCCAGGACCCTGGGATCATGACCTGAGCCGAAGGCAGGCACTTAACAACTGAGCCACCCAGGTGCCCCATCAAAAACACTTTCTAATGAGTTGGAGCTGCTTAGAAGTGGGGTGGACCAACTAGCCTGCCATGGGCCCACTCTGGACAAAGCCCTGGTGATCAGAATGGGACCACGTGGCCTCCAAAAGCCCTTCCAATTCCAAGTATTTATTTACTAGGAACTTACTTTTAACAACCCAGAATCGAAGATTTTCATAATCTGAGAATCAGAAGGACTGAACTAATTTCCCCAATCCCTGAAAGCCCCGATCCACCTGTTGGAGCCCTGTTTGCTTGGAGGCAGGGAGCAGAAGAGAAAAGATAAAGCCTGCCCCCAAAGACAAAAGTTGCTGGGCTCTGAATTTATGTTACGGTCTCTAAAAAAAAGATGTGTGTTGGACAGGATGAAAGGAACAGCACATGCATATTTTTCAAAGAAATGCACACGTGCAGAGAGTGGAAAATAAGAAAGGCCAACAACCCAACCCGACATCAGTTCTAAAGGAGTAGATGTAAACTTGAGCCCCAGAACTGGAGCCAGGACAGGAAGTGGGCTTGGCCTGCACGAGGGCATATGCTGCCTGGGCTCCCTGTCTTCTTAATTCCCTTCAGCCTCTAGCCCCTCCTGACCCTGGGAACAATGCAGCTCTGTCCTGAAGGGTTTCGAGCCCGAACAGCCGAGACTGTGCCTTTTGTGATGGTCTGGAGAGGAAGAATAGGGAAGCTGGTTTGGGCGTCTGCGGGTGTGAATCACTCACGTCACATGGCTGGGCCGGCTGCAGCAGCTCCCTGGGTCTGCACGGGGGCACACAGGAGCGTGGCCCGAGCCCACGCCTGGAGGCTGGTCAGCCAGCTGCAGAGGGCCAGGCTCCGAACTACACCAGCAGAGAAAGGACAGCGAATGGGGTGGCGGTGGGGGAAGGTCTGGCCCAGCCAGGACCATTGAGGACACTCTCACAGGGCTACGGAGCAGGCTCTGGGCCCCGGATGTCTCCCTCTAAATTGCAGAGCAGTTGTGGGTTCTGTGCCGGAGGTTCTTTGAGTCACAGAATTTCTGGTTCATTCTCAAAACCTGCAGAGCCCTGGCTTGTCCCTTTATTTAGACAGGTCCCGATTCCCTCAGCTCAGAGGGTTTTCCCCAAGGACTGGAATATGTCCAGAATATGGTAAAACCACCCTATTCTGGGGCAAAGAGGTACAGTGAGCAGAGCAGGAGCCGAGGCTGCTGCTCCGTTTCTAGAACCGTCTAAATCCTGACTTCAGAGAGAGAAATGCTAGGGCTGCCTGCAGGCTCTTCAGAAGGCAGGTTGGAGAGTGGTGAGCCTCAGGACAGGAGGAAGATTCGGGCTAGGCAGAACAGATTTGCTGAGGGTGAGGGCGGTCCCCTGACCCTGTTTCAACTTGCGGAGGGCTTGCTCGGCTCTCAGGCAGGGGAATGGATGCGATGACCCTGGGCGTTCTGACTTCAGCCGACCTGGCCCCGCCGAGGTGCCTTCTCCCTGCTGACCTGAAGAGGGCAGTGTGGTACTGCGGGCAGGATTGCGGCCTCATCACATTTTCTTTCCGCTCCACTGGCCTCCTAATCTTTTCAAACCAAAGCTGCTTAGACACACACAACCTGAGCCCTGCTCGAATGACATGGATTGAGCCTTGTGCTCCGGGACCCCTTTTGCTGAGAGAGCCCCTCGCCATGGATCTGCTCAGAGAGCATGCCTCACCCTTCTCTCTGCCTGTTTCCTCGTCCCTAAGCCTGACCCAAATCCTAAAGGTGGCCGTGTAGACAGGCAGAATTCGCTTGTGCACATACAGACCCTTATGGTTTTCAAGACACATTTCTCATCTACTCCTCACAGCAGCTCCAAGAGGTGTAGGGGTCTCCATTTTATAAAAGAGAACTGAGTGCCAAAGAGAGGTGGCTCGACGGGGCAAGGTGGCTTACCTGGTAAGAGGCAGAGACAAGTGGGGGACATGGATCTTCTAACCCCTGGTCCAGTGCTCATTCTATCCCTCTGTGGTGCCCCTGAAATTCAACCCTCCACCCCCCACCTCCCAATGGGCCGTCCCCTTCTTTGTGGGGGTATTTGTCTCCCAAGTGAGAGGTGTGAAGGTGCCTTTGTTCCTCTCCTAGAGTCTTGTGTGACTCTGGTCAACTCGACCATCTTAGCAAAGTCACTTCCCATCTCTGGGCTTTGCCTTCTCCACCAGGAAAATGAGGGTGTTGGCTCAGATCATCTCTACAATGGCTTGGAAATTCAGTCTTTTGAGGGCCTAGAGATGAGGGAGCTGAGCCTGTGAGAGGTCAGAGACTTGTTGAAGGCTCCACAGCTTGTTGGTGATTAGCCTGGGATCCGAACCCTGTTCTCCTGACTCTAGATTGTGGAGTCCTGTTGACTCCAACATGGGAAGAGAGTGCTGGCTTGGCCAGTGGGACCAGGAGTGCTGGTTTTCCATCCACAGGGTCTTGGCTCCTGGGAGTCCTGTGAAAATCTGTGCCCAGAGATCCTGTTGTGCCCCTGCTGTGGACAGCCCAGGGGACACAGGCGTAGGATCTCAGTCCCGATGCAGGTTTGCACGGGAGGTTTTGTGGAATTCATCCCGCCCTTCAGGCCTGGTGTGGGGAGGTCTGGGCTTTCTCATCAAAACCACAGCCATGAACTGTATCAGGGCTGGGACTCGAGCGGGAGTGCTGAGCTGGTGCTTCAAACCACGGCTGAGCCCCAAGACATTGCAGCAGCCCGGCTGTCCCGGGGCCACTGAAGACAGGGCGCATCGTGGGAGGGGTTCCTCAGGGGAGGGCCCAGGGGCATTTACTTGGGATTTCATACCACATAGGCTTAGATTCCTGAGAAACGGTTCCACCTGCTCTGCGTGGCATAAGGGAAGTCTTTTTCTGGAGGCAGGAGCCTAGACATAATAATTTTTAGAGATTTTTTTTTCCCTACCTGCATTTTTTTCTTCTTCTGCCTACTTTTGCTTTTCCGCTTAAAAACTGCTATGGTCAAATGCTTATAATGTAAGAGTTCCTCTATTTGCCTTGACAACAGGTTACCTTCTTCGCTTATCCCTGCTACTCCCTTCCTCAGGCCTCGATCTTCCTCTTAGGTCTATTTTTCTAACCCCACTGAACAACTGTGTGACCTGGGGGAGGTCCCCTGTATGGCAGACTCTTGTTGTTAGAACGTGGGTTGTACCTTCAATGGATCTGAGTTTGAATGTCAGCAGGCAGGCTCTAGCCAGCCACGTGAACCTGGGCAAATCAGTCCATCTTTCTGAACCCTGGCTCATCCCCCTGTAAAACAGGGATAAAGATACCTAACTCATCTAGTCATTGTGGAGATCTAAGGAGGACCTATGAGTTCTTACAACCAGAAGCTCTCAGCATCTGCTGGAATGATGCAGTTTGGTGAGTGAGGAAGAGAGAATCTACTGAATGCAGGGAAAGCAAGTTTTCTGAGGTTGATTTTAGTCACAAGGTAATTGTGTTCCTGCAACGTGATATGTGAATATGTGACTTAGCAGATGTGCTTTGGGGCGTTTGGGGTCAACACCTGCCCTGGAATGCAAACCTGAGTGCATGGTAATGATGGCCATTGGTGTGGGTGTGTGGGACAAAACAAGGTCCCCCAGAGTCAGAGATTTGGTATGATTCAAACACCTTAGGAAATAAGATGCTGGAGGACTCTGCTATGTGGGATGGTCTGAGAAAGGACTGGAAGGCTGGACAATGGAGTCGTATGGCATTTGTCTTTGGGGCAGTCCAAGGGGGAGGTTTAGGGTCCTTTAAAAGAGATTGAAGAAGGTGGGAGAGGCCAGGAGATGGAGTGCTTTGAAGCTCCATCAGTAGAAAATCTAATTTAGGTCAAAGAAGTTTTGGCTAGTGGCAGAGAATCCAGCAAAGTATGGGGGTTGATAAAAGGGGAGGGATGACAGAATTCTACCAGCTTTTGCTTATGAGAGCTCCCCCACCTCGGAGAACATCTTTAAGTGGCTTATTTGTTTAATTTTTTCATTGCTTTGATGTTCCCAACAGCAACCCTCAAACCAGCCTACCAGACTCAACTCTGTCTTGACAAACACTTAGCACCAGATGGTCTCCCTCTTGCGCCCCCTCTGAGCCCTGGTGCCCGGGCAGATGGGCACTTGGAAGCGCTGGAGAAGCTTCTCTGATGTGAGTCACACGGTGATCGTTGGAGGGAGCCCCATGGTTGTGACAGGATTGGGGGTAGGTTTCTGGCAAAGCTCGGGCACCAGCTTTCATACCCTCAGCCACATCTGGTGGCCATGATCTTCTCATAGCCTCCTGGAGGAAAGCTGCAATGGAGAGGAGGAAGCCAAATGATGGGTGTCTTGCATTCACATCCTGTGTCCCTGCATGATCCCCATAATTTCTAAGCAACTCAGTCTAAGCCACATGGGCCTGGTAGGAGCTTTTCCAGGGAGAAACAGATTGGGTGTCTTTCATTTAGATGTAGCTTGTCTAAAAGGGGTTGATTTCTTAACATCTCTCAGTCCTGGAAGCACTGGAGTCTACTCCTCTGTGAAGAGAGATACCTTGTTCTTGTGCCCAGAACTTGAAAGGGGCTTTAGGTATTGTCACCCCGCTACTGTTTTCTTTCTTATCTGGTGCAACAACAAGAGGTTTGGCTACCTTTGGGCTCTTGTCTGAGGCTCCCCTCAAACTGAACTGGAAGTGGGGAGCATTCCTGCCAGCCCTGCCAGGCCATGGGAGTGGAAAGGGACTGAGCTGGAAATTAGAGCACCTGGACTCAAGTTCTGGCTTTGCTGCCATGACTTGTGATTCAACTTGTCCCCTCTCTCCCCACGGAGAGTGGGAAAAACCATGGCATCTACCTCAACTTGAGAGAATTAAAGAGATGATGCATGTGGAACATAAAAGAAAGGAAGTCATAAGCACAGAGAAGCACTTGGAAAATGTCATCATTTCTCTCACTTGGGTCCCAATCAGTCTTTGGTGTTCTGGGGCTGGGAGTTCTAGTGGTGTTTTTGACAGGGTTGCTAATGAATGGAACAGCTGGGGGGGCCCATACTGGATGAGAATCCAGCCCAGTTCCATCCCTCTGAGAATCCCCCACTTTTTTTCTTGGGCAGACCAAGCAAATGCAACTCTGCTCCAATGTGCCCTATTAGCGAGTTGGATGCACACATCATTTGAATCAGAAACATCAACTTAAAAATGGCTGTGATGAAACTAAATGGTGGCACAGGGTCTCCTACCATGTTGAATGGCACCAAGAGAGTTCTCTGTCCCAGGTGCCAACTGGCAAAGGCCCAGGAAATTGTCTGAACCAAGTCATCTTCCACTGCCTCCTTTCTGGGGAGATTTTTGGTCTTTCCATGTTACATCCAGTTCTTTCTCATTTACCTGAATGGACTTTTTCCTTGTCTCCTTCCTACTCTCTTTTTTTATATTAACAGACAATGATGGAGGTTGATCTTATCTCACAAATGCAACCAAAAGAAAAGACAAAATGCTCATGATATGCTAATCAAAGCAAATGAAAGCAATTATCGAGTGAACTTGGACACGGCTAAGACATAAAGAAAAGAATGACAATACTCATAATAGTGACAGTGTGTGGGGGGGGTGAGCACTCATGACTTGATGGCAATATAATTGGGTCTAACCGTGCTGGAAGACAATTTGGCATATGCATCAAAAATTAACAAAATATTACATGGTAATGTAACATCTAGGAATATATTCTAAATAAATGACCAGGGAAATTCACATAGCTGTATATACAAGATGGGGGGCTTATTATAGTGTTTATAATACAAAAAATTGGAAAGACTGTAAATATTCAATAATGAGGACTTGTTGAGTAGGTTATGGAATATGAGGATATGATACAGAACCACTTAAAATGGTGACCTGGGGCACCTGGGTGCTCAGTCTGTTAAGTGTCTGCCTTTGGCTCAGGTCATGATCCCAGGGTTCTGGGATCAAGGCCCACATGGGGCTCCCTGCTCAGTGAGGAGTCTGTTTCTCCCTCTGCCTCTCCCTCTGCCTCTCACCCCGGCTTGTGCTCTCTCTCTCACTCACTTTCTCTCTCTCTCAGATAAATAAATTAAAAAAAAAATGGTGACCTGGATCAGAGGTTACATATTGATAAAATTGAAAGGATAAAGAATTACAAAATATGTGTGATTCCATTTTTATAAAAACAAAACCTAAGAAGTGCATAGAAAAAAATCTGGAACTTACATACATCATATGGGAGGGGAAAGAAATGAAGAGGAATTTAAAAAAAGCTTTTCTCGGTAACTGAATTTTGATTTTTTTGCTCCAACAAACAGAAATTGCTTCTTTAATAAAGAAATCACAATAATTTAAATGGAATTGAGACAATGAACACTGGCATAAACAGTGGCGAGCTAACATTTCCATCAGAATCTCGAAGTCCCTATCTTTCCTTCTCTTTAGATTAGCTCCCCAGGATTCTAGAGATGCAAAACACAAACAATTAGTTCTTAAGCAATTTTACCCATTAATCTTGTGCTAAAGTACTAATTCGCCCAGGATGTTATTTTCTCCTATTTTTCGTTGACCGCATTTTTAATTCATTTGGGCTGAAGGAGAGCTGAAGAGGGATTCATAGTCCTATTTTCGTTTTTGCACAACTGTCCTTTCCAGCTGCAGTTTTGGAGAGGAAACACACATTGAAACCCCACCAGGGAGGCAGCTGTGTAGGTCCCAATCAGTGTGGCTGGAAGGAACTGCTCTTGGAAACTGACCGAAGGGCAGAAGCTCATTTCCCGTCCTCTGGCGCCTTCCCAGCCCTGCCACCCGCCTCCTCTTCTCCTGGCTCTGTCTGAGCCCCGCTCCTGGAGGGCTTTTGGAACTGGGTTTGGGGCACCTGTAGCTTAGTTCTGTCTCCCAAAAGGGGTTTAACTTGTCCACGAGAAATGAGTCAGCACGCAGAGCCTGGAGCTGTGAGATACTTCTGTTCTGAGATCTGGAATTTTCTGGATAGTTTAGAAAGACATGTTTTTGGCAGGTGAAGTCTCAAGGCCTAGGATGGGGCATTTTTGGTTTCTGGCTTGGTTAGGCATGTTCTCTGGAGCATGCAGAGCTAGCATGCTGAAAACAGGAGTTTGCACCGGTGTGGGGTTTCCAGGTTGGTGAGAACAGACCTTGCCCCCAAGCAGTCCTGGCCCCACACCATTGTGTAGTGACTGGACATAAAGATGGAGTGGAGGGATAGGGAAGAGAGAGGGGGCTGATTTGGGAGAAGCAGTCCATTTTGCCGAGCTAGACTGCATGGCTGGGGTGGTATTTGGGGCCAGGATCCGGTCACAATTCTGTCTCCCCCCCAGATTCCTGCAGCAGGAACAAAGTGACCTGGGTCTTGTCTCTCCAAGCTGCCATGCAAGTGGTTTCTGTCAAGTTTTGTAATGTGAGAGCTTCCCTGGGGGCCGAGGCCTTCATGCTTAGCTGTAAACTGCTGAGATGCCGTTTCCAATCTTTTTAGCAAGTGGATTGGCTTCCAGATAGACAGCCTTGGAAACCAGACCCCTCTGTCCCCAAAACAGGTATCACCTGCGAGCTGCTCATGGAGGCAGAACACGCTGTCCAAGGCCAGCTCCGGATTTTCCATGGTTTGGCGTGGGCGTGGGAGGGTGAGGGAGCATTTGGAGAGCCCAGAGAAATGATGTCTAGAACCCCAAATTGATAATGATTATGAGAAGTCAGCCCCCTGCATTAACTCCCCCCTTAAGGAGATGTTTCTAAAGTTAAGTAGCTGAAAAGTGACATTTGAACGATTTCAGTTCCAGCTCCTCTGTCACTCTGAAATTTCCCTCCAAGGCTGGAGTTGGTGAAAAACAAAGAACCTGCTTATGCCCCTATTCAGGCCACAAGTAATGGAGACAGGAGAGCCCATGCTCCAGAACCCACTCCTTCCTCTCCTTCCCAGTCATATATCGGAGGATCTGCTGAGAATCAGTGCTAGAATTTCAAAAGGATTGTTTTATCTAATCCTTACAGCAAGAAGAAAGGCACGATAACAAGAGTAGCTATGGTTTACTAAGTGCCTACTATGTGCCATGTGCTGTATATGTGTAATCTCAAATCCCCAAAAGTAATCTTGCAAGAGTAGTATGGTCACCCTCATTTTACAGGCTCAGAGTCTGAACACGGAGTCTAGGAGAAGTTGTCACTTGCCCAAATTTGCATGACTCAGAAATGCTGGGATCCACGTGGTGTACTCTCCCTCTGAGTCCAGGGTTCTCTCCCCTGTGGTGCTCTGCGCAGACTCCCGCTCTCCCGTCCTCCCCCAGCTCCAGGACAGGTCAGCACTGGGGAGGAGAGACAGCCACTGCTCACCCAGCTCTTGGTTCCTTCCTTCACTGCACAGTTCTTGTCTGGAACCCATTGTGCTGGTTTACTAAATGGCTGGGAGAGGGAAGGAATTAATTTGTCTCCCCAACCTAGGAGAGGTGGGGTGGTCAGGATGAGGGATGACGTACACGGGAGGAACCTGGATGGAGACAGGAGGTTGGAAATCAGTTGTGTTGGTCTCAAGAAGTGTTTACAGACATTTCTCAAGGTTAAGGGCATATTCCCTTTGTTATTCCCATGTTCTTGGAGATGAAAATGGCCCGGTCTAGGGAAATCTCTTTAAAAATGAAGTTCACAGGTATTACAAGTTTCTGATTTCTCTGGCAAAAACTGATTGACAGGGCCCAGTCAGATCCACCCACTACTTTGGTTGTAGAAGAAAAGCATTTCAGAACTGCTTGGCCACCCTTCTGCTCAACACCTGTGGTCCTGGGGTCCTCCCAAATAATTTTGGGGTAATTCTGCTCCTGTAGGTCCAATATGGCTGGGAGGAGTCAAAGAGCCTCGGGAGACACAGAAATGTAAAGCCATTAAATACCAGAAAGATGTCCTGAGCCAGGAACTCAGAGACAGTGATAGAAATTGGTTCCAAATCCAGAAACTGGGGGCCAGCTTTCCACAGCTTTCCATTGAGGCAGCTCCTCAATGCTTCCTGATGGGTCACTTCTCCTGAGTCCCTTCAGTCACCACCCATCCAGCCCTTCCTGCATCCCCGTATTCTGCTCTGTGTCTAGTGCTACTTTCCAGCCCCAGGTTTCCCATTGCACTAACTTGAGATGACCTCAGTCCCCTCCAGCAGTGGTGATCGAGAAGAGTAGATTCAGTGACAGTAAAAACAAGAATCATGTTCCCCAGAGGGTGACTCTACCACACTGTGCAAGGTGCTTTACCTACATTAACTAATCATCTGCAGAGTATGTCCATTTTACCAAGATTCCGAGAGGTAAGTGACCGGCTCAGGATTACACAGCTAGTCACCGAGTCAGAATCCAGATTCAGGCCTGTCGGACTCCAGAACTCACAGCAAAGAGGACAGAGTAAAAGCAGTCTTTCTAGTCATAAATACCAGCATCATTTCTCAGCCATTCCTATTCTCGGCGTGCTCTACAGAATTCTCAGTGCTGGGTGCGGTCCACAGATGGGGAAGCTAAAGCATACAGAGGCGGAGTGAAAATATCTACAGTCTCAAACAGGTCAGCAGATGAACCTGAAACAGAATGTGGGTGGCCCATTAATTTATTACCTCTTTTGCAAAAACTGCCAAGAGATCCAATTGATTGCATGAAAGATATCAGCTCAGGGAAACACATCAGTCAAACTGATAAAGATGTCAAACATCAAGATGCATGTTTGTCTGTGAGCCAAGTGGTAAGAAATGTGGGTGGGTGGTGTCTCAGAAGGCTGGCGGGGGCAATGTTCATTTCACGGTCTCATAGAATGCAAAGTAGGGAGGGACCTGGAAGGTGAGTTCATCTAGCCTTCCGCTGCATCCCTGACAAGTGGTTTCCTAGCCCCTGTCAGGATACCCACAGGGTCACGAAAACTCCCTTTTCCAGGAGCTGCAAATTCTGCTGCTTGCACTTCTTCTGGACACGTCTGACTTCCTGGATTTTGAATCAGTAGAAGTAGAATGTCAGTATTCTCAGCCTGAGATCTAATGAGTGCAAACGAAATCCCCTAATAAGAGTCAGAGACAGTGGGGATGCCAAAGGGTCCAGCCACTTTGGAAAACAGTTTGGCCATTTCTTAGGAGGTTAAATATACAGTTATTGTAGGGTCCAGTGATCCCACTCTTGGCTCTTTACCCAATGACAATGTATGTCCACACTAAGAGCTGGATGCAAGGGCTTCATTCATAATCATCAAAAACTGGAAAAAACCCAAACATCAACAGTAGTCCATCAACTGGCGGATGATAAACAGTGGCGTACCCATACTTGGAGTACTACTAGTAGGAAAACAGGACCCATGGCTGAAATGTGCAACATCTTGGATCATGGATCAATTTCCATGCCTTATCTACAGAAACCAGACTCAAAGGCTGCATAAGGTAACGATTTCTCTTCTATGACATTCTGGAAGAGGCAACAAATAGTATATTTGTGTAGGTCCACTTAAATGAGGATTTTTTTCACTATATACAGTACAGTAGTGTCAATGTATTTTTTCTTATGATTTTCTTTTTCTTTTTTAAAAAAAGATTTTTATTATTTATTTGACAGAGAGAGAACGAGAGAGCACAAGCAGAGGGAGCAGCAGAGGAAAAAGGAGAAGCAGGCTCCCCGGTGAGCAGGGAGCCCAATGTGGGGCTCCATCCCAGGACCCTGAGATCATGACCTGAGCCAAAATCAAGAGTTGGTTGCTTAACTGACTGAGCCACCTAGGCGCCCCCTAATGATTTTCTTAATACCATTTTCTTTTTTAAAAATTACTTTATTGTAAGAATGCAGTGTGTAATACATACAACATACAAAATGTGTGTTAGTCAACAGTTTATGTTATTGGTAAGGCTCCCAGTCAACAGCAGGCTACTAGTAACAAAGTTTTGGGCAAAGTTATATATGGATTTTTGACTGTGGGGGGGGGTCAGTGGCCTTAACCCCCTCAAGGGTCAGTTGTATGTATTAAGAACAAAACAAAACAAAACAAAAGAACAAAACAGGTTGGTGGTTGCTAGAGGCTGGGATATGACTATAAAAAGGTATTGACTACAAGTAGGCATGAGGGCACATTTTGGAGGTGATGCAAATGTTCTGTTTTGATTGTGGGAGCGATTTTACAATGCGTGTACTTGTGAAAATGTGTTAAATTGTGCACTTAAAAGAGTAAATTTTACTGTAAGCAAATTATATATATATCTGTATATCTCTGACCTTAGAAAAATATAAAAAAAGATGCAAAAAGCCAAGATGTCCATCAACAGATGAATGGATAAAGAAAATGTGGTATATAGATACAATGGAATATTACCCAGCCATCAAATAGAATGAAATCTTGCCATTTGCAATGATGTGGATGGAGGTAGAATGTATTATGCTAAGCAAAATAAGTCAATCAGAGAAAGACAAATACCATATAATTTCACTCATGTATGGAATTTAAGAAACAAAAGAGAAGAACATAGGGGAAGGGAAGGAAAAATAAAATAAGATGAAAACAGACAGGGAGGCAAACCATAAGAGACTCTTAACTCTAGGGAACAGACTGAGGGTTGCTGGAGAGGAGGTGGGTAGGGGGATGGGTTAAGTGGGTGATGGACATTAAGGAGGGCACGTGATGTAATGAGCACTGGGTGTTATATGCACTGATGAATCACTAAATTCTACCCCTGAAATTAATAATACACTATATGTTAACTAAACTGAATTTAAAAAAAAAAGCGACACCAAATTCGATAGTTGGATGGTCTCCATCTGTGCGAAGTTTTGGTCTTCATGTAATGACAGTCATGGGAGGACCCCTCCTGCCTCTGGAAGTCTACAAGGGCTGCCTCACGTGGCGTCCGAATCCCTCCAGCTGCCTCAGGGACCTGGGTCATTATTCTCTCTGGGCCAATAATTCTGATGTTCCTGCAGCTCTGTCCCAGCCTCTGTCCCAGTTTCTGTCTCTGAAGCTGCACTTGGTCTGTAGCCTGTGTCAAGGCCTTTCTAGGCTTTTCCCCAGGGTACTGATTGCTTCCTTACTGTTCCAAGCTACCTGAGAGTTTTTTCTCTGCCAAGACAGTAATGGTTTCCTTGTCTTGGTGGTCTACTTCTTTGCGGTTCCCTCTGAAAAATTGCTTGGGTCCTTAGATAGCATGGCTCTTTTTATGCTTATAAAAGTCCTTTCCTCTAGATGCACATGTCACCATGGTGCCTGGGACTGGGGACGATTAAAGCAGGGCCGCTGCCTTACTGTTCCCGGAGCCCCCACTCTCACCCTTGAAGTCCAGACCCCACAATGTCCAGCATGCTGATGTTTTTCTGCCCTCCACCCTGCAGATCCTGCTTTGCTTCTCCCCTTGAAATTTGGCTTCTCTTGTCATGTTCTCCTCACACACCTCAAAATCACCATGTCCATTTCTATGTCTGAACCCCCAGTCTGGCCATGGTTCAAGTTCAAGTTCTTTCTCCAGGACATCCTCACACCCCATGCAAGTCAGTGCTGTAAATAAATTGGGGGTTGGGGAATCTGGGGGAGTACCTAACTTCAGATGTTTGAAATAGCTCAATTCTAGTGTTGGTCTAAAGCCCTCTTTTCCATAATGAAGACGTGTTTGCATTCTAGCAGCTTCTGTCTATCATCCGCATTCCTCTCTGTCACTGAGCTGGGTAAATCTAATGCCTCTTCTATGTGACAGGCCTTCAGCCATTTGAGGACAGTGATCTCGTCTTTCTGAAATCTTCTCTCCACGCTGCCTTAGCAAGAATGCCAGGTCTGCTGGGAAATTGCTTCTGGAATCCTGATGTGAGATGTGGCCCCTGCACATAAGAAGGTCCTAGAAAAAAGAGGGAGAGATGACTGAGAGGTGAACAAGCAGAGACTCCCACACCAGGCTGCAGGGAGAATAGGGGCTCCCCGGCCCTACCTCATGCTCTGGACTTGCCTTTCCTTCCATCACAGAAATGTCTGGAGAACAACCTGTCATTGCCATGCCATGGGTGAGCAAAATAACTCCTTCCTGTCCGGAAATCTGGAGTGAAATGATACTGCCTGTAAAAGTTCTCTGTAGAGTTATTGGCATGTTTTTGAATAAATTATTCCTATTTTTTGGCTCTAAAAGTGGATTTAGCATCCCTTGGGAGTATTGGCTTGGGCCGAAATATGTGTGGAAGCCCAGAGGGAGGAAAAGTCCTGGTTTTAATGGAAGAAACACCACAGACACATGGGAAAAGGACCCAAAAACAAAACCAGAGAAGCATAATGTACCCAGCCCTCCTCAAAGCACATGGGAGTTGGCACTGTGTGCATTTCTGGTGTTCAAGCAAGGTTGAAACATAACCCAAACATTGGCGAGACCATGGGCCAACTCCCTACATTTCTGGAACGGTCTTCCTGAGAATTAGAAATAACTTTTTATCAACCAGAATTCCCTTTAGTCTTTCCCACACAGGCTGCCTCTTCTGCCTTGTTTTGGACAAGACCCACCCACCCTATTCTGAGCATGGCTATGTTTTCTGAGTGTAGATGGAGACCCGCCCCCCCTTCCCTCCTTCTCCAGAACTCTTCTTTGAGGAGGGCCTGTATTTAGTTGGAAGAAATATTTTGAGTCACTATGGGTGGAGGGTGACACCCAAGGCTATGCTCAAGTAGCAAAAGATGCCTTTGGAACTGCATGCATAGGGCAAGGAGGGACATTTGTGTTGTTGCTGAGAAGTGAGTGAGGACAGAATAAAGGAGAAAGAGGTACGGGGACAGCCAGGGGATGGGAGAGACCATGGGAGTGAAAGGAAGGAAGCGATCCTGACTCCCTTTGAAGGCTTATTGTAAGTTATTAACATCATCAAAATGGCTGGTAGGAATGAACTGGGAGTGGGGGTCGGGGGGAGGTTTGGGTATTGTGCCTAAATTTGAGTGAAAGAGGCCAGAGACTGTGAGGGATGCAGGGACGGAAGTCCTGAGCCTGAGTTACATTTGTTGCCTTTCTAGTCTCCTATTTGACTTGAACTCCTTCTTCTGGGGGCTGTATCTTTGTATTTCCAGTGCCTGGCACACAGCGCAAAACACAGAAGTCCCCCAAGAAATGTTGCTTAAAGGCAATAAATAGGGAAAGAGAGGCAGTGGTATCTTCTCATTTTGCAAGTAATAAAACCCAAGAGATAATTGAGAATGTACCGGAAAGGTCAAAGTCCCAATATTGATTTTTTTGTAAAGTCTGATCCATTCAAAGGAAAATGGAATCAGTTAAATTTTTCTCTAAACATTGGCTCCCTTATCTTGACACTGTCTCTTCTTTAGATCTGGCCCAGATGCACCTGCCCCTTGAAACCTTTTCTATTCCCCTAACTAGGCATCATGCTACATGACCTAGAATCATCGAAAATTGGAATTAAGAAGGGATGTCAGAGGTCAGTTACTGATAGTCTGATCCCTAGACCTTTCTAATGTCACTTAATACTTTCTATCTTTATTTGTTTTAGAAAATGTCTTTTACTTTAAAATGAGTTCTCTCTGGGCCTGTCAACATAGATGTGCGCTCTACACATGAATAAACCTAAGTCAAAAGTGTGAAACAGGATTGGCAAAATGTCAGTGCTGGAAAGTGCTTTGCGAATGTTTTATAAGAAATAGATATTACTCTTTCAAACCATAATGGCTTCCTGGTAAATGAAAGACCGTTTTGTTCAGTTGAGCCCCTTGAGTTAGGATATGCAAAATGCACTTGGAGCTCAGTTTTATTTTTTTATTTTATTTTTAAAATTTTATTTATTTATTTATTTATTTGAGAGAGTGAGAACGGAGAGAGAGCAAATGAGAGGGGGGAGGGTCAGAGGGAGAAGCAGGCTTCCCGCTGAGCAGGGAACCCGATGTGGGACTCGATCCCGGGACTCCAGGATCATGACCTGAGCCGAAGGCAGTCGCTTAACCAACTGAGCCACCCAGGCGCCCTGGAGCTCAGTTTTAGAATATGAGTTGGAGGAAGCCAAATTTGTGTTCTAGTGGTAGGGGTCAAGGGCAATCTGGGGGACAGGAAAGGAGGTGAGATGGAAGTAGCTAATACAAAAATGGCCTAGTGGGATGGCGGGTGGAGGTGAGGGGTGACGTTCAGGAAAAGAGTGCTGGCAATGTCTGTGAGTAATGAAGGTGGATGCCCGTGTTCTTATGATGTGACCCTGCCTCCACCTCCATTTCCTGCAAACCTGGAGCTGAATTTTTGAACAGTTTCCCCAGAAATTCACAGAAATATTGGGGAGGGCATTGGATCTTCAACAGGATGTAGAATAGACATTTGGGGAATCTTATCTAGAGCTTAAGAGCAGGGAGAGCCCAGTCCATATCTGGGTTATACAAGACTATTTAATATCATGGAAACCTGGGTCAGTACAAACATGCTTTTCTTCCCTACAGCATCACCTTGAAATTCTCATATCTGAAGACAAGAGATAGAGATGGAAATGAAAGTCATGCATGAACAGTCAGATCTCAGCTATAAAGTACAAACCATCAATTGAATGCCTTTCATGTAGTTTTTGTTATTCTCTAGTGTGAATTTTGATGATGTGATCATTGCACAAGAGATCTGAAGGTATCATCAATGTGGAGTTGGGAGACGGGGGGAAAAGGATGGTTTAGGGATATATTATCCTAACAGCTTCCACAGTAAAGTCTGATGAAAAGTTTTCACACATGATTATACATCCAAAGAAGAATGGCAAGTGGCATATCCACAGACCAGTCCTGTGCCAGGAACACAGTGAAATTCAGGGCTGTGGTACTTTTAAGGCCATAGGAAAGGATTAATGCTATGATAAAGCATAAGGCAATTCCTGCCTTGATGGCTTTATTTCTGGAAAGATCTTGCTAGAAGATGAAATTGCTCTGGATCTTCCTCACAATCAGATATACTATGTGCTGGACCTTAATAATGCCAGTGAGAGCAGCTATGTAGCCTGTCCATTCTAGGTATTTCCTTTGATACCTCTCGCATTCTTGTCCATAGCTGTCTTCCCAGTCATTCATGCTGTCCTTTCCCATTGTCCCAGAGTTAATGAGAATACTAGGTCTAAATCTCCCCCTGCATACAGAATGACATGAACAACAAAAGCTCCTGAGGTTTGTATGACACCAATGTGTGGGCAGCAGTATATGGCAGGTGGCTTGTTCACCAGCCTGCCCATCTTCCTATGGCGAGGCTTCTGGTTCATAATATCATTTTCAGCTTTCTCATAAGATAAAGCAATGAGGGAATTCTGTCTGTGTCCAAATTGATGGACAAGATGGTAATGATGCCAATGGGCAGGGCAAGCTCAACAGTAATGTAAATCAAAAAGGGGCAGATGAAATCAGAGAGGGAGACAAACCATAAGAGACTCTTAACTATAGGAAACAAACTGTGGGTTGCTGGAGGGGAGGCGGGTGGGGGGATGGGGTAACTGGGTGATGGGCATTAAGGAGGGCACTTGATGTAATAAGCACTGGGTGTTATATGCAACTGATGAATCACTGAACTCCACCTTTGAAACTAATAATACACGATAGGTTAATTAACTAAATTTAAATTAAAAAAAAAAAGGGGAGGCAAAGCTCAGCAGTGTTCTAGGCCAGATCTTTAGGTTATCAAAGATTAGGTGGCCTTCCTCCACTCTGTGACTATAGGTGCAGGGATATCATTGTCATTCAGTAAGACTGTGTGGCCTGCCTTTTTGGCTGCCTTAGAACCTGCTACTTCTATGACAATCCCAGTATCTGCCTTCTTTAGACTGGAAAATCATTACTGCCTCCTTGGTCACGGCCAACAGCTGCATCCTCTCTCTCACAGCCTACCACAATGATCAGCATTTAAAAAGATGATCCCTGAGTGACTGGTTAAGAGCTCATACAGGTGCTCATGACTTAAGTCCTTCTGTTCCATACTGGCCAATACAGTGGCTTTAGCAGCCTGTTCAATAACTTGCTCCCCATCAGGGGTGAAGCATTTGTCAGTGTCTTCTACCATTCTACTGTTGACTGAAATGGTATCTACACACTCTCAGCAGTGCTTTGGCTATGAATGACAGTTACCTGTAGTCATAATGACCTTGATCCCAGCACTTTGGCATTCAGTGAGTGCATCAGGCACAGTGGACTGAAGGGGATGGATTTTTTGTTGACAAGAGCTCACAAAGCAGAAGTTGGAGGTGGGAAAGGTCATGTATCTGTCAACTGAGTAGGTTTCTGAGAACTTGTTTGCTGGCAGGTAGAGGGGGTAGAAGCCAAGAATGTGTCTCCCCTAAGCCATCTAGCTCCATGCACACTGTGAAGGCCTCAGCTGTGCCTTTGTCTGGAGGCTAATCTAGGACATTGATAATGATGGTGTGTGCTCTCTAAGACCTTAGCAGGGAGAAGGTCTCATCATCATGAGGGGGCATTTATAACTGGAGCCATCCATCTCATCTATGAGGAGCTGAAATTTGTTGGTAGCATCAAAAGAGATTTCAGGCATTTTGCAATTTTATTTCCTACTTCCATCATAGCACCCATGGTGACCTCTGAGAATTTCCAAGGGCAGTTTCTGAGGCATCTCCAAGCACAACTTTCTTGATGAGGGGAACATTTTCCTGTCCTTGTTTGAGCCCAACTCGCTTATCCAGTGTTATTATCCTGAATAAGGAGGCCCAGATTCCAGAGCTTCAGGTAGAGAGTTGGTTTGTCAGTTCTTCACGTGTGTCAGCAATGTAGGTCTGATTGTCAAACTGCACGTGGGTCCCGTGGTGAGTCTCAGTGTCAGTTTTGTCAGAGCAAACGATAGAAGTGGAATGAGGGTCTCCACTGCATCAAGGTTCTTCACCAGGAAGTTCTTCTTGGCCATCCATTTTTCTGTCATTAACAAGATGACAGTGAAAATGACCAGAGCCTCTTGGGTTCATGGGCCACAATGATATCAATGAAGAAAATGGTGGAGTCTGGGCCGTAGTTCATGGACACTTCATAATGAAGAGAAGGATGCTGGTCAAGTGGCTTCTCCTGCCACAATACAAGTGAAGTGCTCAATCTCAGTAGCTATGGGTGTCTTCTCATTTCCAATTCCTGAAGCCAGTGAGGCAGTCTATCCAATGACCCTCTTTGGGTGTTTTCTCTTTGTCTTTAGTTCTACTAAGAGGCACAAAGTAAATTTTTGACATTGTCTTGCCCATGATGCTGATGACATGGGTGCTGGTGGAGTGAGGCTGGCCATAGGGTTCTGGGCCATAGGAGGGCTTGGTTCCAATGTGTGAGCCATACTAAGGGCCTGGAGCCCAAAGGTCCAGTTGTGGGAGCTTGAGGTGGGGGGAGCTGAAGGGTCAGGCTCAGACTGGATCTTAGGCTGGTGCCAGGCAATCCAGTAGGTTCAGGCTTGCTCCTGGTTTTCTATCTTATTTCTCTTCATCTTTTATCTACTTTTCCAGATTGAAAGCCTCCTGAGGGCAGAGCCTGTGTTTGTTTTATCCCTGTATTCTCATCACATGGGAATTTAGAATAGGTGTTCCTTGAATGACTAAATAACCTCACAATTTGGGGCCTGTGGGTTTGTGGCCACCACTTGGAAAAGTACTGTAGCCACTGCCTGGCAGTGAGAAAGCCTGAATGAATGGGCTTCATAATGCAAACAGCTTGAACCAGGTCAGCAGTTCTCAACTGGAGCCCCTGGAAATCCCTTCAGGGAATAAAGTACAAAAGTCAGTCTCAGCCTCCATTGCTGCCTCTGCACAGTCAAGTTGAAAATAGGGGAATGATAGCATTTACCTCTTGGAGTTGTTAGGATTCAATGATATAATTCACAGAGAGCACTTAGGACTTTCCTGGGACTAGGTAAGCACTCAAATGTAGTTATTCATATTAATGTTCCAGTTAGTAATCACAATAAAAAAGGAATGTCCTTTTTACTGTAGAGACTGCAGCTTTATTTCATTCTCTTTGTCAACTATTAACTGCTTATGACACATGAGACCTTGTGGTAGAGAAAAAAATATTAGCCCGATTTAGCATGATTCAGCAATCCAAAGGTGGGTGACTGGCAGCAGCATCACTGTCCCTGTAGGTGGGAGGACTCATTATAGTTCACGACTGACATTTTTGGTAGTTTTTGACTATGGAAGTTTCATGTAGAGGTATTTCAGCTACCTTCTTAAGAGAAATCAATATATTTATCTTTACATAAAAATAAGTAAATCAATCAATCAATCAATCAGTGACCCTTTATGGAGATCTCTGAAGGACGGGAACATGCCTTATTTATCTCATTGACTCACATACCTAGCACAGCTCATGACATGCACTCAGGAACTGCTAAATACAATTTCTGAATGAATGAATGAAACCTGTTCATGGAAGGCATTGACACTGGACATTGCTTCAAAATAATCCAGAATCAGTGGTGATGGATTTGGATTAAGAGCTTTCACAGACACCTTTGCATACCCAGAAGTTCCCATTATGTTATGGTATATCCTGTAACCAAAAACCCTGTCCCTACTGAAACCCACCCCAGATTTGGATCTAGTAGCTGCCTCTACAGTGAGGGGAGAGTTAACTGCCAGACTTGTCCTAATTAAAAATCATTCAATCTGGGCTTTGGAGGGATACAGTCTGATGTAACCCTCATCAACTCCACCAGCAATGCCATGAACAATTTTTTTAAAAAGAGTTTATTTATTTATTTGACAGAGAGAGACACAGTGAGAGAGGGAACACAAGCATGGGGAGTGGGAAAGGGAGAAGGCTTCCGGCAGGGCGGGGAGCCCGATGTGGGGCTTGATCCCAGGACCCCGGGATCATGACCTGAGTTGAAAGCAGACGCCCAGTGACTGAGCCACACAGGTGCCCCACCATGAAAAATTTTAAGAGTTGAGTTGATGTGGCTTATCAGGGGACCTTAGCTGCTATGATACTATGGCCTGGCTTGATGCCCTTGGCCAAAGCCAAGTGTTGGGTGGGTAGCTTGGCTCTCTCAACGGCCTGCCTGGCCTACTCTGGTGGTATGTGTCAGGGCAGCAAGAATGTATTGCCTTAGCTAGGAATGTGGACCATCTCTGAGGGCTGAAGGAGCAGACGAATGCAGGGAGGGAGCTCTGATTCTGATGATGGGATAAGAGGACAGATTGTCCAGAAGGACATGTAAATAGTCCTTGGCTCCAGCGTCCTTGCTGTTATCTACAGTTACTCACAGTCGATCATGGGTATTGCTCTGGGGCAGGGAAAGGGTGGAACCAGCCCAGGAGCAGATGACAGGGCACATTCCAGATCTAGTGTGCATAGATAGCCTTAGAATAAAGTGGGTGTGGCTGGGAATGCTATGACCATAACGGAGGCCACTACTCTTAATCCTTAGAAAGAGGTCTACTCATCCCAGGGATACCAGAGCCCATCTTCTCAAAGAGACACATCCTGATGTGATGGTTGGGAGGACACCAGAAGTCCTGTCTTTTCCCCATCCTCACCTTTCCCATCCCGGAAAAAAAGGACCACTAACAATTTCATTCCTGTTCCTTTGCTGGTTGCTAATAAATTTTAGCATATGGAACATTTTAAATAAGACCAGGTGCACCTCACTGCATTGGAATTTGAGCTTGCAAAGCAGGGCCTTAGGGCTTTGAAATGTTTTGTAGAAAAGGCAATGCTGTATAGGGCTCCTCTGTTACTAAGGGCCTTTCCCACTGGAGGGAACTAAACCACCTCTTTGAGTGACTCATCCCACAGGCGATAAAGTGGCTTCGGTCTAAGCCTCTGGTGCAGTGGGCTTAATAGCATGAATAATATGTTCTTTTTCCTCTCTGCTGCCATCCTAACCTTCTGACATTCCTAGAATATATTGGGCTTTCTCCTGCATTGAGATCTCACTTCCCTGGTCTTTGCATGACTGGCTGTTTTTCATTCTTCAGATCCCTGCTCAAGGTCAGCTTCTCAGAGTGACCTTTCCTACCACTCGGTGTCTAAAGTAGGTGTTCCAGCTCTAGCTCCTCCAATATGGTCTAGGACAACCTTCTAGTTCTTTCCTTTATGGCCCTATTTGCAACTCTAACTGCATTTATGCATTATTCACTTGTTTGTTATCTTCAGCATGTGAGCTCTGTGAGGGCAGGCTTGTCTTGTTATTGCTGTATTGGGGGCACAGGACAGACCTAGCATACTTAAAACATTTGAGTTTCTATCATGTGTACTTTAGTATTTGGGGGGAATTTCTGGAGTTGGACACAGTCTCACAAGCTTAAGGTCCAGTTGGGAAGATGGAAAATTTATCAGTTGGCACTCATGTAAGTGCTTGGAGAGAGGGAGGAGAGGGCATAGCTGGGGAAACACCCAAAGAAATCTGCAGAAGTTGGGGGGTGGTTCTCCTGGAAAATAGAAGAATTGAGACCCAAAGAAAGTGGCAAGTAGCTGAAGAAAGAGGAAAAGAATTTTGGGTAGAGTGTGTAGCACGTGCAAAGACCTGGAGGTGGGAAAGATGGCATTTTTGAGGACCTGAGAGCCTGTAGTAGGTAAAAGAGGGCAAGCAGCAAGCAATGGGGATGGAGACATAGCAAGAGTTAGAGCACAGCATGATGGAGCCATACTAAATTTGCATTTTATTCTGTAGGAAATGAAGAGCTACTGAAGAGTTTTATTTTTTTAATTTAATTTTATTATATTAGTCATCATACATTACATCATTAGTTTTCGATGTAGTGTTCCATGATTCATTGTTTGCGTATAACATTCAGTATGTGCTCTCCTTAATACCCATCACCGGGCTAACCCATCCGCCCACCCCCTCCCCTCTAGAACCCTCAGTTTGTGTCTCAGAGTCCATAGTCTCTCATGGTTCGTCTCCCCCTCTGATTTCCCCCCCTTCATTTTCCCCTTCCTACTATCTTCTTCTTCTTCTTCTTTTTTTTTAAACATATAATGTATTATTTGTTTCAGAGGTACAGGTCTGTGATTTATCAGTCTTACACAATTCACAGCGCTCACCGTAGCACATGTCCTCTCCATTGTCCATCACCCAGCCACCCCATCCCTTCCACCCCCACCCCTCCAGCAACCCTCAGTTTGTTTCCTGAGATTAAGAATTCCTCATGTCAGTGAGATCATATGATACTTGTCTTTCTCTGATTGACTTATTTTGCTTAGCATAATACCCTCTAGTTCCATCTATGTTGTTGCAGATGGCAAGATTTTGTTTTTTTGATGGTTACATAATATTCCATTGTGTATATATATATATATACACCACATCTTTTTAAAAAAATTTTTTTATTGTTATGTTAATCACCATACATTACATCATTAGTTTTGGATGTAGTGTTCCATGATTCATTGTTTGTGCATAACACCCAGTGCTCCACGCAGAACGTGCCCTCTTTAATACCCATCACCAGGCTAACCCATCCCCTCACCCCCCTCCCCTCTAGAAACCTCAGTTTGTTTTTCAGAGTCCATCGTCTCTCATGGTTGGTCTCCCCCTCCGATTTTCCCCCTTCATTCTTCCCCTCCTGCTATCTTCTTCTTCTATTTTTTTCTTAACATATATTGCATTATTTGTTTCAGAGGTACAGAACTGTGATCCAACAGTCTTGCACAATTCATAGCACTCGCCATAGCACATACCCTCCCCAATGTCTATCACCCAGCCACCTCATCCCTCCCAACTCCCACCACTCCAGCAACCCTCAGTTTGTTTCCTGAGATTAAGAATTCCTCATATCAGTGAGGTCATGTGATACATGTCTTTCTCTGATTGACTTATTTCACTCAGCATAACACCCTCCAGTTCCGTCCACGTCGTTGCAAATGGCAAAATCTCATTCCTTTTGATGGCTGCCTAATATTCCATTGTGTATATATACCACATCTTCTTTATCTGTTCATCTGTCGATGGACATCTTGGCTCTTTCCACAGTTTGGCTATTGTGGACATTGCTGCTATAAACATTGGGGTGCACGTACCCCTTCAGATCCCTACATTTGTATCTTTTACACCACATCTTCTTTATCCATTCTTCTGTTGATGGACATCTTGTCTCTTTCCATAGTTTGACTATTGTGGACATTGCTGCTATATACATGCCCATTTGGATCACTACATTTGTATCTTTGGGGTAAATACCCAGTAGTGCAATTGCTGGATCGTATGGTAGCTCTATTTTCAACTTTTTGAGGAACGTCCATACTGTTTTCTAGAGTGGCTGCACCAGCTTGCGTTCCCACCAACAGTGTAGGAGGGTTTCCCTTTCTCTGCATCCTTGCCAACATCTGTCGTTTCCTGGCTTGTTACTTTTAGCCATTCTGACTGGTGTGAGGTGGTGTCTCATTGAGGTTTTGACTTGGATTTCCCTGATGCCAAGTGATGTTGAGCACTTTTTCATATGTCTGTTGGCCATTTGGATGTCTTCTTTGGAGAAATGTCTGTTCATGTCTTCTGCCCATTTCTTGATTGGATTATGTGTTCTTTGGGTGTTGAGTTTGATAAGTTCCTTGTAGATTTTGGATACTAGCCCTTTATCTGATATGTCATTTGCAAATATCTTCTCCCATTCTGTGGGTTGTCTTTTGGTTTTGTTGACCGTTTCTTTTGCTGTGCAAAAGCTTTTTATTTTGGTGAAGTCCCAATCGTTCATTTTTGCCCTTGCTTCCCGTGCCATTGGTGATGTTTCTAGGAAGAAGTTGCGTGGCTGAGGTCGAACAGGTTGCTGCCTGTGTTCTCCTCTAGGATTTTGATGGATTCCTGTCTCACATTTAGGTCTTTCATCCATTTTGAGTCTATTTTTGTGTGTGGTATAAGGAAATGGTCCAGTTTCATTTTTCTGCATTTGGCCGTCCAATTTTCTCAATACCATTTGTTGAAGAGACTGTCTTTTTTCCATTGGATATTCTTTCCCGCTTTGCTGAAGATTAGTTGACCATAGAGTTGAGGGTCCTCTTCTGGGCTCTCTATTCTGTTCTATTGATCTATGTGTCTGTTTTTGTGACAGTATCATACTGTCTTGATGATGACAGCTTTGTAATAGAGCTTGAAGTCCAGAATTGTGATGCCGCCAGCTTTGCTTTTCTTTTTCAACATTCCTCTGGCTATTCGGGGTCTTTTCTGGTTCCATACAAATTTTAGGATTATTTGTTCAATTTCTTTGAAAAAAGTTGATGGTATTTTGATAGGGGTTGCATTAAATGTGTAGATTGCTCTAGGTATCATTGACATTTTCACAACATTTTTTCTTCTAATCCATAAGCATGGAACGTTTTTCCATTTCTTTGTGTCTTCCTCAATTTCTCTCATGAGTATTTTATAGTTTTCTGAGTACAGATTCTTTGCCTCTTTGGTTAGATTTATTCCTAGGTATCTTACGGTTTTAGGTGCAATTGTAAATGGGATCGACTCCTTAATTTCTCTTTCTTTTGTCTTGTTGTTGGTGTATAGAAATGCAACTGATTTCTGTGCATTGATTTTATATCCTGCCACTTTACTGAATTCCTGTATGAGTTCTAGCAGTTTTGGGGTGGAGTATTTTGGGTTTTCCACATAAGGTATCGTATCATCTGCAAAGAGTGAGAGTTCGACTTCTTTTTTTGCTGATTTGGAATCCTTTTATTTCTTTTTGTTGTCTGATTGCTGTGGCTAAGACTTCTGCTACTGAAGAGTTTTAAGTAAAGAGAGGCATGATCCAATGTTCACTTTTGAGGGATCACTCTGCTTTGTGGGGAGCAAAGATTTGGAGGGGCAAGACTAAAGAAAGGGTGAACATATAAGAGGTATACTGGTGGTCCAAGTGAGCAAAAATGGCAGCCTGGACTAGAAAGGCAGCTGTGGGCCTGGACAGAATGGAATGTTCCTCAGTATTTAGTGTCTAAAGATTGATGATTGACTTTGGGGGCGGGGGAAGGAGTGGAGGCTGGAGTGCTTCGGTGCAGACAAGGACAAGGCCCATGTGACCTGGGCACCTGTGGAGATGGTGATGGCATTCACGGAGGCAGGAGAGCCAGGGGGAGGAGAGGAACCACACACATCACCACCTTTGGGCCATCCCTCCTTTTCTCTTCCCCTTGGGAAATTCCAGCTGCCCTAGAGGCCCAGCACAAGTGCCATCTCTTCCTCAAAGTTTCTTCTGAATCCTCTTCTGAGCTACAGCACCACCAACTGGCCCACACCCTCTGCCACTTGCGTATGTTGTTCTGCATTATTTCCTCCAAGTTTGTCTTGTCTTTCCAACTAGGTTGCGTACTTCTTGGTAGCAGAACCCTATGTCCCAGTGATGGCCATGGGGCTGAGTACGTGGCAGATGCTCAGTCCTTGGGGGCTGTGTCAGTAAGGATTCTCCAGAGAAACAGAACGGATAGGATGTGCCTGTATATAGAAAGAGATTTGTTATAAGGAATTGGCTCATGCAATTATGGAGGCTGGCAAGTTCAAAGTCTGCAGTATGGGCTGGCTAGAGACCCAGAAAGAGCTGATGGTGCAGATGAAGTCTGAAGGCAGTCTGCTGGAGATTTCCCTATCACTCAGAGAGACTGCTCTTTTTGTTCTATTCAGGTTCAACTGTTCAGCTGAGGCCCATTCATATTATAGAGGGGGAGCTTCTTACTCAAAGTCTACTGATTTAAATGTGAATTTCATTCAAAAATGCCCTTTATTTTTATTTATTTATTTAAATTTAATTTAATTGTATTATATTATGTTAGTCACCATACAATACATCATTAGTTTTTGATGTGGTGATCCATGATTAATTGTTTTCGTATAACACTCAGTGCTCCATGCAGTACATGCCCTCTTTAATACCCATCACCAGGCTAACCCATCCCTGGGCCCACCCCCCTCCCCTCGGAAACCCTCAGTTTGTTTCCTGGAGTCTATAGTCTCTCATGGTTCATCTCCCCCTCTGATACTCCCCCTTCATTTTTCCCTTCCTTCTCCTAATGTCCTCCATGCTATTTCTTATGTTCCACAGACAAATGGATAAAGAAGATGCGGTTCATATATACAATGGAATATTACTCAGCCATCAGAAAGGATGAATACCCACCATTTGCATCAACATGGATGGAACTGGAGGGAATTATGCTAAGTGAAATAAGTCAAGCAGAGAAAGACAATTATCATATGGTTTCACTTCTATGTGGAACAAAACACCCTTTAAATTGACACCTAAATTCATCATCACAGGGGTTACCTGAGTGACTTTACACAAGTTATAATCATGCTTTTAAGCCAGGTGGGTGGTTAGGTTGGCAAGGCTTTGACTTCTTGGATCTCACAGGCACATATAGGTGCTGAAGAGAATACCTGAGCCCCGAGAGGTGAAGTGATTTTCCTAAGGTTACCAAGAAATTGTAGTGCCAGGGCCAGGAGTGAAACCCAGGTTTCTGGACATCCAGACTTGTGTCTTTTCTACTATATCTCATAATGGACAACTTGTGTGTGTGTGTGCATGTGCCTGTGCACGCACGTGCATGCGTGTGTGTGTGTGTGTGTGTGTGTGTGTGTGTCCCTGTCAAGAGGCCAGGATACCTTATTGGAGCTGTGACTTCTAGTTTTTAATTTGGAGATTAAAAAACACAGAGAAAGGCAATAACTTTCTCCAGCTGTGTATTCTGTTTTAGTGAGAATCTAAAAACAACAAATTGGACAGGAATTCAGGAAAGGTATGACACAACTTAGCCCTTCATCAAAAATAGCTAGTTCCAGGTCACTGAACTGAAGCCAGCTCATGCCTGGGAGCCCCGGGTGGTTTGGGTTTTTATAGTGAGTCCTGAGGGCAAGGTAGAAACCTGTTAAGTTGGAAGAGACATGCAAGATTTAGGATCCAAACTAGAAGGTGGGGGTCACCAGGCCTCACACAGGCCCAGAATCCAGAGTTCCAGCTTGGGCTGAGTTTGGGAATTCTGGATAAGCAGAGGGAAATTAGGTAGACCATGGAATTTAGACCAGAACACTTGGGACATATTCTGGATCAGGGAATGGCCTGTTAAACTCTGTTCCAGAGTAACTAGGGTGTGACCATTGAGCCCGGGGTCTGAGTGGCTTGGGCTCAATCTCTCTGTGTCTCTTTTTCTCTATCTCTCTGTCTGTCTTTCTCTTCTGGCTGGAAGGTGCCAGCTAGCATGTGCTGCTCCATGGCAGGCATTGGAGGTCTGCATGTGAGGGCTGGCTTCTCAGGGGACCCTTACTGCTCTCTTCAAATTCTCCAGGCAGCAACAAGAATTCTAAGCAGGTGGCCTCTTCTTTTGCAAAGTCTTTGATGCAGCAAAATTCAGCATGATATAAGTGGACAGCCCTTTGAGGCTCTTGTAATAAAATTTGGTCTGCATAGTTTCAGTATTTGTCAAGGCAGTAGAATCAGATACCAGTTATGTCCACATTATGCCAACTACCCAGATGGAAAAGAACAATCCATTTGTCACTTTGGCCCACTGACATTCCAGAGAGCAGAAATTCCCCAACTTTCAGAATCTGTGACATGGTAGTGACTGAATTCATTGTGCTTTCTTTCTCCTAAAACTGCTGTATGGCTGGATTTCATTTTCTTAGCTCAAAGGATTCAGATTTAGCTTAGTACAAAAGAACTGGGAGCCCCCTGGGTGTCACATGAGGGAGCTGGGTAGTTAGTGAAGTTGAGCCACATTTTCACAGATCTCCAGACCCAGAGACCTTGCCTTGAGTGCCATATTTCAGAGAACACCTAATGGATAAATACATTCAGCACCAAAACCCTGGAAGGCGGGGAGTATGGCACCTGAGAGGCATCATTAATTTTCAAGAGTATGGGGAATACTTGGAGCTGTAATCAAACTTGGTCACTTCTATATGCACCAGAGCACTTGTAGAAAACCAAACTGGGATCACAATGGACAAAGTGCAAAGACCTGGCTGGTAGGAAAAAAAGAGCAAAACATGGAAACCTTAATGGGTGGATGGAGGATAGGTTGGCCTTCTTTTCCCCGGTTTTTTTTTTTCCATCCACAGAATTAATATTTGATAAAAGGAGTTCTGTAGATGTTATGGATTTGGAATTTTGGGGAAAAATGTGATAAGACTCCTTGTAAATTTCAGTTTAAGCTGTGTGCCGATTATTTTGGGAAGCACTGCAGCCAGTTCTCTGCTCAAGTGAAGGTCAGAGGGAGGGGTGGTAGCAGCCACGATGTCGGTTGCCAATATTGGTGTGTGTTGTGGGATGCACTGGCTGGATATTTGCAGCCTGAACCATTGAAGAGCTTCACCTCTGCCCAACCTCTTCTCCAAGCCATGTGTGGATTCTGGAATAGGAGCTGCTGGTGGACAATAGCAAAGATTCCAGGATGGAACTTCCTAGATTTAGAGATCCTTTCTTTGTGGGAAGAGACAGGAACTTAAAGTCCAGCCTGGAACCATACAAACTAATACATCTGGAGACAGGAATCCCAGATCCAAATATCTGAGCATTAAGGAAAAAGCTGGAAAAAATTAGCACTAAGAGAGATCTGGGGCAGGAAGGAGAACTGAAAATTTGTTTTGTACCCGCCCTTGACTTACCACTGGCTGACCCAGGGCTGAAGGATGAGGAGTGGTGGGGTGGGAGGTGGGGCAGGGAGGCAGTCGTTTAGAAGAAGCCAGAATTATTTAAGGCTGCAAACAAATACAGCTGTAGGTCATGGGGAAGGGCAGTAAGTGACCTTGTGGATGGTGATGAACCATAGCTATAAAGAACTTAGAGACAAGAGTTTGTGTCCCTGGATTGACAGATTTTGAAGGAGGTTCTAAGAGGAGAGGGTCTGAAAACCCAGCATGAGGTCAGGTTAGCATCACTACTGAGCTGTTTCTGCTTTGCTAAGGGATAGCATTTTAGCATTTGCTGGTGGTCTGCACAGCGTATAAAGGGAAAACTACAGAAAAAAGCAAAGCAGAGAACAAGAGATGAATGTTGCCAGAGTAGAGGATAAAGAAGTGAGAACTGGAAGGATTCCCAGAATCCCTTGCATCTATTCTTTGAAGGTCCAGAAATAGGGGGATATGAAGGGTGTGGGGAGGAGGGATTTTGGCCTCTGGGCTTTTCTTGGGTTTTCTGATGCAGAATGAAGTGAGAAGAGGTTTATATTAGGTTCATGATTGTCTTCACTGCTTATGGCACTAGCTTGAGCAACACCTCTTTTGGGGGTGGAGAAAAGGTGAAAAATTACAGCCTTGGTAAATGTTGAATTGGAGCAAACAGCAGAAAAGGTCATTTCATAACATGTTTGGGGTGGGCTGGGGTCTCTGGAGCAATCCTGAATGACCTTTCAGGATTTCATTTTTCCACTCATGTCCACGGGAATTGTGCAGGTGGAAGGACAATTTGAGAAGGGAGAAGTAGGGGAAGAGGTTGACTGTTGAAAGAAGCAGCGTGAGCTGATCTCCACCATGATCTTTCAGGATCTTCACTCAGGAAATGCCTTCTCTGAGGTCTCTCTCTAATGCCCCAGGAATGCAGGGCTTCCCTCACCTCGTTCTCACAGGTCCTGGGGAGTACTGACTTCAGGGAGATCTGGGGACTGGCAGAGGTTGTTCCATCTAGAAGACCCTGCTAATCATCACAGCTACATTTGCTAGACTGTTGAGTCCTGACTCTGCTGAGCCGGCTGCTAAAGATCACCAAGGAATGTGGTTAAAAGCAAAGAGATATTAGGAGAAGGAAGGAAAAAATGAAGGGGGAGAAATCGGAGGGAGAGACGAACCATGAAAGACTATGGACTCTGAGAAACAAACAGGGTTTTAGAGGGGAGGGGGGTGGGGGGATGGGTTAGCCTGGTGATGGGTATTAAGGAGGGCACGTATTGCATGGAGCACTGGGTGTTATACGCAAACAATGAATCATGGAACACTACATCAAAAACTAATGATGTACTGTATGGTGACTAACACAAAATAACAAAATAAAAAAAATTAAAAAAAAAAATAAAAGCAAAGAGTCTAAGACTCCCTCCTGGAGATCCAGATTCAGAAATTCAGGGGTGGGACCTGCAATCAATATTTAAAAATTTTTTTTCCTGATGATTCTAATGTGTAGTTGGGTTTGGAAACCTCTGTGTCTGGAGTCATTGCTCAGAGTTGGGTTTTTACCTTCTAGACTAAGTTTTTGATGTAAAACAGATAGCATCGACCTAACATCTGCAGTCCTCTCAGACCATTATAAATAATGGCAGTAAATGTTGAACAAATATGTAAGATTTATATATACATTACATAGAACTCAAGGATAAATATATTTGTGTTACTGGAATGTCACAATCAATCTAGAAAATGACAAAATATATAGGCATTTAACTGGAACACTCCTTCTTTTAATCTACACAAGGTGACCTTCCTCCCTACCACCATCTTTTTGGCTTGCTCAATTTTCAAAGCAGTTTCTTTCAAAAAGGTTTCTAGGGCATGGAAGCATAAGCCTTGTGCAGTGTGTAAGGGCTTCTTAGGGAGAAGCAGGACTTCAGAATCCCATGAGAAATGGGATTTTTTGGGTTGTGTTTGTGTGTGTGTATGTGTTTGTGTGTGTGTGTGCAACATTCAGTGGGTTTCTAAGTGTTTTAAAAAAATACCTTATACTCAGCATGTAATCTAAGAAGTGCAAGTCAAATGGGCAGGTTTGCTGGTGGTCTGCACAGGCTGCCATCAACATGTGGCTAAAACTTTCATGATCTAGCAATGGAATTAAATTGACAATGTGGCCATGACAGACAGGAGGTCAGTACAAGAACTGGGAAGGGGGTCTTGTCAGTCTCAACCTTCACCTGGGGAGGGGATGGATTGATCATCCAAGAAGGCAAGGAGTGAGGAGCCTGGAGGAATCTGTATGGCTTCTGAGGATTCCAACAGAGAAAATTGATTTTGTCAGCTCCTCAAACAGGTTAGCAAGCCAACAGAGCAGCTTCCCTGAAGCTGGAGATAGTCTTTGCTGCAAACCAGTTGTTTGCTTGATAAACAGAGCAAACCCCTGGAAAGTGTTGAAAGAGAGGGGTGCGGCCAATGCCTTTGGCTGACAGCACATTCAAAAGAGCTAAGAAAACAAGGGTATAAACTTGAAAAATCTTTTAGGTTTCGTTTACTCAGGCAAAAAGGAGTCCAGACTACAGCAATTAAGTGAGTTTGATGAATAGGGATGGCTGACCTGGCAGAACTGGGCCTGCAACCCTTTTTTCTTTGGCAGTAGACTATGTGTCTTTACCTTCCTTCCCCCCCCCCCCCCCCCCCCCCCCCCCCCACACATGCACACACACATTCTTTTTCTGCCTGTGAAAACTCAGTTTCACTCTTTCATCTGATTTATTTGTCTTCCAGTGGAGGGAACTATATACATTGAATTTCCTTGTTCCCCAATTATTTTATGCGGGAAAATCTTATCTTTCTGGAGAACCAGTGCTGTACATTATGTTGCTACTTCTTTCCTTTTTTTCCATTTTTCCCCCTCTTTCTTTCCCTTACTCCCTTCCTCTCTCCCTTCCTTGCTTCTACCCAAAGTATACCTAGCTAATGCTGGGTCTATGTTGAGCCTTCATTCATTGTTTTATTCATTCACTTAACCATCTGTATTAAGCACCTGCTATTCGCCAGTCACTAAGCTAAGATCTGAAGATACAGACATAAAAGGCCACACTCTCATTCTTCAGACTGTTCATACTCTAGCAGGAAAGATCTTAGATGCTTGGCAATCAAACTGCATATACATGTTTTGTTGAATGTAATGAAATCCCTATTGTTGACATTTCCAACTTTAGAAATGGGTAAGTTGGAAAGATATTTGAAAACAGATTTTAAAACCACCCAAAGGACCAAGATGATGGAGCCAATCAAACATGGCAGAGGGAGCAACCCACGTCCCTATTCTACTCTACAGCACCTATAAGTGGTCAGCCTCTGAGAAGGACTGGTTTCTAAAGAGGGTGGGAGAGGGCTCCTTCTCTCCCATGGTAGCTCAGGGAACAGAAACGCAGGTGCAGGTAGGTGAAACCCACTGACCACACAGTTCTAGCCACGTGTGACTTACTCTGTGAAACTTCTCTCCAACTCTCCTAGGGCTTGGCATACTCTCCAAAGTCCAAAGAACTTTCTTTAGGCTACCTAGTTTCTCCGGCCCTTGAGAATCATTTTCTCCTTCATGGCTTGCAGAGAGGTAGAGCGTGGGTGCAGTGAGGGGAGGAAACAGGAGAAATAAAAGAAAACACCCGTTTAACAATCCCTCAATTGTAAAAATGAACAAAATCTTCAGGGGAAATGAACACTATTCAGAGGATGGGCTAGGTGTTGTGAAAGGGAGCTTTTCCCACTGAACAAAATCTGTGCTTATTGCAGGGAAACTCAGATGAGCCTCGGTGTGTGTGAAAGATCACTTTGGAGTAAACTGTTTAATTTGATCCGGGGATGGAATGTACCTAGCTCACCTCCTTTTTCAAGGAACTGAGATAGTTCCAGCTTATAATTCAGTTCACTTAAGATGAGGACAAAACAGATTTTGGCATTTCCAGGAAGTCTAGGATGGAAAAATTTCCCATGTGCCTACATAATCTTCACCCACGTGGTGAAGCACCAAGCTCCAGCAATTTAGATTCCCATATGGCCATTTGGTTGTTAACTGCATGAAGGATATTGGCTGTGGAATGAAGTTAGCTGGTTGAATTCTTATCTGAAAAATGGCAAATATTTCAAATACACAGTGCTCATACTTGGTGTACAGTGAGTCCTGTCCTTCCTGGATAAGAATGTGTGCCTTATAGAACTGACTTGTGTAGACCCTTCTGTTGGTAGAGAAGCCTCTGGGTTCGTTACCAACAACAGTGGATTTGAGGTTTTGAGACCTCAGGAATACGTCGACCTCAGGAATACATCAAATGTGGCTATGACTATAAAAAGGGATTTGGGAGCCTTCTCTCAAAATATGGGAAAACAAGTAAGTTTAGAAGATGGGGCCTGCAGACCTTTTACAAGTTGCAGGCAATATAATCTGAGGAATTCTGTATGTCTTTCCAGGCTTTGAATTGTTTTGATGTTAATAATTTGTGGAGCCCCTGGTGGCTCCGTCAGTTAAGCATCCAACTCTTGATTTCAGCTCTGGTCATGATCTTAAGGTGGTGAGATTGAGCCCCGAGTTGGGCTCTGTGCTGGGTGTGGAACCTACTTGGGATTCTCTCTCTCTCTCCCCCGCTCTGTCCCTCACTACCACTTCGTCTCTAAAAAAAAATAAAAATAAAAAAATAATAAAATAAAATAAAAAAGAATTTGGGTACTACCTCGCTGTACTAGGGGACCCTCTTTCTTCCTCCCTCAAAAGGAGAAATTGGCATCATAAAATAGCCGGAAGATTCAGATTAGAAACAAGGGAAAATACCCAACTCTGTTCTTAAGAAAGGTACAAAAGCACTAGGTGACTGTTAGAAATCTATTCTTGGCCTGGTTGTCTTTGTGTCTGTTCATGCAGGTTAGATTTGATTATGTCTTAATGTCTTCTGAAATTCTGTTGCATTGATGTGTACAAACAATTGTGCCAGGCACTGGAAATAGGGATAGACAAGACTTCAGGTCTCCTTAGGTGAGTCAGAAGGGTGACCTGCCAATAGAGGGTCTTGAGTCTCCAAGGGTGGAACTTCCCTGCTCTTTGTCCCAATCAACATGGCAGTGAGCTTGACCCAAGGAAAGACAGGAAACTTTCTAAGGATGAAAGGGCATCTCAAGGGTGGTTCTTCTGAAATGCTGGTTTCAACTGATCATCCACATCATTATGATCACAGTCACAATGAGTAGGTTTCATTTGAACTTCTACTGCAGCCCTTAAGATGTGGCATGCTTTCTATGAGGAGAGGAGTTCAGGAGGCCGTACCATTTCCAGGGATTCAGCTGAACAAGTCAATCTTGGATTTTTCATCAGGGTGATATGAGTTACGAAGTTACCTGGGCAGCCTAGTTGGTAATAAGACTCTTTAAGATATATGTCACCCCACTGTGAAACAATTAAGCTAAGGCAGGGAAAACACTCAAAGGAACAAAATGAACTTCTTCCCCAACCTCTGTTGTGGGTTCTCCTTGGGCTTTGTTGCTGTGGGAGGGTGTGCGCGCGTATGCATGTGTGTAAGAAAGAGAGAGAGTAGTACTGCCATATTTGCCTCTCAAAGATAGTTCTCCTTAATGTGAAATCCAAAGGATTGAATTGGAGCTTACCCAGTATGCCAAATATTCTGGTTTTCTTTAACTGTGGACTTGCAATTCCAGAGTCTGCTTACGACAGTAAGAGGAAATATGCTTTATGCTATTGGCTTTCTGGACATGCGGGGCAGTGCTCCCTTTGGCTTTTCTTTCTTTTTTTTTTTTTTTTAAGATTTTACTTATTTGACAGAGAAAGCACAAGCAGGGGGAGTGGGAGGGGGAGAAGCAGGCTTCCCGCTGAGCAGGGAACCCGACGTGGGGCTCCATCCCAGGACTCTGGGATCATGACCTGAGCTGAAGGCAGATGCTTAATGACTGAGCCACACAGGCGCCCCTCCCTTTGGCTTTTCTTAACTTTTTCTTTTTCCATAGCACCAGTGCCCTTGGTGGACAAGTCCCCATTTCCCCAGCCCAGATGAGGAGGTGATGATGGGAACTAAGGGTGAGGATAGGTGGAGAAGTGTTAGCAGAGCCCCCAGCAGTGCTTCTGAGGCCATCTCCTACTCAGGTTTGGCAGGGTTTGCTGATGGGCGGGAGACCCATGGAACCCCCTCTTCCCCAGGTCCATGCCACCGAGTGGGCTTAGCCACCCATCCTGAGAAGTGGGCTCAGCCACCCATCCTGAGAAGCACAAGTGGATATGAGGACAAGTGGGAGAAACTTCGTGGGCAAGCAATTTTTGGTGACCCCAGTGGGCTCCCTAATCTCTCAGTAAGGCTTAGTGAACCAGAAATAGCCAACCAGTATTCCAAGGACCTTAGGGGTCATGGCTGCAGGATCTAGTGACTCGTGACCAGTGACGATATGTAGACTGAGGCCAAGGGAATGGAATTGCTTTACCCAAGGTCATTCTGGTTATTATTGGCTGAAGGAAGACCTCCTGCATCCCAGCCCAGAGCTCCTCCTCCTGTACCATGAGGCTGTATGCTTGTGAGTGTCCTCTCTGGAGATTTGGGGGTGGGATCATTCAACTTCCTGGTCTCAGTCATGACCTACAGGATTGCCACTTTGTTCTTCTCAGCCAGATCCTTTATTCCTCTCTTCCTGTGTTCTAGCCATCTGCTCACCCACCCTGAAATTCAGAAAAGAAGAAGAAATCTGAGTGACCCATGGAAAATTTTATTGCTGACCAAATCAGTCCCAGCCCCTCCCGGCTTTGTTCCATCCTGAAATCAATTTTCTTTGGCCTGTCATCTGTTGGATTTGCATGACTCTGGAGGTGCCCTGACTCTCAGCAGTCCTGCTGGGTCACCATGCCTCAGTCAGAATGTAGAGACCTGGAATTGGAATTGGAAATTTGTTACTGTGCCTTAAAATCATTTTTCAAGGAGTTTGCAATATCAACTTGTCTTATCTTGCACTCAATTAGTTTTTGGCTCTGATTTATTTATTTTTTTCATATTAGAATTTGAATTGGCTACCAGACCTGTTGGTTTTATCCATCACCAAGTTGATACAAATTGGTTTTGGGTCTTAGGCAGGGCCTGGCCCCAGGTAAAATTGTGAACTAGTTGAAATGTGTCTCTGGCGCCCAACCGTCTTCCTTTCCAGCCCCCTCCTATCTCCTGCCCTTTCTTTCCCTGGGTTTCCCTGGTGCTAGCTATTTCTCTGGAAAGTATTTGACAACTATAGCCATTCTGTCTGATTAACCAATTACATTTGTATAATAACAGCATTTCTTTTTTTTTTTAAAAGATTTTATTTATTTATTTATATATATATTTTTTAAGATTTTATTTATTTACTCATGAGAGACAGAGGGAGAGAGAGAGGGAGAGAGAGAGAGAAGCAGAGGGAGAAGCAGGCTCCCAGCCCGATGCGGGACTCGATCCCAGGACCCTGGGATCATCACCTGAGCCGAAGGCAGACGCTTAACCATCTGAGCCACCCAGGTGCCCTAATAACAGCATTTCTAAGACATTGTAAGCACCTTTCCATCCCCACCTCTCTTTGGTTGTGCCAGAGGTCAGTGGTCTCCACATTTGGTTGATCACAGAATATCTGGAGATTTTTGTTCCAAATACAGGTTCCCCGGACTCACCCAGTGGAAAAAGAATGGAATCTTGTGCTGGTCCCTGGGAATTAGTATTTTTTAATAAGATTCCAGGCCATTCTGATAATTAACCACTGATCTCCAGTGGGAAGTTTCCTTCCAACTCTGAGATTTTGCGTCCCTACAACTTTATTTTTATCACAGCACTGGGAGGAATTAGCATCATATCATCATCATCATCATCATCATCACCATCATCACCATCATCACCATCATCACAACAACAGCTAATTTATTAAGCAATCACTAGATGTCAAGTTCAGAGCTAAGCACCTTTTATGAATTATCTCAGGGATGAGACCATTTTTATTTTTCTTCAACAGTGGAGAAATTTGAGGTTCATGAGACCCAGTAAGGAACTGACTAGGATGTCTTAAAATTTCTGAAACTACCAGTGGAGTGAAAAATCCTCCAAATTCTCCAGTCTGGGTTCTAGGGTTCTTTGTAGGGCTTGGGGTCAGTGTGGAGGTGGTCTCAGGCCACTTGAGCTGCAGCCCAGCTGTGAAGGCCTTCAGGACAGGGAATGTGTTTCTCAGCCTTTCCCATTCCCCCACCCCAACACACCCAAGCGCCCTGTCTGGCAAAGAGATGGCCCTCAGTGGAAGCTTGCTGGATTGGAACTCTCTGTAAACCAGCTCTTCTGACAACTGGCCCAGGGCATTTCTACTATCTGGGACTTAATGAAAGCCAGAACCCCAAGGTATAAATTGAGAACAGAGCTTAATTTGGTGTTTCACAGACAGGTATTTGGGATTTTAAGGACTCAGATCATGCAAATTACAAAGATAATTATCTCTAATGATGAAGTTTCAGGTGCCTTGAGAGGCAGACCACCTTTGGAAAGGTGTAGATTCTAGACCCACGTGTACACGGTCACTTGTTTTTCAACAAAGGCACCAATGCAGCTCAATGGGGAAAGGAAGTCTTTTCAGTGAGTAGTACTGGAGCAACTGGATATAAACATATGGGATAAAAAAAGAGACTCTTGGCCCCTACTTCATACCAAAAATAAAAGTTAATTTGAAATGGGTATATATATTTAAATGTGGAAGCTAAAACAATAAGCTTCTAGTAGGCATCATGGGAGAATACCTTTGTAACCGTGGGGTAAACTAAGATTTCTTAGGTAGAACACAAAGTTAATAACGTTTTTGTAACAAAAAAATTTGATAAATTGGACCTCATCAAAACTAAAAAACAAATTTCTGTTCATCATGAGATACTATTAAGAAAGTGAGAAAGCAAATTATATTATAGGAGAAAATATTTCCCAAGAGACTAGTATCCAGAGTACCCAAAGAGCTCAGTTTTATCAAGACAAACAACTTATTTTTAAAAAGTGGGTCCAGGGGCACCTGGGTGGCTCAGTCGGTGAAGCGTCTGACACTCGATTTTGGCTCAGGTCAGGATCTCGGGGTGGTGAGACTGAGCCCCTAGTTGGGCTATGTGCTGGGCGTGGAGCCTGCATGGGATTCTCTCTTTCCTTCTCCCTCTGCCCCTCCCCCACAAATGTTCACACCATGGAAACCCGCAAATGCTGCAAAGCAGGGTTTCATTGGTGGGGGTGGTGGGATGATGAGAAAGACGGACTTTTCCAGAACACCACTGCTTTATTGCCCCAGAACTAGACCCTGAATGTCTACACTTAGTTACATCTGTAACTGTTTGACTTTGTATTTCAGACATGCCCTTTATCCAGTGAAATTCTTCTATGTAAATTTAATTTGCTTACATTTTAATTCTCTTATAAACTTTTTTTTTAATGTGGGGTTTGATTCGATTTTACCCTTTACTTTCTTATTCCTTCTGCTTTTTGTCATTTTAATTGTAGTTGGAATTGATTTGGTCTAGCTTTGAGTTGCTACACTTTCCTCTTGACCTTGTTCCTGGACCCCCTCGGGGACTGCTGCCCTCTCCCCACACACCAGACTTGTGACCACACAGGGCCATCTGCTCTGAGACCTCAGTCTCTGTAACTACCATCCAGGGATCCATCTTTCATGTCTTTTTCTTTCTTGGCATTCCCGGGCTGCTGGAGTTAGTTAGTTTTGACTAACAGGTGTTGATGTGTTGATCTCTTGAAAACAGTCTTTTTGGTTTGTCAGCTCCCGATGTGTCTCAGCATTGTCACCAGCCACCCTGAAATATGATGGCCTGAGCTGGAGATGATAGAGTGTCAGCTCTCTGGAAAGTGTCTGGGGCTCTATCAGTCAGCAGTGGGCTGGGAGGCCTGCAGTATCGCGCTGGCCTGAGTTTACAGAACGAGGCTGCTGAACGGACTGCTGGGGCTGGGAGGCACCCGGGATTTCTTTCAGGAGTGAGTGGGGCGCGTCTGTCTTCTGCTTAGACTCTCCCTGTACTTAAAGATAACTGTGAGACAGCTATTGAGGTGTGAGCAAACCAGCCCGTGATCCTGGCAGCCTGATCTTACTGTCCATCACATTTATGGAGTGCTTGCTGAATACCAGGGGCTCTGCCAAGTGCTTCAACAGCATTGCCTCATTTAATTCTGACAACAACTCAGAGGAGGAAGCTAAGCCTCAGAGAGATTAAGTAACTTTTTCACGGTCACATAGCAATTAAGTGTGTGAGTCAGATTTGAACTCCGAATTGCGTGATTCCAGGCAACATAATCTCCTGACCTCTCTGCTATGCTCTCTAGAGGATGTAGCAATGTAACCATCCATTAATAACGCCCATCTATGTGCCGGATTTGGGGCTGGGAGTGTGGGGGGAGAGGTGCATGAGACACAATCCTTGCCTCGGAGAAATTCTCAATCTAGTGGATGAGACACAGGTCGAACACAAAGAATTATAATCAGGGAATCGTTAGGAGTTCAGGGAGGTGACATGGAATCGAGAAGGGAATGCATCCCTGTGTCTGGCGAAGGAGTGAATCTGGGGATGCCTCCTGAAAGGGGGTAGGGGGTGGGGTGTCTGATTAGGATCTGAATGTATAGGACCTACCTCCTTACAGTGAGTGCAGACACTGTCTTCATGGAGACAGAGGAAGCTGGTAAGACGTGCTTAACCTCAAAGTTCTCTTCCCATGCCCCTTCTCAGGCAGTGATGCCAAGGATGGGCCTCCCTGGAGCCTGTGGTTCACACCTGCTTCTAGACCATGTTTTTTGGTACCTGAGACTCTGAAATTTCCTGCTCAAAAGGTCCTGAGCCTTCCCTGGGTCTGTCCTCTGGGGGGTGGATGGCACAGCCAGCATGCACATTCCTAGACCCTGTGGGTGGCAAAGGAGAGTCTATTTGCAGGATCAGGGGGCCAGGACCTGAGCTTGGGCAAGCAACCTACAGCATCCACATGTGTCTCCTCGTATGGGAAGGAGCTGGAGGAGGGAAGAGAAGAGAGGTGAGCCATTGGCCAGAGTCCAGAGGCTGGGACCCAGGAACTTAACGCCACTTCTAAATTAAAACCTGGTCTTTGAGGGGCGCCTGGGTGGCTCAGTTGGTTAAGCGACTGCCTTCAGCTCAGGTCATGATCCTAGAGTCCTGGGATCGAGTCCCACATCGGGCTTCCTGCTCAGCAGGGAGTCTGCTTCTCCCTCTGACCCTCTTCCTTCTCGTGCTCTCTGTCTCTCATTCTCTCTCTCTCAAATAAATAAATAAAATCTGAAAAAAAAAAACCTGGTCTTTGAAATCGTGATGAAGGATTTTTTTTTTTTTTAAGAATTTTACTGGAGTTACAAAAAATAATACAGAAAGGCCTTGTAGATCTCTGACTCAGCTTCCTCCAATATTAATGTCTTACACAACCACAGAGCCATTATCAAAATAAATCAACATTGGAATAATACTGTTAACTAAATGACAGGATTGAAAACTAGTTAACCAAGGCCTAAGCCAGAAAGACCCTCATCTCTGAGGGGTTGCCTGGAGCTTCCAAAGCTGGAATTGCCACCTTGGAGTTTGGGACATCCAGGCACACAAGGGGTGGGTCTTGTCAGGGTACCTACCACCCCGGGAGGACTTGGAGCCTTGGATTCTACCATTTATGACTTGATGAGGGAACACGTCGTGTCCTCAAGGTCTTGGGCACATTGCATGAGAAGCTCCCAGGATTTAACCATCAGGACACTATGAGCATGAGATCACGTTAGATTTTGGAATGTTAGATTATATTCGACAACGCAAGTGTTTGAAGAAGCCCAGTGCTGCAGGCAGACATAAGCACACATACAAGCTCTCATCTTTCTCTTCTTGATTCCCCTTTCTTTGCCTTGCTCTCTGCCTGCTGCTGAGTGGACAGAATTGGAGGAATCAGGAGCCCCCGGTTCTCCCTCCGAGCTCCCTGGCCTTGGGCAAACACTTTGCCCCGGAGAGGAAACCGGGCTGTGCTGTCTCTGAGGTCTTTCCCGTCTGATTTTGGCATTCTCGGTTCTCTGGCTGTGATCTCTCCCCTCCTCACCTTCCCTTGCCCACACTCTTCTCCTTCTCCTCTGTCCTTCCCTAACTCACTTTTCTGCTTTCCTTGTATTTTCTCCTCCTCCTCATTCGGTTGCCTCCGTCTCCCCCCTTATTCGTGCTCCCCCCACTTCCCCTTTGCTCCCCTCATTCCTTTCTTCTCTCACCTCCCTCTGACACCACCCTTCCTCTCTTCCTGCTCTCCCCGGGCACGTCCCTTTTCCTTCCATGTAGGTACGAGGTGGGTTATGCCCAGAGACTTCATGGCCCACCCAATGCTTGTGGCAGTTGTTGCAAATGAGAGGGGAAAAAAGAGGGAATTAAATCATAGTACTGGCAGCTAGCAATTTGCTTCAATCGCAGAAAAATGTCCCCGGCTTCCTCAAATATTGAAGCACTGATGAAGAACAGATTTTCTCTGGCCGTATGAACTCCCCTCTGTCCACATTTGGCAGAGGGACTGCCTTGCATGATATTATTACAGGCATTTCAATGTGTTCCCCGTTTAGCGAAGTTGGGAGGCGTTTCAATGAACCCTTGTATGGATGTAACACTGTTTTTATTGGTAATGAGGGTGTATTAAAATATATATACATTTCCACTGATTTCTGGCTCGGGGGAGGCCAGCATCTGATGATGTCCAGGCACGAAGGCCTGGGGTTTTCCACCCTCTCTCCGTGGGGAGAGAGCTGGAATGCAGGCGCTCCTCCTGTCTCCACCCCCTTGTTAGGTCTCACTGATTTTAATAAACATTTTCCTTTCTTCGGTTTCCTCAGTGATATAGAATCAGATATGTCAGCTGGAGGGGTCTTCCAGAGGTCATTTTCCCCATCCCCTGCTCACCCCGACAGTGCCTGCATCGGGGTCCGAGTGAGGGACAGGGACGAGATGGAGACAATGGGCATTGACGTTGGGAGAAAATGTACCCCCACAGATAGGCAACTATTTCGCTGTGACTCTGTCATGTGCGAGGGGACCCCGGGGTGGATGGATGATGAGGGGAAGGGGCATGGAGGCCAGGCTTCAAGGCTAGCACAAGAGCCCGGGAGGGAGGGCAGGCCAGTTTGGTAGTGAGGACCTCTGGGACCCCGGGAAGGCCAGAAGTAATGGCTACTGACAGGGAGCTTCTCTTGTTTTTGGCAGAACTTTTAGTGCCTCCTGTCAGAGTAGGTCCAGCCTTTATTGGCAGGTAGCCTCCCCACCCAGGCACACCTGGATGTGAGCTCTTGGGTTTGGGCCATGGCAGTCACGGTCATAGAATTCCAGCGTTGGCTGGGCTCTTAGAAAGGACAATACGGTCCAGGGATCTTAACCTGGAGCTTCTGAAAGTTCTGGTTCAGTTTTTCTACCTTTGTCCCTTCTCACCAGGGACTCTCAGCTCCAGCTCCTCCTAACAGTTCTCTTCAGGGAATACAACACACAATTCCATGCCTTGGGAGCAAGCTTATTTCTTTTGCCCGAAATACCCGTCCTCTGGAAAGGCCTTCTTATTTTTTAAGACTTGCCCGCAAAGTCGCCCCACTGTGAAGCCTTTTCTGCCTCTCTGAGACAGGGTTGGACCTCCCTCTTTCCTGTGATAGAGCTTATCATGGGGTTTGGTGAGCAATGGTGGAGATGCCGATGTCCCATCTGGACAGTGGACTCCTAGAGGATAGGACTGTCTAGAACATTCTCTCTTGGGACCACTTTGTCCTTCCACCAAGGGGTTGGGGAGGAGTGCTGGTGGCCTCTAGTGAGCAGAGTTCAGAGATACTGCCAAACGGCCTGCGGTGGCCAGGACAGCCCCCTACAACAAAGAATTATAGGGTCCACAATATTGGTAGTGCCACTGTTGAGAAACCTGCTACAGGGAATCAGTAACCTGTGACTGAATCCCTGGAACAGAACACAAATGTGTGAAGGGTTAACATGGTCTGAGAAAAGCATTCACTCTTTCCATCTCTTGGTGGACGAGACAAAGGTGTGGCCTCTGACAACAAAATTATAAGGAAAGTTTTAAGCTCTTGGTTTGTAGTCTAAGAACTTTGGGTGACTCTCTGAGCACTTGAATAAGATGGCAGTGAAGGTTGCTTCCAGCCCTGCTATTCTAGATTTCAGGCACATCAAACGTCACAAACAGGCAGGGATAAAGGCCACCGGCTCTTTGAATGGGAACTCTCATTTAGGAAGCTTACATCTTTTTGAAACCCCACTCATGCTCTCAAAGGCACTAAATTTCTTTAAATGAGGATTTCTTTCCCCCCATTTGAGAACCTATTGTGAGATAAGAGATAGAGCACAAATAGATTTTTAGGTACATTCTACCCAATCAGTCATATTCTTGAGTGTTTATTTTGGAGCAAACACATGGGCGAACTCCCCTGAAATAGTCAGCATATAAACTAAGACATTTTCTGTAGCTCCCTGCAGGTCATTGTTGGCAAAGCATGCTGGTTAGGAAGGCCAAGCCCGAGATAGTGCCGATGGGAGGGTCCATTCAGGAGGGAGCTGGAGCTGGGATGCTCAAGTTCATGGCATGGAAGGGAAGGAGAAGGTGGGAGTGACAAAAGAAGTGTGCTTAGAGGACTGGGCAGATGGGGGAAGGCAAGGGACAGGAGACTGGAGCGTGGGTGCCATAGGGCAATGGGGGATGGTTTTACCAACATGGTCTTGGATGAGTTGAGTCATCTAGGGTAGAGTCCAAGGCCACAGGAAAAGCTTTCTATATCTCCAAGAGCAGTGGTCCCCAAACCCCGCCACTTATCACAATCACCTGAACCCTTTAAAAATATTCAGATTACAAGGCCCCATTTCTGGAGGTTCCAATTCTGTAGGTCTTGGTGGGGCTCAGGTGATTCTGATACTCCTCCAGGTTAGAGGAAACTGAGGGGGTGCTGGTGGCTGAGGAGCTGCAAGGGTACTAGTCATTTGGTTGAAGTAATTGAACAGATTTGGGAGTACCCTAGGTGCTAGGATGCAAGACGCAAGGGTCTCTGTCCTTGAGGAGCATGTAAAGGGCATCAGAAAGGCAGTGGGCACAAACTGAAAGAGAATAGACTATGTAAAGGATGCATGAAGGTCTTTTAAGTGGCAACAAGGGATCACAGTGACTGGGGTGGGTGGTCAGACAATGTCAGGTGGGAGTGAGGGAGATGTGAACCCTTCTGGAATGATAGGTATGATTTCAATGGGGGAGGGCGGACTCAGCTAAAGGTTTCAGGCCTAGAAAGGCAGGGAGATGAAAAGAGGACGAGGTTATGGGGTGAAGGTAGGACATATCTAGCATTTGGACAAAGGCTTTGGTTTTGGAATCAGGAGGATGAACATAGTTGGAGTCTTTGGGGAGATGCAGTGGATGGATGGCAGGCATTGCTCATCTCCTCCTTGTCTCAGGGCTGCCTTGTTATCTTTCTCAAAGAGGAGCTTGCTCCAGACTACTGTGTGTGGCTGCAACTCTGCCAAGAATCGGTGGGTACCTCCGCCATCGAGGAAAGTCCTTGGACAGGAGCGTTTAGGAGCTCTTGAGGACACTGCTGGTGTTCAAGTTGTAGCCATTCCCCACCTAAGGGTGTGGTCACATCTGTCCCCAATCTTTCTGGCCCTGTCTATAAGTTTTTCTCTTCTCCCCAAAACAAAACTGATTAGATGATATTGCTCCTCAAGAATGGCCTTATTAAGAAAAAGCTTGCATTTACTGAGCAGTTATTCTATACCAGATATATAGCAAAAGTCAGGTACATTATCTTATTTAATCTTAATGAACTTCTTGAGATAGGTACTGTATTAGCCAGCTTTCTCCAAAGAAAGAGAACCAGTAGGATTACACACACACACACACACACTCTCTCTCTCTCATCTATCTATTATCTATCTATCTATCTATCTATCTATCTATCTATCTATCTATCCATCTATCATCTATCTATCATCATCTATCTATCATCTATGTATCTATGTATCTATCTATCTAACATCTATCATCTATTGAGATTCATTATAAGGAATGGGGTCATGAGATTGTAGAGTCTAATCTGCAGAGCCAATGTCCCAGTTCAAGTTCCCAGGTCAGCAGGCTGCTATAGAATCAGGAAGAATTGATGTCCAAGTTCAAAGACCTTCAAGCAAGAGAATTCTCTTCCTCGGGGGAGGGTCAGACTTTTGTTCTATTTAGGCCTTCAACTGATTGGATGAGGCTCACCCACATGATGCAGAGCAATTTGTTTTACTCAGTCAACTGATTTAAATGTTAATCTCCTCCAAAAACACCTCCACACAAACACCCAGAATAATATTTGAAATATCTGGGCACCCTGTGGCTCAGCTCAGTTGACACAAAGTTAACCATCACAAGTATCATGAGGATCAACATTCTTATTTTGTACATGAGGCATGGTGGCATGTGCATAAGGTTACACAGTGGTAAGTGACAGAGCTGGGCTTTCAGTTTTCATAGGCTTTGTCTGACCTTCTCTTTGGCCTTACTATCTGCCTTGGGAAGGGGGAACAGGCAGCTACTCTTGATGTGATACAGTAGACCAAAGTGGACACCCCAAGCCTCTGAATGTCTCTACCACTACCTTATTGGATGTCTGGGCTTCCTCCAGGGAGTGAAATAATTTCAGAACACCGTTAAGCATTTTGCCTTGACTGTGGTTCTTTGTTTCCTGGGGGCAGAGGGGTGTGTGTCTTCCAGCGAGTCGGTCCGTCAGCAAGCCTAATTCTGTCTGATTTACCTACAACACTGCATCCTCACTGGGCCAATGCTGGATGTTAGTTCTGCTGGAGCAAGTTTGCCTTTCTGTCCCCATGTGCCCCCGTGGGGGGATCCCAGACAGTCCTAGGGCAACAAGAAGATACTGAACTCCTACAGAAAGTAAGAAGCTTCTGCAAGGAGCCATATTTCCTTAATATCTCCAGTGGTAGGGGTCTCACCACCTCACAAAGGAGTCCGTTATACTTTTAAGAGCACTAACGGAACTTCTCATGTTGAGATCTGCTTCCCCTTATTCTGGAGTAATAGAATATATAGTCTCTTTCTGACGTGAATACTTTTTAAATATTTGAAAATAGGGATCATATCCCCAGGAGATTTTTTTTTTTCCCCTCCAGGCTGAATGCTTTCAGTTCCTTCCAGCATTCTTTTTGTGATTTGGTTTATAGATGCTTTTTTTTGACCTTGTCTTCCCCAGCTATGGTCTATGCCCTCCCTACAAAAAAAAAAAATCCCAGATGTTCTAGTTCTGGTCTGACTAAGACATTTAGTAGAGTAGAAATATCACCACCAATGTTTTAAACATCAGGTATTTTATTCAAAAGATTTATTATTTTGTATTGAGGCTACAGTCAACTCTCACCGTGCTGTGCTTCTGCACTTAATTTTTTTAATTTTAAATTTAGAATTATCTATTAATTCCTATTAATATATATTTTGGATCCATATTTCAACCTTTGATCCATATTTCAACTCTGCCATCTCATATGGAGGGGCACCAAGGAAAAAAGTCCTTTTGGTTGACACCTCTGTCCACTGCTGTTCTGTTGGTGGAGGAAGGAGAGCTGCAGAGCACTGGAGTTATCCTGGGGAGTGGAAATCGTGGGCTTTGTGAGGTGGGATTAAGATCCAGGCCAATACAAGGACAGTGAGTTACCAAGATGGAGAAAGAACATTATGCCATTTTTCTTTTTCCATTTTCATTTGTCCCAGGGCTCTGAGAACAAGGAAGCATGCAGGGGTGAGGGGCACTGAAGTCTGGATAGAAGGACTTGGTGCAAAGGGTCTTCTTGCTGTTCAAAGTTTTCAACATACCCTTTAGGCTTCCTTTGGGTCTAATTTCTTTCAGAGCCTTGGGCCCAGGAGCAGTGGAAGATGTGGTCCTTGCCCTCAGGGAGAAGCCTATGATTGGCTTGGGGAAAAAAGACTTGCATGTGAGAAACCACAACAAACTGTCTAGGAATGCAGACAAATTTGTGCTAAGTGGCATGGAGCTGACCACAGCCCACACGGGGGTCTCTGGCAGTGGAGGAGGTAGGAGAGGGACGGATCCACCAGGGAGTGGCCCAGAGGAAGTGGGAATGGAGCGGAGTCCTGCAGGATTTGGAAGGAGAAGAAAGAAGGAACAGCTTTACAGGGTAGGGAAGGGCGTGAACAAAGTGGGTAGTGGTGGAGGATTCTGCAGAGACGCGGGGATGGAAAACAGACGGATTCTTCTCCAGGCAATGGAAAAACTTGTCCATGAGAAGTACTCTGTGGCAAGGACCTTTCAAAGACCCAGTCCTTGGATCTGGCTCAGCTTCGTTATTTCTCTTACCACCAGCCCCATTGGGCCCTTTTCCTCCTACTCCCAGACTCTTCACTCCTTCTCTGATGATCTCCTTGCTTCTGTCTTCCTAAGCTCTTACTGGAGATGCATATTAAACACCCCCCTGCCCCCCGCCGCCCCGACACTAGGGATGAGCAAGATGCAAAAAGGCACATGAATGTGGTCTTAATTTCAAATATTCTCTCCCATTGTCCATGTTTGTTGATCTCTCCCTAATAGCTTTCCTTCTCAGTTTTTCACTTGGAATGTATAATAGTAATTTTATTAATAATGAATAAGACCAGCTGGCATCTGGAATGAACAGAGGTGCTAGGTTTTATGTATGCTCTGAGTTAAATCATCCAGTGAGGTAGGTACTATTACCATCCCCATTTGGTGGATGAGGAAACTGAGCTACATAGAGGTTATATAAATTGCCCAAAGACACACAGAGTAAGTGGAGGTGCTGGGACAAACACAGGCCATCCGACTCTGTGTTCTGCCCTGCTCACTGCAGAAAACACAGGCTCATAGCCTCCCAGGAGAAGGAGTGGAAAAGCTAAGTTTTTATCCACCCGAGTATGTGCCACCTCTTGTGTTAAAGCATTGCACGCGTGTCGTCTCAGTGAGTCTGTCCTCCACCCTGAGAAACAGAGACAGAGATTATCACTCCCATTTGGTTGGAGGAGACGGATGCCAAATGAAGGAGCTGGTTGTGGGCACAGAGCTGGCACAATGGGTAGTCAGATTTCAGGCGAGGTCTGTCTGTCCCCCGGAGTCCAAGTGTTTCCATTGCCAGTGTGAATGAGTTCCTGAGCAGCTGGTATAAGGAGGGTCAACATGGACCACGTGTGAGCAGAGAGATTCGAGGAAAAGTTTCCTGACGATAAAAAAGCACAGCGTTTCAGTCCATGTGACATAGCTGGGCACAGCTGGAAGAAAGCAGTTAGGTAGTATCTGTGGCCAGTGTGCTGGGGATTCATGCATTTGAGAACAAAGAGTCTGGACTGCGTCTACGCGCAAAGAATCTGAGAGAGTAGCAGGCATGTCGAGCACCAGCTACTGATGGCATCAGAAAGCATCTGTCCCCTTTGCACAGTACAGCAGAGGGCTGTCCTCTCGCCTCTTTAACCCAAGCCACCACCCAGGTGGTAAATGCCACCTACAGGGTCATCTTTGGATGACCAAGTGGGGCAGGAACCCAATTTCCGTGATTGTGGATAATCTGGATGCTCTGTCTCCATATCTGCTTCCCCTCACGATGGGATAGGAGATTGGGAAAGCAGAGAGAGAGAGAGAGAGAGAGAGAGAGAAGAGGGAGACGCCTGTCACTGCCTCCGGGGGGCAGAGCAGTGTGCCTCCATCTTTCCTGTCTGTCAGAGTTTCCCAGAGGTGACTGCCAGGACTGAGGTATTAAACTAGGTTGCTGAGATGAACTTTTGTTACAACGAAGATTGCAGGACCTGCTTCTAGAGTTTCTGAGTCACTAGGTCTGCAGCAGGGCCCGGAAATTTACATTAGTACCAAGTCCCCAGCTGGCCCTGGGGACCACATGCGACCTCTTTAGGGTTGACAGCTCCCTTCTTTTCTTTTCACCCCCATACTTGCCTTGAACATACTGGATGCAGGAGTCGGGGTCCTGGCAAGAAACAGCATTCATCTTGGATGGTTCAAATAAGACCTCAGTGAGGGGGCAGCTTACAAAGTGTGGGGGAAGTCAAAGGGGCACACAAGGGAAACCGAGGCACTCAGAAACCAGCAACAGCAGGAAGTGGTGACCATCCTAAGGCAGGAATGGAAGGAAGCAGTGTTTCCAAGCTTGGAGAGGGTCGGGCTCATAGAGGTTGGGCTATCTGGGGGGTGCGGGAGAGTGATTGGAACAGTGGAAGAACAAGCCAGAAATGTAGATCCAAAAGGGACCTCTGCACTTCCACTCTCCAGTTGCCTCCTAGAGTGCCCCTTGGCTGAATCCAGCTGGGGGCTGGAAGGCAATGGATGCAGTTGTTTCCAGGGGGCCCAGGGCCCAGGACAGAGCGGAGAGTGGACCTGGGGTGGGGTGGGGTGAGAGGGTGCAAATGGAGAATGACCAGCATATAGTGGGCAAGACCCTGCTCCTCTTCCCCTTCTGCCCCATCTCTTGATGTCTACCTTTGCTTCTTCCAAGGGCTTACTAGAAGCCACTGACCCGAGAGAGTAGAGGGACTGCATAAGGCCTGTAGTCATCCTTAGCCTGGGCCCCTGCCCCTGTCTCATTGGTGTGTGGAGACATCAGGACTTCCAGAAAGACTGTTAGCAGAGCTGTCTCTCCCTCCTGGAGCTCCTCCTTCTTACCAGCCTGCACCCCTGTCTCAGATAGGGTGGCGGTGTTTCCACTGGCCTTCTCTGGATTCCACATGGTCGGGGAAGGTTGGAGAAAGGCTTGCTGCTTCTGGAGCAGCTTCATGAGATTCTGATAGGAGAGCTCTAAGGGACTGGGGATACGGTGTGGGATGGTTGGCGGGTAGGGGACAGAGAGTTTCAAGTTATTTCCAAACCAAACCATAAGGAACACACAGTGCTTGGCGTTGGCTCAGAAAGACCTCCCATTCCATCTATGAAACAATGAAAATGAAATCTCTTAATCCTTAGGAAAGAAAACAAAGAGAGAAGGGGGAGGAAACAAGAGGAAGAGGAGAGGTGTTTACATTTGAGAACTGTCCTAGAACCGCCAGGCAAAGGGCCATGTTGCTACTGGCCCCCGCTGGCATGAGTTTGGCGTCTCGATTTACCTTTTTGTGGCTGTTAGGATATTTTCCCAAGTCACGCAGCAAGATATCTGTGTCAGATAACCCCTTCCGTGGTAAGGTAATCTTTGAGCATGTTTAGGGAAACTGTGGGCTGGCCAGCGGTTTTATAACCTGACATGGAAGCCAGTGGGCAGCAGACAAACTTGGAGGCTCTGACACCCTCAGAACGAGGAGGAACAGCTTTCTCCCTGGACTGGGAGGTGCCTCTTGTCTGTCAGGCTTCAGGAACATTCCTAGGCAAAGGGTTGTCTGGTGAAGTGGTCTAGGCCTTCCCTAGGTGGATTCAGAGAGTCTCTTCCCAGCTAAACTTCTGGTTCCTTTTCTTCTTGAGATAAAAACAAGCAAAAAAAAAAAAAAGAAAGAAACTGAAGCCAGAGTCAGTCTAGAGTCAAGGAACTCTTACGAATTAGTGTCATATGGCTCTGGCTAGAGACAGAGAAATGGACACCTTACAGTTTGGTGGCTTCCCTTCCCTGGTTGTGCATTTTCCTAGAGCCCTGGATAGAGACCTTGGCCTTACCCATCTTACTACAAGAGTCCACCTCTATCCTTGAATTCACCCCTCTGCCATTTTGAGCCCTATGTCCCCAGCATATAGCATCTTCTTTGTCTCCTTTGGCTGAGATGACACAGAAGCAATTGGGCGGAATATGAGCGTAGGCTGTGCATTTATGATGTTGGTGATCTGGAATGGGACAGAAATCATTTCTGCTTGGGTCCCATGGAAGAGGAGATACCGGTGTGGGAGAAAGGCTGGCAGCATTAAGAAGATGCAGGCACAGACTTCCTTCCTAGATAGGGATGAGTGCCTCTCCTTTCTTGTGGTTTCCTATAACAGTCACTTCTACTGCCCACATGGCTCCCTTGAGCTGGAAGGACACCTAGATACATCACTTTATCTGGGATACCTGGTGGAGTGGAAAGAGTGCTGGATGGCAGTTTGGGGGTCTGAGGGTGGAGTTAATCTTCTGTCGTTGGCCAACTGGGGAAAGATTTGGTACAGCTGGTTTCCCAGAACTATAATAAGGGTGTCTGGTTAGATGAACTCTGAGGTTTTGTCCAGCCTTGATATTCTGTGATTCTATAGCTTGGTGGTTGCCTCTGTTGTGTTTCTTGTATTCAGAGAACTTTCTAGGATTCACAGTCATGCTTAAAGAGGAAAATGGAGGGTCTCCTGGGTGACTCAGTCGTTTAAGAGTCTGACTCTTGGTTTCAGCTCAGTCATGATCTCAGGGTCCTAGGATTGAGCTCTATATTGGGCTCTGGGCTCAGTGCAGTCTGCCTGTCTCTCTCCCTCCTTCTCTACTCCTCCCCCATAACCTTGCTTGTGTGTGCTCACTCTCTCTTTCTCAAATAAATAAAATATAAAATAATAAATAAATATAAAATAAAAAATAAAAAAAATAAAGAGGAAAACAGAGATTTGAGAATTCACCACATTTGAGAAATGCATCTTCCTGACACCACTTTGGTAATTATAGAAGCTGGGCCTTGAACGCTGCACACTGTGATTTCCAGAGAAGCTCAACTACTAGTGAGTCAAGGCCCTTTCCAGCCTTGTGTGCCATGGATAATAATTGTATTCAGATACCTCATCTTCTCCTAGAAGCTTCCACTTCCATTGGCTCATGCATGAGTCTGACCCAGAATAGGGGTTACCTCCTGCCTTCCAACTTGGCTACATGATGCTGTTTTCTCTTCATGTTCGGATTTAGGTCAGGCGCTCGAAGCAGTAGCAGGGCTAATGGGATACGGGGGATATGCGAGTGGGTCAGGGTTCATAGCAGAGACTCAGAGCTGATGGAAGGACCATGAAGTCCCCATCCTTGGAGTCTGACAGATCCAGGGCTCACTCACAAGCTTAGTGATCCAGGGCTACTCAGTTCATTTCTCCAGCCTTAGTTTCCATATCTGAGAAAGGTTTCTCCCCCTTTCGTGATAAAATCACACTCATCTTTGGGGGTAGTAGGAGAGTGAAATGAAAACATGGGTGGAAAGCATTTCCCTCATTTCCTACTTCGAGTTATATATTCAATTCATGAGTTTCCTTTCCTCTCCCTCCTTTCAAATTTCTGAGGGAAGTGAAAGGGGAGAGAGCCTTCTGGAGAAAAGAAGGTCAAAGAATGATTTGGAAATGACCTTGACATATACAGGAAGGTGACTCACATGCACGCACACTGTAGCTTGCAGAAAGGAGAGCAACTAAGTCCATCAGAGGAAGCACATAATTTTAGGTAGACTCAAACACACAGAGTGAGGGAATCAAGGTGGGTGGCAAAGGTGACCTGTTCTATGGAGTTGTCTTTCAGCCCATCGATTCTCAGTGTCAGATGGACACTTAGGAGTTCCTTCTCATGCTGTCTCCTCACCTCTCCTCTTCCCCAATTCTGGGACCTCTCTCCACACCGATCTTGGCCACTGGGAGCCAGAGGAGTCCTTTGGTCTTCTGTAGAAGCAGGCTGTGCTAGGTCGGGTTTCTCAGAGTGGAGAACTGATCACACACAGACCTTTCCTTTGTTAGTACTGGTGCAGAGAATTGCTCGGAGGATTATTATGCCAAGGGAATCTTTCTCCAGATGTCAGGAGGGAGAGCCAGGGGGTGAAGAACCATCGATCCCATTCTATACATTAAAGGATGCCCCAGTAGGCTTTTTGAGTCTCTGTAGACTCATAGCATCGAGTAGCTGGAAGAATTTAGACTAGATATCACGAAGAATATTCTAACAGTGATACTTCAGGTCCTCGATCAGGGGCACAACACAAATTTCAGACTCCCTCTGACCCAATGCATTCTCCCCAAACAGAAAGAGACCCTGTTTTAAGAGAATGGCCTTCCAGGATCAAGGGAACAGGATAGAGACACCCTCAAGACATTTTTTTTCCTTTCGGGTTTCATGAATTAGTTCAGATATGGCTGAGTCTAGTGGGAGCCCAGTGACAGGGCTGCCTGAGCACTCAGGTGGGGATTTAGTTTCCTCTGAGTCCCATCTTCATGCTTCCCAAGTCCCCATGTCCCCAGCCACCTCCATGCATGGGCCCAGAACCAGATTCACAACATGGGCTCTCCCTCACTTGGGTTCTGCAAAGACTTGCCTTTGTTCTGTTGCCCACTCCCGGCTTTCTCTGCAACAAAGAAGAGGTCCGGTTACAAATGTCCTCTTGCAAAGCAATTAAGCTCATGGCACGGGGGCCAGTGCTCCTCAGGGCTGGTCAACAGGGGCGGATTAGAGTCCACAATAGGTCTGCCAGGAGAGACCTGCTAGTTCTCATGTCCTTCCATCCTCTGCTGGAGGTGGTGCTCCCACACGTGGCTATCCAAGTGGGGACATGGTGGACATAGGGGCCTTGGGATGTGTCTTGGGAGGTGCTGGCATTGGGCACGGAGCCTCTGCTTCCTGGATGCATTGGCCCCTGGGAGGCTGCGGGCTCACCCACATGTGGCAGTAAGGGTGCTTAAGGAAGGCCTTTGTTCACTCAGAACCTCTGAATAAGCTCATAAAAGAGAAGACTGGGTTGCCAGGGGCATGTGGTAGGGGAGGAGGAAAAAAGAGGAATTGGTTACTCTTTGTGTAGTGTAGGGACCAAAAGTACTCTTTCTTCACTGAGGGAAGTGACAGAGATTACAATGAAAAGAATTTGAGTTAGAGCTGAGCACCAGGACAAGCACAGAGAAAGGGGCTGGATTGCTTTCCTGTGGATGTTCTCCAGAAAGGAATAGGGATATATTTGAGAATCCTAGCTGGAGGCAAGGAAATGAACTCCTTGGCTGTGTACCATACTTATCGGAAGTGACAGATTGGAGATGGCCCCGGGCACTGGACCTTGGCATCTTCTAGAATCTCTGCTAGGAGTTAGGAATATTTCAGAGGTGTCTTTTCCAGTGAGTACAACTAGAGCCCACAGAGAGGTTTTTCAGGAGGAAGACTTTGGCAAACCAGAAGGAAGACCATTCTAAGGACCAAAGCTGTAGAACAGTGGAAGGGACTGTTTGGTTAGGGCAGTGAACTTGAACTTAGCATTCTTTTTGGTGGAAAGTTTGTTTCCTTAGGCCAGTGTTTGTTCACTCATTTATTTACTCGTCTTTGGAATACCTACTGGTTACCAGGCCTGAAGACACAGAAATGAAAAAGGCATAGATACTCTGTATTGGGGGAGTTCATAGTATATTGGGAAGGCAGACACAGCCACAGAGCAAATGCAATTTTGCTTGGCAAGGGCTACATAGAAGCACCAAGTAAGAGCTGTGGAAATGCAGAGGGGGGCAATAAAAAGCAGATCTTCCTTGGACAGTAGGAAAAAGTTTCTCAGAAGAGGCAACCTTTCAGCTGGTAGCTGGCTCCCAATCCAATTCCATTTCGATCCAGTCCACCTAGGCTTACTGAATGTCTGCCATGCGTAAGGCAAAGAGAATGGATGCAGGTATAAATTCTCTGAAGAGCTAATCAGATGCAAGTTCATATTTGTGCCCTCTGAGCTATGTGCCTTGGGATGGAGGTTACACAGAGAGCAAAGCCTGGTCTTTAAGGAACTTCCCTTCTTCTAGCAGCCCCTCTCTCCAGGATGTGTGTGTCCCTGGTTCTGGTGTAAAAGCTGGATCAGAGAGAGCAGGTGAATAGAGTGGCCACTTGGAAGGGGTATGAAAGGGCAGCAGTAGAGAATTCATTTCTGTGGCTTACCCGACCTTTCTTGGGGTGGAGATGGTGTCTAATATGTGGCTGGCCAAACAATGACATCATGACACAGGGGACAAAACATGGGGTCCTCCTATCTCCAGTTCATAGCCCTGGGTAGGAGATCTACTGAATGTCAGCAGGAGGCGGGGACATGTTTTGATGTTTGCTTCTTGTCTGGGTGTGGCAAGAGGTAGGGAGAGCAAGGGTCTGGGTGGAGGAAGACAAAAGTCATCTCTTTTGTTCTTTCTGTGTTATTGGTACCACTGAGATAACTGAGGAACCCAAGCATCTCCAAGAGAGTATTGGGGCATTATTCAGGCCCAGTCATGAATCAAAACAACTGGTCTGATTTCTCTCAGAGGTAATTTAACCCAAAAAATTGTTAGGCTCAGTTGAGCCATTGAGGAGATGCCAGACCAAGGTATTTGCCCAAAGAAGTCAGGTTGGCTTCTGAGTTAGTTAATGCAACACCAGCTACTGAAACAAACACAAACTCAAAAATGTTTTTTAGCTCAAATACAATATAAATTTTGTATTTTAGCTCAAATACAATATAATTTTTGTATTTGCCCAATACAGGTTTTTCTGATCACTGGGTGATTGTCTTCTTTGGTCCCTGAGTGATTCAGGGACCAAAGTTTCTTCCTTTACATGGCATCAAGTTTGCATACTCATCTGTATCAAGCCAGCAAAAGAAGAAAGACCATGGAGTATGTGAGGTTCTTATGTACCCGGCCTGGAAGTGACACCTGGGCCCCCCAGTCCACTGGCTAGAACCCAGGGGGACACTTCTAGCTGCCAGGGAGCAGTTAGGGGAATATAGTCTAGTTGTGTACCCAGGAAGAAGGGAGAAAGAAGAACTAAACAGCCAGTTCCAGCCATAGATCCTAGATAGGTTAGTCTTTCAGCAATCTTTCCGAGGAACGCTGGCTGAGCTTAGCTCATACCACCGGTATGTGAAAGGAAGAGGAGTCAGAGGAGGTACGGAAGATGTAGTGGTGGGGGAAGGGGGCGGAATGCCCTAAGAAATCATAATTTATTTTTTACTTCAGTGAAACAGAGCCCTGTGTTCCCATGGTGAATGTGCTTTCAGGGAGGCTCTTCATTTATTTCAATCCCGTTACTAGGAAGAAGGGGATGGTAGAGAAGATTCTTTCCACCTCTTTTTCCTTTTTTGTTTTCAATTAGTGAAGTAATCCATGCTCACTGACAAGAAGAAAAAACAACAACAAAATTCAAAGCGTATGTATGTTGGAAATATGTTCCTCTCATTTTTCTGCTTGTCTTTTGATTTTGTTTATGGCATCTTTTGCAACAAATGTTTTATATTTTAATATTGTAAACTTTATTAATTTTTGTTATTTCTCCTTCCCTACTCCCAAGTCATAAACACGTCCTCCCATATTTTCTTCCAATATTTTCACGTGCATATTGTTAAGGTTTTTAATCCATCTGGATTTTATTTTTGTGAATGACATGGCAGAGAAATCATATTTTATTTATTTTTTGACCAGATGATGAGCTAATTGTCTCTCCTTTTCCAGCTATTTGAAATGATACTTTTATCATATCTTACTTTCTTCATATACATGATGTATTAGTCTTGCCGTTGTAACAAATTACACAGTCTTAGTGGCTTAACACAACACATATTTAGTGTCTCACAGTTCTAGAGATCAGCAACTGCTATGGTTTCTTGGGGCTAAAGTCAAGGTGTTGGCAGGGCAGCATTCCATCTGGAGGCTCTAGGGAGAAGCCGTTTCTTTGCCTTTTCCAGTTGCCCACATTCCTTGGTCCACGGCCCCTACCATTATCAAGTCAGCAATGGCCAGTAAGGTCTTTCTCTTATTGGTTACTCTGAAACTCACTCTCATGATACTCCCTTTCACTTTTAGGCACTATTGTAATTATAGTGAGCCTACCCAGATAATCCAGGATAATCTCCTCACTTCATTCAGAATCAGCTGATTAATCCTATTTGCAACCTAAATATCCCCCTGCCATGTGTTATGGGCTGAATCTTGTCTCCCCATAATTTATATGTTGACCTCCACCACTAAGTACCTTAGTACCTTAGTACCTCAGAATGTGACTATATCTGGAGATGGAGTCTTTTTTTTTTTTTTTTTAAAGATTTTATTTATTTATTTGACAGAGAGAGACACGGTGAGAGAGGGAACACAAGCAGGGGGAGTGGGAGAGGGAGAAGCAGGCTTCCCGCGGAGCAGGGAGCCCGACGCGGGGCTCGATCCCAGGACCCCGGGACCATGACCTGAGCCGAAGGCAGATGCCCAATGACTGAGCCAGCCAGGCGCCCCTGCAGATGGAGTCTTTAGAGAGGTAATTAAGGTTAAACGAGGTCATTTGGATGGGCCCTAATATAATCTGCCTGGTGTCTATAGGGGGACACTTGGACATACAAAGAGACACGAGGGATGCATGAATATGGGAGAAAAGACAATGTAAAGAGGCAGTAATGGGGTTGCCATTTGTAGGCCAAAGAGAGAGGCCTCAGGGAAGACCAACTTTGCTGGCATCTTGATCTTGAACTTGCAGCCTCCAGAGCTGTGAGGAAATAAGTTTCTGTTCTTTAAGTCACCTAATCTGTGGGGCTTTGCTGTGGAGCACTAGCAAATGAATATACCTTTTAATACAGGATATTCACACACTCAGGGGATAAAGACATGGTAGGGGAGGGGGAGGCGTCTTTGGAAGGCCATTCTTCTTTCTACCATACAGTTGATTTGTAGGTTTTCTCTTCTGTTGCACTGATCTATTCATTTATTCCTGAGCCAATACTGCATTTTAAAAATGACTAGGACTATACTTACTTTATCTGGTGGGGAGAATTTCCTCTTGTGTACTTTGCTTTCATTTACTCAATATTTTCTCAGTTGTTCTTATGTACATGTTCTTCCATATCAACTTTAGAATCATCTTGCCAAGTTTCCTGAAAATTGTGATTGCATTAAATTTGCAGGTTAAGCTGAGACAATGGATATCTTCCCACAAATACAGTATTTTCCATTTAATTAGATCTTCTGTATGCCTTTCTTCATAATTTTCTTTCACACTTCCTGGTAGTAGGTTTTTCAGAGGTGCTTCATAATTTTCATTGACATTGGGAGTAAGTCAGTTCTTCCTCCTTTACTGAAGGACAGCAGGCCTATAGAGGGAAAGGACTTATCTGAGACCACACAGAATCATGAAACAGGCCCTAATGGAATACAGGCCTAAGCTTCCTATCCTCCCCCACCATGCCCTATCCTTGGCCCCATGGAGCCTCTAAGCCAGCTTCCGTTAGATCCGGGGTACAGTATTCTGTTTTTGGTCAATGTTCATGTGTCCATTAGAAAAGGCTGGGCTGTGCCTGGGAACAGGCTGCCTTTGACCTCGGGATGGTTGAGAGGTCATGTAAAAGTCCCTCCTATTTCACGGATGGAAGTGTTATAGGGTAGAAGTTGAGCAAGGAGAAGTTTGAGGAGCAAGCAAGGGATCATCTGTAGAATCACTTACTTCTTAACACTGGCCTATTAAGCAACTATCATCTGGGAAAGAGTGTGTGCTCATAAAAAATAATAACAAATAGAGCTCTTATCCACAATTCACAAGAAAAAAAATCCAGTTCCTGCTCACTAGGGAGCAGAAATTGACCCCAGAACTCTTCATTAGAATGACTAAAGAGATTAAAAATGATGAAAGAGAAATGTTAGGTTAATTTGACCTTGGATGAGAATGTGTACTATGTCCCAGAGATATCAAGGGTCAAGGAAAGCAGAGGCAAGTGATGAAAGACTGTGCCTCTCTCAGGTTGCTGAGATCACCTCTGTTCATGGCCCCAGCTGCAGGAGCAGCAGCAGGTAGCAGAGGTGAGCTTGATCTTGACCATCTACCTGGATGCTCTTGGGGCCCCTTTCAGTAGTTGCCTGGTTTAGATTCATTCAGCCTCTCACATAACCTTAAGCAGGGTTATAATTGATTGGCTACACTCAAAGATACTGCATTTACAAATACTTTGGGGGATTTTCCAAGTATCCTTCAGCAGCTGCATGCTCTAAATGGCTGATGTCTGAGAAATTGGGGAATATGGCATATTCCCAAATGAAGAGGGGCTTTTGAATTCCCAACTCTGATCTGTATCTGACGGCCTCAATTTCACAAACCAGGAAATGGAAGTGTGAGAAGGAAGTTACTTGAGTCAACATTGTCCATTAATGCCAGAGGTCTTAGAGCCTGGGGCTTCAGAATAGTCCACATATTGGGATGTGGCCCATCCTCTGACCCCTCTAGGCTGGTGGGTTAGATTATAAACCATAGAAACAATAGACATTTATATGTCAGTGGTAAGTGTGTATTGCTTCGGGGAAAGGATGTCTAGGAAAAAGGGATAAAGTTCTTTTGTTTGTCCCAGAGGCAGAAGACTGTTGCTCCCCCACTGACAGAGAGGAAATGTTCTAACTGGAAGCGGAATATTAGATCCATTTGTCCATCCATCCATCCATTTATCTAGTATATGTATGCATGCCCTGCACGAGTAGTGTTTGAATGGTATGGAGTCGTGAAGTAATCTTGGAGTTAATTCTAGAGTCAGTGAGGAACCATTGAAGATTCTGGGATGAGGGAGTGGCTGGATTCAGGAACTGACTCAGAAACAGTGGGGCAGCATGGAGAGAGATCTAAGGGGCAAAGGCCAGATGTTGTCCTCTCTCAGATCTCCCAGGTGAATTTGAATGCATCTCTTTTCTGGGTGGGATACTGAGCCATATTCGGGTCCTGACTTAGGAGAGATCAGACAAAAATTAGAAGGATATAAAAATTGGCCAGAAGCCTGAGAGGACAAGTTATCTGATGTGATATGCTCAGCGGACTTGTTTGGGGACTATGCAGCTCAACAGATATTTGCTGAGTATATTCTCCTTGATCCTTCCAGTAATTTTTCTTCCACCTTTCAGCCCAAGGAGCCCTGTGTTTTCTGGCAGGAGTGCTAGAGAGGACAGGGCTGAGTATTTGTTGCACATTTCAAGTCACTCCAACACATTCAGCAATCTGGTCTATAGAGTGGGTTTGGGAGTTGAGGTTACATTATGTGTGCAGAGAAGAGGGGATGGGGCAAATAGGGGTCTGTTGGGCTATAGGCACCAAGAACCAACATGAGGAGCAGTGGGAAAAGAGACCTGCCTCCTGCATCTTCAATGAAACAGTCGCCTGCCCACACCTCTGTGTTGAGATCCCTGCCTTCCCGAGGATTATGGCAAGGGGTGGAGGAAGGAGCAAGAGATTTAGAGTCACACAGATCTGCTTACCGGCTGTGTGACTTGAGCCAGGCTTGCCTCGAGCTCTCTGAGCCTCAGTTCCTTAACTGGAAAACAAGCATCAGAATATCACCTGACTCATGGGATTATTTTAAGAACTAAATACAATAATGTATATGAGACTGAATTTGTAGAATGTCAGTCACTGTTTAAAGATTGAATACGAATAAGAACAAGAATTTTCCAATGTAATTGCCATTGTCCTTGAATGCAATCACATTAACCCTCTTCTGAAAGTCTTCCATGGTGATACAACCAGAGGGTCTAATGTCCTGTAGCTAAAGGATGGCCCAGGCCCCTCTGTACTTACAAGTGAGAGCTGTGTTCTCAGCCACAGCGCAAATCTGTGAGTGTGGGGATGAGGTGCCCTGCCTTTTTGGGAATGAACACAGGTTTGTTTTTGTTTTTGTTGTTGACATTTCGTGACCTTGCATTGTTTTTTAAAATATAATTTATAGTGCTATTACATCTAGTTGAACTTCTCGTTTTTGTTTGTGTGGTTTTGTTTTGTTTTGTTTCGAGAATCAAATCTCAAGAAGTAAAACACCACTTCAAACGGCTGGAGTAAGAGGAAGTGGGGGAGGGAACGTGGCCCCAAGTTGAACCTAATGCCATTAGGGGCAGAAGCCCACAGCTTTCTGGAAATGCAGTGGCCAGCCTCCACTTTACCCTTGTCTGGAAGGGAAGCCTTGCTGCTTGTCTGTGGTTGGTACTGCCCTTCTTCTCTGCACCCCTGGGGACAAACTGCCACTTGCTAGGCATCAATCCAGAGCTGCAGGGCCAGTGCTGGGGGAGTGTCCTGTTGTCCAGGGATGGGAACACTGGAGGGTGGAGGGTAAGCAGGGAGAAGTATTTTTCCTGGCACCAGGTCCTGCTCCTGGGGGAATGAAGGATGTGAAAATTGTCTGTTTAGTTATAGCTTTTCCTGTTCAGCCACTGATAATCTCCCTTTCTGTCGAAGGCTCGGATTCAGTTAATGCTGAGGCTTTTTGCCTGTTAAATTGTTAAAATGCAAAACGACAACCCCTTCACTGGTTAAGGATATTTATTTCAAGTCCTAAATCAATTTCAGTCTCCCTCTCTCTTTCTTTCACCACTTTTCTCCTCCTAGTGCACTCCTCCCCTGTGGAACTTGGGAAAATCCAATTTCCTTCCTGCCTTAATCTCTCTCCAGCATTTGCACTGGCTCAGCTCGGCCCGCACCTGCTCCTTCCAGCTGTGAGATTCCTTTTGGTAAAATACTTTGTGTCCTGCCAAGTTGTCGATAGACAAGACCCCCACGGCTGCTTCCTGGCTCTCTTAATGAACACAGTTGTTCTGTTCCCCCCCAAGTCCCCAGGAGCTCTCTGCTTCAATCTATTAGCCTGTGGTGGTTTCCATATTTAGAGTGAGACCCCTGTCTTGGGCCCCCAAGAGCCTGCTCTTGATGGAGGCAAGTATTTGAAATCTAGCACTCCCTGTGCTGGTACTAAGTAAGTGCTTTGAGCTTTACAGCCCTAACTCCTGTATCACAGGAATGTCAGGTTAAGCAGAGAGACTCCAGAGCTGCCGTCTCCCCAGCCATGGGGCTACCCTATCATTATTAATGACAGCAATCACCACCCAGAACTCAGGTCATAAATAATAAGTGTCTTTCAGCAGTCACAAGAATGGCTGCAAACATTCATCATCTACACACCTCTCAAAATAGCCATGGGAACGAACAGCAGAACTATTATGGCCAATTTCTATCTCCATGTCAATGCTAACAACTTAGTTTTATTTAAAAAGAAAAGTCCAAAGCAGCATGAACTTTGGATGACAGTAATAGATACTCTCCAAAAAAGGAGTCTGTAGCTTAATAAGTTTGGAAAACTCTTTGTTATAAAAAAAAGTTAAAAGAGATTTCTTTATAGAAAGACTTTAATATTCTAATATGCACGGGGACTCTCCAAGAGAGGTAAGTCGTGTTTCCCCCAAAGTCTTTGACCTGAACTTTTTTTCTCTCTCGGCATACCATGTTACATCTTGCAGAACAGTATTGGCCAGTGTGCTGGAAATATTTAACAACTGGCTCTCTGGAGATGTTGGGGAAAGCCCTAAATAGTAATGTTTGCAGATTTCCATGGGGTAAATACTCCCACCATAGCTGATTTCAAGCTATCAACATGAAACATGAGTTGGGATGAGGTGCCCACAATCAGCATTCTGAGCTGGTGTGAGTTGGTGCCACATGGCTTGAGCAATTCCCCTCTTGCCACTGAGAATGGGGGACATGTGCAAAAGCCAGTGGACATGACTGGTGTTAGTCTCCTTGGGCAGCAGGAAGATAATGTAAAAGGAAAGTGCTCGGCCACTGAATTTTTGCTCACTTTTCTAATCAATGATCTGAGTGGGTCTTCTCTGCTTGAGATCAGCTAATGATGGATATCGGGTTCTTTGATGGTGTTTCCTGGCCCTCTGAACTGACACTGAGAGCCACTCTAGGGCAGATCTAACTTTACTTCAACTTGACTGGTCTCTGGTCTACCCGAGGATAGATGTATCAGTGCTGTCCACTTTCTGGACAGCTCCGTGACTTCCTATTCAGTTGGAGTCAGAAAAACCTTCCTGACCAACTTCCCTGCCAGAACTGGGAGAATTTCCTTTGACACCGACCGGGAGGTCAGACAGTATTGTTGGTGAGTATTCACATAGGTCATCTGATAACAGAAGACAGTAAATTAGATTTATATCTCAGTAGCATTTGGCATAGTGGAGTACTTTCTTCTTTTTTAATAATTTTCTTCTCCTAGATTCCAAGATGACACGCTCTCTCCTGGTTCTTCTCCTGTCTCCCCAGTCACTTCTGCTTTGTTGGTTTCATGACTTGACATCTAAGATTTATTTATTTATTTGACAGAGAGAGAGCGAGAGAGAGCGCACATAAGCAAGGGGAGGAGCAGAGGGGGAGGGAGAAGCGGGCTCCCCACTGAGCAGGGAGCCTGACTCGGGGCTCGATCCCAGGACCCTGGGATCATGACCTGAGGGGAAGGCAGATGCTTAACTGAGCCACCCAGGTGCCCATCCCTTGACATCTAAATGCTTGGGTTCTTTCATCCTAGTTTCTACTCCTCTCCCTCCCCTCCTTTGTCTTCTCGCAGATGATCTAATCCGTTCTCATGGATTTAATTGCCATCATTATTCTGATAATTCCCAAATTTATAATCTGAAACTAGACTTTTTCTCTGAGCTCTGGATTTATATAACTGAGAGCCTCCTTGGCATCTCTATCTGAATGTCTTATAAATTTCTTAACTTTAACTTGTACAGAAAGGAACTTGGTGTCCTCTCCACCATGTTTCTCCCTCAGCTATTTTGATCTCAATAAATAGCATTTCCTTCAATCTAGTTGCCTGAGCCTAAAATCTAAGAATCATTCTTTTTTTAAATTTTTTCATTGTAAGAATCATTCTTGATTCAACTTTTATTCTTATTTCCTATATCCAATCTAATGGTTTTGAAGGAACGAATTTCCCTCTACTTTTTCCTTTTATCCTGAGGGTCATTGTCGTATATTACACTTGAGCCCTGAAACCATTTACTGGGCCCCTGTTCTATTGCTTTGACATCTTGGAGAGGTGTGTTTCAGCTTAATTACTCTTAATTAGATTTTCTTTGGATGCTTCTCTAGACCAGTGGGCCACCAACTTCCCCCAAGTGTCTTCCCTGTCATAGATCCCAGATGGGTGTATCTTTGTTCAATGGATCCAAGTAAGCCTGGGCTTCCTTCACATTTTCCTTATATTCAGTTATTCTCCTGTGGCCTTTGCCATCCCATGCCAACCCTCACTCCCAAACATAGATGGGACGTCCAATGGGACAAGACACCTTGGAAAAATTCAGATGAATGAGGTATATCCTTTGAGAAGTACTGGTTTATTCTTTCTTTTATGACTATTTCTAGGGTGCTTTGGGTATTATGGTGATTTCTTGTGGATCTGAGTCTAACTTTGGGAAGTAGGGAATGCCAAGGAATTTCCCCCCATTTTAAGATCGAGAACTGAGGATCCGGTTGTGACAGGACAAACTCAAGATCATGCAGGCAGAGTGACAGAGCCATGTGCTTCCTCTGGCCTCATTTCTAGGAGGTAGAAATAGGGACCAAAGCTCAAGATTCCCCAAGAATACTGCTGTGTTGAGGGATGGGCATAAGGAAGGGCATAAACAGGTTCTATGGGGTCTTATGGAGGGGCGTGCTTAGAGAAAAATAATACAAAATTCCATACACAAGAGAACACTTGCTTAGAATGAGAAAAGAAATCACAACACATTACAAATTCAAAAATAATCACAGAATACCGTAAGTACCATGGTATCCAGAAAATAACATTTGTAACTTTATTAATTAACAGACTGCCCCTAGAATGCTTTTTTCTACATTGTTGGATGCATACATTTTCATTGCTTTTAAAAATATGTCACCATTTGGTAATATTTTCTTTTTCTTTTTTTTTTTAATAGGCCTCATGCCCAGCGTGGAGCCCAACACAGGGCTTGAACTCACAACCCTGACATCAAAACCTGAGCTAAGATCAAGAGTCAGATGCTTAACCAACTGAGCCACCCAGGTGCCCCATGGTAATATTTTCTACAGTGAGAATACAAAGATAATTTATTCTTTTTTTATGTTGCTTATAATTGACTCTTTTATTATTGATCATTTGTTTTATAACTCGTTATTGGTGATGTCATGTAATTTTTAGGGTTTTCAAAAACTAAATTTGGGAACATCTCAATCACTTCTCTCTCATATATGAGCTATAAGATTTAAGGCATTGCTGGTTTTCTTTCTTTGTTGAGGTTTAAAAATTCTACTTGTGGTAAAATATACACACCATGAAACTTACCATTTTTTAAGTGTACCATTCAATAGCATCAAGTACAATGACCTTACTGTGCAACCAATTTCAGAACATTTTTCAGCTTGCAAAACTGGAACTCTACGTACATTAAATTACAGCCCCACTTTCCCGCTCCCCTCAGCCCCTGGTAACCACCCTTCTACTTTCTGTCTCTATGAGTCTGAGTATCTTCTGTACCTCATGTAAGTGAAATCATACAGTGTTTGTCTTTTTGTGACTGGCTTATTTCACTTAACATAATATCCTCAAGGCTCATCCATGCTATAGCATGTGTCAGAATTTCCTTCCCTTTTAAGGCTGAATAATACTCCACTGTATGTAGAGACCATATTTTGTTCACCCATTCCCCCACTGATGGATAGCTGGGTTGCCTCTACCCATTGGCTATTGTGAATAATGCTGCTATGAATGTGGGTGTCCAAATATCTCTTTGAGACCCTCTTTCAGTTCTTTTGTAGATATACCCGGAAGTGGAATTGCTAGATAATATGTTAATTTATTTTAAATTTTTTGAGAAACCACTATTTGTAACTTGAAATTTTTTCACAGCAGCTATACCACTATGCATTTCCAGTTTCTCCACATTCTTGATGATACGTGTTATTTATTTATTTATTTGATAGTAGCCATTCTACAAGAATGAGGTAGTGTCTCAGTATGGTTTGGATTTATATTTCTCTAACGATGAGTAATGTTGAGCATCTTTTCATGTGCTTATTGGCCATCTGTATTATCTTTTTTTGGAGACATGTCTATTCAAGTCCTCTGCCCATTTTTCAATCATTTTGTTGTTTTGTCCTTGTTTTTGGTGTTGATCGAGCTTTTTTGAGCAGTGACTAATTTTCAGTGCCTCTTGAATTGATTGCACTCATTAACCAATTTCTCTTTCATGGTGTTTTTGTAGTAGCATCTTGTGAGTTTTGTTATTTTTTAGTGCCAAGACAATTAGTAAGAGATTAAACTCTTTTTTCCAATATGCTTATGTAATTTTTTTCTCCTTTAAAATTGAACTACCTAACAATCCAAGAGTCTATTCATTACTCCTATTTCAAATGTATCTCTGTTAATGAATTGCTGCTTTTGGAACCATCAAAATTTTTTTGGTATAATTCACTTATTGATGTCAGAGTAATCTCTTGATTTCTTGTAGAAATCTATGAAAACTAATATTTATTGTATAAGATGTTTATAGTTGTGAATATGGAGTTATTAAGTGTACTCCTGGTAAAAAGAACTCTTCCATTTTGCCTAGGGACTGGTGAGAACTGGGTTCTCCACGTATAATTCTATGCTTTTGATGACAGAATAATTTTCCACATCCTAGCTTTTGGCTCCTTATATTTCAACCTGAATTCTTCTATGTTATGCAAATACTTCCAATTCTAATGCCGTAAGATACTTTTATGTCATCATAGGCTCTCTAGCCTGGCACCTTGATGCCATGACACTGGGTGAGTCAGTTGAGTGGGTAAATAGGAATGTTTCTGGAAGCCATTCCTACAACGGGACAGCTGGAAGTATAAAGAGGAGAAACTGTGAACCATATAAAAACATCCCACTAAACCCAAACTAAATGTACCCTAAATTCAACTCTTTTAGCTAAATCCCCCCAATACCAACACTACCTGCCATTAGAAGATGTGTGGCTGTGGGGAAGTCAGAATGGAAAGAAAGAAACAGTGCTCTTAACTGATTATGATTCATATATCCTTCTTTTGAAAATTTTGCTTAAAAGAAAAATAAAAAAAAAGAAAAGCCTACCATATAAAACATCTCTAGGACTCTTTCCAGGGCCTTGAAACTGGCCTGTAGAAGCGAGGGCCCTGAGCTTAACCTTCATGGGCTTCAGGGTAATCTGGTCTGGACGCGGGGCAGGTAAGTGGAGTCCTTGTTTTTCAGGCCGCGTGAGATGAGACATGATCCAGCCAATCCTCATCTGGAGGACCCAGGGTCCCAGTTCGGGACCCAGCCCATTTCCTAGTCTCCCCTCCCTTCCACCACGCGCTCTGTGTTTCTGGAATGGCCCATCTTGGCTGGGGCCTATGGATTTCCTGGTAAGATGTCAGCAAGCTGTGATATTTTTATTTTACTGTCCCACCATTCTTCACCTACAACAAATGTCCCCTTAATTGCTTCAGCATGAGCCCCGGCTGACATCCCCCATTCCTAAGGGTCTCTCAGTCCCAACCTCACAGTAAACTCAAGACATCCGAACGGGGCTGCCAGATGTGGCAGCTGGAATCCAGACATCACAGCCTATTTGAGCAATTAGCCGAGCTCCCATCCCGGGCTGGCCTCATTAGGGAGATCCAGATGTCCACTGCTAGAGTTGCCTTCCATCCCTGGGGGCGGACTGTCTCGCCAGGTGAGGCCAAACCGGTGTCTGTGGGAGGCATGTCAGAGCTCAGAGAGCCCTTCCTCATTTTCAGGGCTGCTAATTGAAGTGCAGTGAGAATGGCAGAGGCACTGGCCAGGCCTGCTGGTCCCCAAGGCTCTCTGTTTCCCCGGCATAATCACCGTCTGCACAGAGCTCTCCCTGTGTGGGGGCAAGCCCAGCTGCCACAGCTCAATCGATGGTGAAGGGTGTTCAGGCCCAGTCATGCTGTTCGTCCGCAGCTCGGCTCCCACCATGACTAAATGGGAACATCTGGAAAAGGGCAGGGCAGGGCTGGGGTGAGGAGGATAAGGGCAGGGGAGGATTAAAACTGCTCCGTCTTTATGGGAAGATTTCCTCTGGTGTGCCTCTTTTTTCTCATGTGGTGGGAGGTGGGGGAAAAGGGAGTTTCATCCTAGAACAACCTGACAGGGGGCCCAGCCGGAGATACGAGCTGTTGTAAGGGCCTCCAAAATGCATTCTGCCAGGGAGATCATTTTTATCATAGTCTATGGGAATGGGGCCCCCTGGGGCTGGGGGTTACCCGACATGCATGGTCATAATGCACTAGCCCTGCCAGGTAGACCGTGGGCCTTGGCTTGGCTTGATTTTCCCAGAAGCAGAGCCTGAGGTAAGAATTTTGGCACAAGTCCTTTATTTGGGAGGTGAGATCTGGAAGCACCAGGGGGGAGTGTGAAAATGAAGTGGGGAAGGCAAAGAAGAAAGCTGTGTTAGTGCGTAGGTTGGGTTTCAGATGACCAGCCCTCCTGTTTGCCAGGGACTGAGGCATTCCCTGGGACATGGGACTTTCTAGGCTAAACAGAGAAAGTCTCAGGAAAACTGGCACAGGTTGGTCACCTAGTTGTGTCTGTCAGTAGGTTACAGCTGCAGGCAACTGGGCCCCATCAATTTCATGGGGATGTGTAGACCTGGACGACGGTGGAGACCATGGCTTCAGATTGTCCCATGGAGGACAAAGAAGGGCAAAGAAGCTGGCCTGCTTATCCATTAGCTCTGATCTGTCGTTGGTTGAGGGCTGCCCCCAAAGGGGCTGGTTCTGTGATGACTCTGGCTTGCTTGCTATGAAACGAGCGTGAAGCTATGGCCAGAGAAAGAAAAGGGACCCAGAAGTGACTACAACACAGATGCTGCCTTCAAACAGCCTGGTGTGAAAAGAAAGCAATTGTCGGGGTGAAGAGGTCCCCTCTGAAATGTGCTTTCTCCCACAGATCTTTCTTCTCTGCAGGTGTCATTCCATCACAGATCTCCATTCCAGTCTCCTCTAGGTTCTTTTGCCCTTCTCTTCCCACACTCGCTGGAAGCCAGCCTTCCAGGGAAAGGATGCGGCCTGAGGTGTGCCAGTAGGAGGCAGCTGGGAGCTGCGTGTTGCTGTGCATGGTGGGACGAAGAGCCAGTTTTGACCCCTGCGGAGGCTACACACGGCCGACTCAGCGTTCGTGATGGTAATCCCAGTTGTTTTATAATCTGTGCTCCGGGCTGGTGCTGGGTTGGGCTCTGTGGTAGGGGAGAATAACGCCCCCCTCCCCCAAAGATGCCCACACCCAATCTCTGGAACCTGCGGATAGTTTGTGTTACATGGCAAAGGGAATTAAAGTTGCGGATGGAATTAAGGTTGTTCATCTGCTGACCTTAAAATAGGGAGATTCATCTGGATTATCTGAGTGGGCCCAGTGTAATCACAAGGGTCCTTACAAGTGGAAAAAGAGGAGGGTCAGAGAGGAATATGTGCTTCCGGAGGAAACCCTGAAGAGCTGCAGTGCTGCTGGCTGTGCGGACAGAGAAAGGGGGCCACGTGCATCGCCTGTGGAAGCTGGAAAAGGCAAGGAAAAGGATTCTCCCCTAGAGTCCCCAGGAAGCAACACAGCCCTCTCGACACCTTGATCTTAGCCCCGGGGAGATCCGTGTTGGACTTCTACTTTTGGGAGCTGTAAAATAATGCATTTATGTTGTTGTAAGCTACTAAATTTGTGGCGATTCATTCCAGCAGCCCCAGGACACCGGTACAAGCTCTCCTTGCTCCGTTTTACTCACTCATGCTTCCAAATAAGAGTTCATTTAAACTTGGAGTACCAGGGCTGAAAATCTGAAAGCCAATGAATCAGGCCAATGCAGTCCCTGCCTTCTCAGAGTTGACAGTCTTATGGGGGAAAATGAGACTCAGAAAGGCACGTGCAGTGGGCTAAAGAAGTTTCTAGGAACAGGATTCCTAGCTCACCTGGGAATAACTATGGCTTTCTGGTACTAAGGCCCATCTTCAAGGTCTGAGCTTAGTTTCATGCAGGAATGATCTCACAGGGCCTCTTAATAGGGCCCTGCAAATGTTTGTGGAATGTAATCGAGTTGAGTTGAACTTGGGGAAGTAGGTTCTTTTTTTTTTAAATTTCAGTTTTCTTTTTTTTTTTTTTAAAGATTTGATTTATTTATTCATGAGAGACAGACAGACAGAGAGAGAGGCAGAGGGAGAAGCAGGCTCCCAAGGAGCAGGGAGCCCGACGCGGGACCCGATCCCAGGACCCTGGGATCACGACCTGAGCCGAAGGCAGACGCTTGACCATCTGAGCCACCCAGGCGCCCGGGGAAGTAGGTTCTTAAGTTACATTGACCGTTTCCCCCTACACTCCGAGGAAGTCCCATCGATTTCATCCGGGAAGACTTTGTGAATGGAGATGCCATGAGCACCCCCAAGATCTCCCTGGAGGAGCGGAGTCACCATTTCTGTTGGGTTTATCTCTAGCTAGTGTGGTTCCTTCCACACACGATTCCCAAGACCCTTTCTTGTGGTCCCTGCGATTTCTTCAGTGGCACTTGGGTCTGAACGAATTTTATTTGTTGAGTATGTGCAGCAGTTGTCCCAGTGTCTGTTCTGTCCCAGCAAGATATTTACATGGCCCCCAGAGTGGTCATTATGTTACACTGTCATCTGTGTTTTCTCCTTTGACTGTCCTGTTAGACCATGAGCAGCCCAAAGATCCAGTTATGTCTTACTCAGTTTTGTAGAATGACAGTTCTTAGCAAAGTGCTGGGAGGCTTGGCATGCTCTAGAGGCTCAGTAGATGTGTATGAAGGAATTGATGAATGAGCCTCTGCTCTGACTCACTCTCTAAGTTGGTGTTTCCTCCATGGAAATACAAAATAGGAGTTGTGGATTTGGACTTAAGAGTGGAACGCTTTATGGAACACGGGACAATTGAGCTGATTGCTTAAAAAAGAGCAGAGCAGACGGGTGGCGGTAGTGTTCCTGCTGGTGTAGCAGGTAAGGAGAACAGCATGGGCCCAAGTATAGAGTGTGCTTGGGCATTAATGACCAGACTGGTGTGGCTCGGGGACAGAGTGTATGAATAGGCCCAATGAGAACTCAGTTTCGGATTGTAGACTGGGTACAGGTTCTGGAGGGCTTTCAATCAAGTGCCAGGGGTTTGGAATTAATTCCTTGGGCACTAGGGAGCCAAGGAAGGCTTTGGAGGATATGAGAAGGTGGGTTTTGGTGGCAGTAAAAGTGTAGGGGTTTTGTGTAGACATTTTGGAGAGCTTCCCCCAGGGTTAATTAGCCTGAGTTACCATTCTCTTAGGCATTTCAAAATAACTATAAATCAACTTCCTGGGGATCTTTTAGTCATGGCTCTTGTTGGGGGGGGCCCTAAGAGAGAGTCTAAGCAGTTTCTGAGCTGTCTTCAGCCCTAAGAAACTCTGGCTTGTGATTATTCCTCTTAGGAAACCTGGGTAGATGTTCCATCCTGGGAGAGGCTCTGGGGGTAGGTATCTCCATTGGAACCAGCCACAGGTCTCCAGGCCTTCAGAGAGTATTAATTACGGTTCCATGCAGCCTCTTGGATCCAAGGGGTGATGAATTGCACCTGAGATATGTGTAATACATGACAACGTGGCTCCTTTGTGACATTACCCAAGAGGAATTCAGAGTATGTTCTAGAAGTCTTCTAGGAAGTATGCTGAGAAACTTGTACAGTTTTGGATTTTCTTAACCTGGATCACCACTCTGACCTAGTACCTGCAGAAAGGGCTTCTCCCTGAGGAAGAGTATCTTGATCCTGGGAGCTGGATCATAGTCCCACATCTGAGTTTTCTTTTCTTAGTTTCCATGCCTAGGTTGGCCTGGGGACTTGGATTCCAGGTTTTGCAAATGAGGAGAGACATCATGCTCCCTCCAGCTCGGCCAGCTTCCCTTCCCCATAGAACAATAAGGCCCAGGGGTTGGTCAGAAGGCCTGGTTGAGGGAGGATGGTCTGCCAGTTTGTGGATGGAGTAGAGCGCTCAGGTAGGCTGAGAGGAATTTGGGGACCTTAGAGAGGAAGGATGAAGGTTGAGATCATCTGTTCCTGCTTACCAGAAAAAGGTGAGGCAGCTGAGTCTCTGCCCTGTCTGGATGACCTTCTAACATCCCCCCAATCTGTCCTACCTGCTCCTTCTTTCCCTTTCTTGGACAATCTTGACAAAGAAGGATTTGGCACAGGGTCGGAGAGGTCAAGGGGAGACTTGTTCTTTTGGACTTTTTCTGGATGGGGGGCATGGAGGGCAAAGTGCCATAACATGATTGGTGGGTCATCATAGACATTTGTGCAAAGGCTTTGCAGAGTCACATTTGCCGGGTTAAAGAAAAAGATCCTCGCAGAGGGACTGTTTGATATGTTTGAGAGTGTGCATAGGTTTTGGTTGATGAAACACTCTGGGAGATCTTGGTCTGTCCTGTTTTGTTTGCCATCCAATCGTAGAGTCCCGAGCCACAGAGCTAGCAGGCACACTAGATAAAGATGCCTTTGGTGTCCCCTGGTCACACACGCAGAGTGTGTGAGGTCCTGAGTGGAGGGGCTTTCCCAGAGTGGCACAGTGTGTCTCATGCTCCATCCAGGCTGGGGACTAAGCAGAGAGGATGATGGATTGGCAGGGAGCATTTTTTTTTTTTTTCTGGTTGCATTTCTCCAAAAGCCAGAGATGAGAGGTGCATCTGAACGCCAGTCCCGCGGGAGGACAGGAAGTGAGAACTGACGTTGAGAAGGATTCTCCTGGTAACCGATGCTCTCGGTTACCCTGGCTAATGCGTCCCCTTCACACGCTGCTTGCTCATGGAACACCGTGTGCAGAGCCTATGCGTCTGGCCTTGGAGAGCTGCCAGAAGACAGGGCAGAGTTTCCAGAGCGCTGGAATCTGAGGGGTTCCTTGGGATTGCGCAGAACTGTCCTATTAGCTGGGGTTTGGGTTGCACTCATGGTGCTGTCTTCCCCATGCCCTGTGTGGCTAAATGAGAATTTATATTAAAATATAAAGGCCACAAAATAGGCGCTCTTCCCTCTCTTTGGGTTAGTCTTTGTTGCCCAGGAGGGGGCTCTGCAAGTCCAGGGTGTTGAAGGGAGGGGTGTTCTGCTTAGATAGACCAGGGAGGAATTTAGCTCAGAGTTCTTTTTATTTTTTTCTCCGCTCTTCCTTGTTCTATATTCCAACAGTGTGTCCCTCTAATTAAACTGTTAAATTAGGTTTAGTTACCTGTCGCGATGGGAGAATCTAGAATACAGATTGTCTTTCAAAATTCTTCCTAAGCACGTTAGCATTGTGTTCCCATTTCTGTGCTGTGCCTTTAGAGAGGAGGAAACAGAGGCACAGAGATTCAGAATAATCTCCACTTCCCAATTTTCACTCCATTGCTGATGTCACTCTCTCCCCAAACGTGGGAGGCACACACTAATGTCTTCAAGACCCAGAGAGAGGCTTTTATGCAAAATAGCTGGCTGAGCTGCCCCGTATTTTGCTTTGGGAAGATTAACCCAGAGTTCTACTCCTAGCTCAACACTAATGCATGCTGTGGCCCTGGGCAAGCAAGTTTACTTCTCCAGACCTCTGTCTCCCCCTGTGCAAGATGAAAGAGCTGGTTTCGGTAGTCTCCGCAGACCATTCCCAGCTCCATGCTCTGTCCGGGCGCCGCCATGCTGCCTCCTCCATGCACACCTCTATTGCTCCGGCAGGCAGACCTGCTAACATGTGGATTTATGTGGGACACCGGCTTTCGCCAGAAGCTCGTTTCCGCTGCTTATTACCAAAGGGACAGGAGGCATGAGCCTGCTCTGCTTACTGAAGCCTTCACCCCTGAGATTTTATGTAGTGATGGCAGCTTGAGCCCCCAGGACTGACTGCAGCAAGCTTTCTAGTTGCACTTTATTAATCCAAAACTGAAAAGTGACTTTAGGGAGCACTACTAGGTGGGGAGGAACCCAGAATGCTTTGAACCCTCAGTAACTGTTGATCAGTTGAGTGAGGCAGGGTGGGGGCACATGTGGGAATATGCAAGTTGGGAAGGCGAGCTGTACCTCGGTTTCTTCTTTCTGTTGGGATTTGAAGAGTCCAGTTGACAGTGGTTGTAAGTGGGGTGGGAGGAGTAGCTGTAGCCTTATGTGGAAAAGAAGTGGGTGAATCATGAATACAAATCATTCTGTGGATGGAGCATAGGAAGAAGGAAGTAGGCTCTGCCTAGAATTAGTCCTGGGTGGTTAAGTGCAGCTTTTATTAGTTCTATAAGTCTCTAGATAGTAGAGTAAGACTGACTCTAGACAGTTGTGGTGTTTTTCAGCAGGGACCCAAAGATTCTGTAACTGGAGAGACTTGTTCCCAGGAGCTGGTTTGTCTAGAATTTCTGCCACATCTGTAAGCATAGGAACTGAGTATTTCATGTAGCATCAGTCCTTTGAGATGCTCGGGGAGAAAAGGGTGTGTTCCAGTAAATTCTGAAAATACCACAAACTCGTTTCTTGGAGGGGAACACCATGCAACACTATAGTAAACCCTCAGATACCCTACAGGGCCAGGGAAACAATTTCATTTTGTTTAACCCTCAGGCACCCAAGTGTATTTGAGAATAAACCATCTACTTTTTAATATCCCACACAACCAGTGTTCTGTGGCTTGGACTTTGGGAAATGTTACTCCAGGGTAAACTCTGACATTGGAAACTATAGCTTTGGGTCTTCTTTGCTGCACAAATGAATAAAACCAAAAATATATGAAATGAATAAAAGTGAATATAAGTCATTGGCGTAACTGTTGGAGAGGTGTACTACACTACTTCCTTTTGGGAGGTACATGGTTGGAAGAGGGAGGGCATAGAAGAGCTAAGTGGGTGGGGGTGAGGGCGGCCTGCCTAAATTAATCCCTCCAGCTGGAGAGAGAGTAAGGATAATGAGGGCTGTTTTAGGCTACATTCTTTAGCACATAGAGCCTGAGGCCAACATGCTAATAGTTTCTTTTGGAGAGTACAGTCTGAGGGCAGCAAGAGTGAAGGATACAGAAGAGGAGGCAGAGAAGGAGGGAAAGAAACATCCAAAGTGGTACATTATGGCGTTGGCCACATGCTTGCAAGAAGACACACAGCAAGTCATCTGGGCACATGGCAAATCTCTCTGGAGCGATCGTAAGGAATAATCTTGGAACATCTGGGAACAGTCCTTTGGAGACTACTCTGGAGAGTAGTGAGAAGAATTTAACAGCTAGATTCTTCGTATTGTTTGCCTCTCATGATTCAGAGTTGACCCGTTTAGGCAGCTGCTGGGAAAGGCAGAAGCTCCGCGAATCTAGCTGGGTCAGAGCTGGGTGCTGGAGTTGCTGAGGCTCCGAAACCACCGGAACACTCACCCCGGAGCAAGTGTGCTGGAGGCCAATGGAAACCCAGCTCCTGCTCTGTGAGGATGCTGAGTCAGCTGGCAGTTTCAGAAGATGAGGGGGTGCACTGGTAGCAGCCGAGACTCTCCATGGGGCAAGCAACTAAGGTTTAGGGGCAGGTGGGGCCAAGTAAATCTGGCGAGAAAAGAAGCAGTCTGGGATGAGGACTATCCTCAGAAATGGAATAGGGATTTATATAATCCCTCTGAAAGGAGAGTGCAGTAAGTTACTTTTTTCCATTGTCTGACCTTGGGACCTCGGTGTAATGAGATAGGATGGATAAGGCAGGCCAGATAGGCAAAAAATCAACCTGTCAACCATCCCGCATTGCCTTCTGGCATTTTGGCAAAGGCCACAACCATGCAATGAAGAGTGGATATGAGCCATTTTATACTCTTTCTCCAAGCACCAATCTGCAGTCTGGCCCAGGAGATGAGAGGCCTTCTGTACTGGAAGGTAGTTTTGCCTGTCCCAGCATTCAGACTCTGACAAGTTTATTTTGGTTCACCCTTGGATCATCTACTCCCAGAGACCTATGCCTCCTTTGTGTGGAAACCCTCCTTCTCTCTGTGGTCTCCAGCTTGACACTTGGCAGGCCTGGCCCAGATGGGAGGCCATCTTGAGTTACATCTTTGCAGGGGCTCACACAGATTCTTTTCCCCAAGCTTCTCAAGTTTTAAAAAAAAAAAAAAAAAAAAACAAAAAGAAAGAAAAAGAAAAAGAAAAAAAAAAGGGAAAACAACCTCTCCCCTTCTACCACATAACTTGGGCAAGGACTCGGTGGCTTCGGAGTCTCTGGACTGCAGGGACAGAGCACCCTCCCCTTCTGGAAGTTTCAGCACTTAGCAGGGTGCTTTAGAACCATGGGGCAAAGTGAAGCTGAGTGGGGATAAGAGGCCTATGGCTGGGCATGAGGTCTCAGGGCTGGACCAGGTTGGAACCCGAGCTCCTCTCTTGTTGCCATTTTCACACTAGAAGCTGCTGGCTGGCTCAGGGTGGTTATGTAACTTCTCTAAGGTCACTTGGCAGCACGGGAACCATTGGATTCAAACTGGGGGATGCCTAGATCCAAAGTGACTCTGAATCTCTGCCTTATCCTTTAGGCTAATACCTCTCTTCAAGGCTCTCAAGCTTGGCAGGCACTAATGATATTTGGCTCTCTGAGGTCTTAAACTCCCTGAAGATTGATAGTGTACTCCTGTCCCCAGAGGTGAACATTACTAAGTTAAGATAAATTTAGAATCTGGGAAATGTCAAGGTTTTCCACATTGCTATTTTCTCTTTTTCTTCTCCAGAGACTGGCCCTCCTATGAGCCTAGAAAAAGTTCCTGGGGTAGTCCTGCCTGCAGGTGAAGGCCGGGTTTCCTTGTGGCTTGGGGCATTTCTGATCTGGACCTGGGCCTGGCAACCATTTGCGACTGTGACTGCACATGGCAGAGGTCATTGTTGTCACCCTCCAGCTTCTGAGCATCAGGGTTCCTGAAGAAAGACCACAGCAGAAAAAAATGGCCTTGCTGGTTTTTCTTCTGGTTAGTAATTGTGAGATTTATCAAAGTGCCATTTATTAATGTGTTTGTGCATAAATAGAACCCAGTGAAAAACTTGTTCTAATTTTGACTTTGCTTTGAAGGACCTTCCAGACAACTTATGTCATTGCTTGACAGAGTGTTCAGGCCATTTTTAGCATGATGGTTATTACATCTAAAAGAAATAAGATCCTGGAACTAAAGTTCTGTAAAGAAGGACCTCCCTCCCCTAAATATGCAACAATTAAGCTAGAAATACCATGGATGTCCCATGGCATTTCTTCGATGCTGTTTTATTTCAGAGGCAAAAGGAGTTTATTTCCTCTTTATGAAGACCTGTATGATTCAACAATAATATGTTGGCTCCAGAAAGGATCTTGAAAGCATCTAGTCCTGGCTCAGTGATTTTCAAATACATTTTATAAAGACTTGGGGCCTCATAAAGGAGTTTCAGGGATATCACAAACATTTATTTATTTTATTCACAATTCATTCTGAAAAACATAAACTATTTTAAAAGCTCCAATGAAAACAACATGTGTCATAGACCGCATTTTGAGATGTGCATTTGAGAACCCTAAAAAGTTAAGTTGTGTTGCCAGGTAATTAGGGTAGTGTTAGTTGCTCTAAAAAATTACATAATGGATCAAGTACACTAGAATAATAAAGCCTAACATGGGTGTTTCCAAATGCTGGCCAGCTCTCCTTCAAGCAGAGGTGTAGGGACCCAGGCTCCTTCCATCTTGTGACTCTACCATCTCTCACCTGGGTTTTCTGGGTCTGTGTTTATCAAGCCAGCAGAAGAGCAAAGAACGTGGAGAATTATGTGTCAGAGGTTCTTGTGGGGGGGGCTGTGCACATCTTTCCATTTCCATGCTATTCGTTGGAAATGTGTCACGTAGCCCCATTTAACTGCTAGGGACTCTGAGAAATGTAGTTGACCAGCTAACCAGCCTCTGCCTTACCAGGTTACTCCCTTAGGCACATGCTTGGAAGTCAGACATGGTTATCTGAGGAATCACCATTTTTAAACCACTTATCTGTGTGAATCTGAATTTTGAGATGGTGTAATTAAACTTAAGGTGTCAGCTTTTCTCCATAGCTCTGGATCTGATATTTTTGTATTCATCGAAACAGCCTCATCAGTCCCATTATTCATGTAAACAATCATACAAGTAAATATCATACATTTGAATGTAGGTAATATTGTATGCTAATGAAATGCTCCTTTAACCTGCTGTAAAAAATATGAAGTCCTGAAACCTCGAAAAAAAATACTGATCAGGTATAATTTCCTCTTTTTATAGGAACGAGAGTCAGAGAGAATAAGCTACTTGCCCAAGGTCATATATTGATAAAGAAACAGCTGGTATTTGAGCTCAGACTTCCTGGCTCTCAGTCCAGGGCTTTTCCTTCTATTTCAACTTGTTCCAGGGCCCCATGGCCCTCATAATTTGGATGTTTTTCAGCCCGTTTTAATTTTCACAGTCTGCAAGTGAGAGAACAGCTGAAGCTTGGGGGTTGTTAATTTTGTCATAAGATGTAACGTCTTGCATTTTTGGCCCGGCTGCTTCATGAACCAACATCCACGAAGCATTTGCTGAGCATCTATTCAATGCCTCACATTTTACCGGAGCTGGGGATGCGGCAGCTCAAAGGGTGCCTTTCCGCGGGGTCTTGCGGTCCAGCTGGGTAATAACAGAACAAAAGCGTGAATGTATATATTTGCAAAGAGGCGTTATGAAGGAAGCAAACAAGAGACAGAGAGAAAAACCCTGGGTAGGTGAGCTCTGTCTCTCAGATGGGGCGATTAGAGGCCGGTGGCCTTCTTCCCCTCTGAACATTACCAGTGAGAGTCTTGGCCTGCAAATGTGCGTTCTCGGTGTTTTGTACCGCATAAGCAACATAAAACTGTCGGAGGCTGCAGAATGTGCACAGATGTTACAATAAGTACAAACAATTAAAAGATGAACCTGAGTCAAGATTCCTCTAAGAACTAAATAAGAAAAGGGTCTTCCCTGATTGCCGATGAAGTAGCTAAGTCAACGATGAAAGACAAATAGCCTTTCCATTTTTGAAAGGGTAGGTTGGGGGAAGTTTTTATTAAATATTCATTGGTATCCTTGTTGCCTTTTTCTTGTCCCTGAGTTTTTACATCTGCAACCTCCTCCAGAACTTTCCTCTGCAGATGAAAATGAAGGTGGGGGAGGCAAGGCCATGTGGGGGCAGGAGTACTGGAGTGGACACAGACTGTGGAGCAGTGAACACAGAACTATGTGGTGTGTGTGTGTGTGTGTGTGTGTGTGTGTGTGTGTGTGTGTGTGTGTGCGCGCGCGCGTGCGTGGTGTGGTGTGTTGTGTTGAGCATATGCTGATCACCCAATAAAATGGCCTGAGAGTCCGTGCCAAGGAGGAGAGCATCATGGGAGTCTCTAAAGGGGAGTGATGTGTTGGGAGTAAACACGTGACGTCTTAGAAAGCCAGGATGCTAGGGGCACTGGGGTGGCTCAGTCGGTTAAGCATCTGACTCTTGCTTTCAGCTCGGGTCATGATCTCAGGGTTGTGAGATGGAGCCTCTTGTCAAGCCTCGCATGCTCTGTCTCTCTCTCAAATAAATGAATAAACAAAATCTTAAAAAAAAAAAAGTCACGATGCTAAATATAAAAGGGAGCTTAAGGGACACCTGGCTCAACTCTCCCATTTCCTGTGTGACAAGCCTGAGGCCAGAGAAGGGAATTGATGTGCAGGACCAATCAGAGATTAGAGCCAGGACAAGAACTTCAGTGTTGCCCTTCCCACCTCAGTCTATGCCAGGATGCCATGGGGCCAGAGTGAAGGATGTGGCCATTGAGGAGATTTGTAGTAGGGGTTTCTCTAAAAGAAAAAAAATAATTCTATTCCAAAAGACAAAGCCATGCCCTCCACCTGCTTTGGGGGCCAGAAGGAGGTGGCCTTCTGTAGCACACCGTAGTGGCCGCTGTCACCTGGGGGCTGCGGACAATGGGACTTCCTATGGAAGACTGGGTGAGCGAGTGCAATTGTTTTCAAACATCTCAAGTTGAAATTGTGACCCCCTGGTGACACTCATCCTTTATGGGCATAGTGATGCTTCTTTTATTTTAATGAGATTGCCCCTTTAGTCCCTTCTCCCAAAACATTTGAGTAAGTTTGTACAAAGAAATTGAGTTCATTTATTTTGGGTGAAGACAAGGGATCTAACATAATGATTTTTGGAGTCTTTGAAGGACCTATGTCATCTCTCTTTCCCTCTATTCATCCTTCTGGCTTCAAGTGCCATTTGCAGATGGGTGACTCCTAAATCCATATTCCTTTTGTAGGTACCCCCTGTTGGGTATTCATCTTCACCTCCTTGTAATCCCAGATCAACATCATTCCTCTAAGCTGGGTTCCCCAGAAAGCAGACCCCGAGACAGAGACTTATATGTTGTGTTAGTCAGGGTTCTGCAGAGAAATAGAACAAAAAGAATGCATATTTACATACAAAGAGATTTAGAGAACAGGCTCATGACATTAAGGAGGCTGATAAATCTAAAATCTCAGGGTAGGCCTGCAGCCTGGAGACCCAGGAAGAGCTGATGCTGCAGTACAAAGCTGAATGCCATCTGCTGGCAGAATTCCTTCTTGTTTGGGAGAGGGCAGTCTTTTACACTATGCGGCCCTTCAACTGATTAGACGAGGCCCACCTGCATTGTGTGCTGTACTCAAAATCCACTGATTTAAATGTTAATCTCATCCAAAAACACCCTCATTGAAACACCCAGAATAATGTTTTACCACACATCTGGGCACTGTGGCCCAGCTAAGCTGACATATAAAATTAAACATTCAATGTGTGATTAGTTTATTTGGGACTCCAAAGAGGAGTAAGGGAAAAGGAAAATGAAACAGGAGAGAGAGAGAGAGATCCAGTACAAAGATAGATTGCCAAGTTGGCCACCAGCAGCCTGTGGTACCTTCTGAGAAGGAGAAATATTTCCCATCATCCCATCACCTACTGGGTGCCCACTGGGCGTGAATGCTCCTGCGCTTCTGGGTTGGGCACATGTGAGTGCCCAGCGGTCCCATCAGGCATGCACACCACCGTAGGCCAGAGAAGCCCTGATGTGAGACGTTCCAGCGAAAGTGTCCAGGTTGAGGTGGAGCCAGGCTGCCCCGGCTCTGGGCTGTGGCACCCGCCCAGAGCCAGCAGCTGAAGCCTGGCCTGGAGACGGGAGGAGGCTGAGAGGCTGGAGCTGGTGCCCAAGAGGAGACAGGTGCCTTCGCCCCAACAGCCTTCTTCCCTTGCAACACTTGTTTGGGAGACTGACACTACATCTTCCAGCCACCAGGTCTTGGAGTCATTCTAGATCCCTCCATTTCCCTGACTCCTCATATCAGATGAAGGCCCGTTACTTCCATTTTTCTCTCTTCAGTATGTCTCATACACATGTTCCTTCTCACCAACCCCTGCGTTGCCATCACCACCCATCAAATCTCACCTGCTCTTTCTTCTCTGGGTTCTTAAAATAATTTTCCACCTGGTCTCCCTTGGTGGAGACCTTCGACATCTTCCAGAATGATCTATCTAAAACGCAGGGCTGACTATGGGCTGTCCCTTGCTTAAAATCGCCCAGCAGCTCCAAAGTTTGAAGATGACATGTCTTCAGGCTCCTCAGACTGGCACACGAGGCTCTCCGTAACCCAGCCCCCGTGTACCTCTCCTGTCATCTCTTGCAGCACTGCTCCTCAGATGCTCTGCTCCTCTAGGGAAGAACCTCAGAGGCTACTCAGGGCAACATGCTCTGGCGTGCTCGCTGCCTTTGGTCACGCTGCACCCTTTGCCTGGAATGTTCTCCCTCCTCCTCCCTCCTCCATCTCCAGCCCAAATTTACCTACCGAACATGTACTCCTCTTTCAACACGACTCGTGTGTCATTTTTATTATGAAATTATCCTGAGCTTTCCAGGTAGAGAATCGACCGTGGTTGGTGCCCTTCCTGCGTCTTTCTGGGCAGCCTTCATGAGGTGCATATAATATTTAATGCACTCACTCTTAACACATCTGTCTTCCTCAGACATATGGTAGTAAGTGCCTTGATGGGAGGGGTCCCATTCTGGCCATCTCTTTGTATCCATATCATGCCCCGCTCAGCCTGGCACCAAATAGATGCTCAGCAAGACCGCTGCAGATGAGGTGATGGGGCTCAGAAGGGACTGTGTCCAGACCCCTGGTGGAAGGCCATCCTCCATGAAACACTGAGACCGGAGGCTGGGGTTAGCTTTATGTCCTCTGGCAAGGGGCAAGAAAGGGCGAGGGCCTTGTGCCTCTGATTGTGTTAGGGCCAGACAGGCTCAACGGAGGGGGTACATTTGCCCCTGTGGAACCCCCTCCCTTAGCATCGCTGTCTGAATAAGTCAGACGTAGCTTCGGCAGGAGCCGAGTTGTTAAGGACGGGCCAGAGTAGGTTGTGTTGGCCCGTGTCCGAGGAACCAGTGCTTCTGGGTTCTGAGAATTTGTTCCCTAATCTCTGCTTCCAGGGCTCCAAGCGGCTGGAGTCTGCATGAAAGGGGCCTTTGTCTGATATGGGAATGGCTTTGGGGGCTAATCTCTTCTTGGATGCATTTTAATTCACTTTAATGACTCTGCCTCCTGTCAGGCTTTTCTTCAGTGGGGTGGGGGGGGGGTTGTTAAAGAGATTAGAAGGAGTGAACGCAAGCCCCCAAATCTAGCCTTCCTCCGAGGGTGCTGTTGTAGGGAAACCAGTGTTCTGCACAGTGTGTTAGGATGCTCTGGGAGCGAGGGTAGGGAGGGAGCAGAGCGGGGAGTCGGAAAATTCCATATCTAACAAACACATGAGCTTGTGAACACCCCAGCGCCAACCTGCTGTAGCTTTCACCGCCCACCTCGTCCTGCCCCTGTGGTTGGAGCCGAAGCAGACAAGACAGAGTGATGTCATCCCCAGGACACCGTCCTTTCTCTCCCTCTCCCCCCTCTCCCCCCTTTTGTATAAACACAGCTGTTTGTGAGGAATGCTGGCTTGGGAAAACATAAACCATCAGCACTGCCGACCTTTCCTCCTCCCCACGCACCCCTTCCTACTGAATGTGGGAGACTGGAATGCTTTCAGCCCAGCAGACCCATTATCCTCATGTCAGCAACTCCAGGCCTTTCAGCTTTCTGGTTGGGGCCTGGGGTGACAGGGCTTGGGGACCGTGCAAAGCCCCTCAGGGCAGACAGAAGCTTTGGTTGCAGGTGACACCTGAGACTACCCGGGGGATTTCTGGAGGGACTCGGAGAGGGGAAGAGGGCTTCTCTCTTAGGCTGGGGGGTGTAAGGTGGAGGTTGGAGGGTGGAGGGGCCCACAGTCGAGGCAGGGGCTTGCTGATCTGCTGGCTTTGCCCACAGACCCCAGCCTCTGGATACCAAGGGGAACACAATAGCCCTGGTGGGGTGTGGCCCGACCTTAGGGTGGAGCCATTGAAGAGCTGTGAAGAGGGCAAGGCTGCCTTCATTACCACAACCCATGCCCCCTTCCTGGGCATTCACAGCCACAGTTTGGGTCCCAAAGCCTTTTACCCTTTTTAGGCATAAAAATGGGGGCAGTGAAAGGTAGAATTTTTTTTAAAAGATTTTACTTATTCATTTGAGATACAGAGAGAGAGAGCATGAGCAGGGGGAGAGGCAGAGGGAGAAGCAGGCTCCCCGCTGAGCCAAGAGTCCGATATGGGGCTCGATCCCAGGACCCTGGGACCGTGACCTGAGCCGAAGGCAGACGCTTAACCATCTGAGCCCCCCAGGTGCCCCGAAAGGTAGAAATTAAGGCTGAACTCAGCTTCTTTTGAAATCCAGAGATAATGCAGTGGGCAACGATTTATGGGGATGGTTTTCCATTTCCAGATGGTGACCTCTGGGCCTTGGGGGTTAGGATGTTTTTTTTTTTCAAGCTATTAAACTTAGCATTTGGCTGAGAACATGCTTGTTTCCTGGCCCCTGCCCCCATCCCAGTCTCCTAAGCCTCTCTCTGTGCCCCACTCTCCTGGGTGATTTTGTGGCCAGAGCTGCAAACGAGGAGAAGCAGTGAAGACTCCCTGAGCCACCTTTTCCAAGGGCCAGGTGCCCTAGAACGATGGCCGCCATTGTGGAATGAATAGGGTTCAGGGCTAGAGAAATGGGGCTGGGCGGGGAACCAGTGGTTTTCTTCAGTCTCCCGTTGGGTTGCCAGGCAGAGAGAAGACAAACCTTCACTCACTTTTCCGTGTTAAGTAGAAATCTCAAAGTCCACGCTCTGGAGCCACTGAGGCAACACTTGGCTCCTGGTTGCCTTTCTTGCCTGCAGTTTGCAAGGCAAGTGGAGATCTGCAAACTTATACCTCCTGGGTGCCTGCTAAGTGTCAGGCGGGGTGCTAGAGACTTAGCATCTGTTCCAGTTTTATTCTCACAGCAACACAGTGTTATTAAACAGTGTTATTTTATAATTAGTGATGAAGAAACTGAAATAAAAGTAGCTTAAGAAGCACTATCCTATGAGTTAGCCATGGAGCGGGGTTTCACACCAGTTCGAATTTCAATGTCCACGCAGTCCAGGAATTCTGGAGATAGAAGGAGTAGAAAGAACCCAACAAACCTGAGAGATAGAGATGCAATTGCCTAAGTGGGGCGACTCGAAGGATAAAAATAACATCCTTCACCTCCCGTCCGAGATATTCTTCCTGCAGCTTGAGGCATTCCTTTGAGTTAAGCCAAACTCTGTTTTTGAATGCAAATAATTCTGAGAGGGAAAAGTCATTTAGCCACTAAAATGTTCGATTAAAAAAAAAACAACAACAAACTCTCATTTTCTTTTAAAATGTTTTACTTTAAATTAGTTGTGTTCTTTTAAAGTAATCCTTCACGGAAAGTAGTTTGTATCAGAATAAATGCCTGGCAGGAGACCTCTTAAGGGAGTTGAGAAGTGTTAATCTTTGACATTTACTATTATAAGCGCGTTTTAAGTAATTCCTAGAAACTGATAAAATCTGTTAGGAGAAAAGGATTTCTCTCTCTCTGTTTTTTAAGTAGTAGAATATTTCACCCTTCTGATCTGAATAAAAGATAGACAGGGGTGTTAACTTTCTGAAATACACCTACATAAATGTAATCACGTGGGGTTTTTGCTTCCAAGAAAAAAAAAGAAGGAAATTAGAAAGATAGTTTGAAAGCTTCAAATATTATGAGATGAGATGATATTTGTTAAAGCACTTGGAAAAACCCTAGAATGAAATGAAGAGAAGCTGTTATTATTTCTCCTAGGACTTCCATCTGCAAGGAAGGAAGAGAGGGGAGAGGAATAAGTCCTAAGGTAGGGTTTCCCAAGTTTTCTGTGGCTCACTGGGCCTTAAGTAATCAGTAAGTGCTACATGATTGCAGAGTTTTCTGGTGAAATGCATTTGGAAAACACTGGGTTAGACCAAGTGAAGCCTGTCTCTTTACAATAGGAGTTATCAGAAATTATTTAATAAATAATTGTGTATCATAATTTTCCCAGAGGGTGGACAGGATAGTTTAGAGGAAACCCTCTAAACTTGTAGATGCCTAAAAGTATTTTTTCGGGGGTGGGGTGGGAGTGGGGGTGGGGAGAAGAGCTGTCATTTCACAAGATCAGCGTTCCCTGGAACACAGTTTGAGAAACACAATCTAAAACAATAGTCTGCGATATGATTTGGCAGTTCAGATGATCTGGATTTAAGTGCTAGCCGCACCCCTTCAAAGAGACGCAAGCTTGGGTAAGTCATTTAACTGCTCCATGCCCCAGTGTCTTCCATCTGTCAAAAAGGACAAGTAATACTCTCTATTTCTTCAGTCATGAGGATTAAATACAGAGTACTTGCTATGGAGTGAGAGCTCAAGAAATATTAGCTATTGTTGCTATTAGTTTTGACATTTTGTCCTGGTCCCTTCCGTGTATGATGAGCCCCAGCAGAAAGGGAAAAACTGACCGGGCTTCTCTCCATCTTTGTCCATGTTCTTGCCTCCGCTCAGAGAGCCTTGCCCGCCCTGTCTATGCCTATACAAACAGTAAGATCTATCTCAATGCCACTTGCCCTGCAAAGATCTTGGATTCTTCCAGCTTTCCCTCCTCTGAACCTTCAATATCCCTTTGTAGGGTTCTTAGACTCACAACATTTGACATTTGTATTTTTGTGTAACTTCTTTTATCCTTGGAAAGATGTCTTACTTATCTTTGATTTGCTGGTCCTTGGTGTAGTAGCTTCACTGGCTGGATCTGCACTAAATCTTGGCTGAACTGTTAAATTTCAGAGCCCTCTACCTAGGTGCAAATGCTCCTTAGTGAGCGAAGTCCTTATCTATATGTGCGTCACCAAACTTTCTATAATTTGGCAAGGATTGGTGAAAACGGGCCTTAGGCTGGGCCCGAGGCACAGAAGAAGGAGGAGATGCCAGTAAGAAGAAAGAGGATGAAGTATATACTTTGATAGTATGTCCTCCCCCCCCCACTTAGGAAATTTCCAATTAAAAACATCCTCTCTCATTTTTCCTAGCCATGCCCATCCTGTGTGTAGAGTTTTGGGTGGGTATTGTATGCTTGGGGAAAGTAGAAGAAAAACAGAGACAACTCCTGGCTACAATCAGTTTTACTGGCATAACCCTAAGGTTCCGTAGCGTTGGCATTATTTTGTTCATTCATTCAGCAAACAGCTACTGAGAACCTGTTTGTGCTGAGCACTGGGCTGGGGTTAGGGATATAAAAATATGCAAGTCGTACCTGATCTCTTGCCTTCATAAATTGCAGTCTGGTGGACGGACAATCAGATAGATAAAACACACAATTGCCAAGCCCAGTAGGTAGTAGGCATGTCACTGACATTTATTTACTGATGACCTGAATAAAAGAATAAAAACAATATTGCTCCAAGCGACCTACATCAGGCAGGGCTGCTGTGCGGTATCGCACGGGTTTTGTGTCCTGCGTACCTCCGGGGACTCCATTCACAGAGACAGGATATGAAGTTTGACTCTGTTCAGGGCGAGGTGGAAGATTGTTTTAGAAGTCAGGTTTGTTCTGCTTCCAGATGGGAGAGAGTATTCCGTCCTAAGTACCCTTCCTTAGAACAGCACATGCCTCTGAACCCTTTCTTCGCTGTGGTCATCTCTCTCGGAGCTCACAGCCCCGTGTCTGCACTGTGGTTAGAAGTTTTGTCATCATCAGTGTGTCTGTCCCCTCGCTCTAGGCTTCATGGGGCCCATGCTGGTATCCCCTGGCCCTGGACACAGAGCCTGGCATGGAGTAGGTGCTCAGCATGTGATTGCCAGGAAAATGAGAAAATATCCTCTAGGACACCTTTAAATAGAGGCCCAGAAATTGCCTCTCAGCTCCTTCTGGGTCTGAAATCTGAACTGCATTAGCAAGCCCTTTCCCTGACCTTGACGTGAACTTTAGCCCGCTAAGCCGAAAAGAGAGACAAGCGTACAATGGAAAGAGGAGCAGACGTCCCCCTCTTGTCCATGCATTCCAAGGCCGATCAGGAGCCAGGTGGAACTGGCAGACGTGGATCCTGATCCTGGGAACCTACACAGCCCGTAGGGTGTGTGCAGGGCCAGCTGTGACCCACAGCTGAACCGCTGAGGTCTGGTGCGAATACCCACAGCTGCTCTGGGGGCAGGAAGGCACCGTGTGAAAGACACAGCCCCCAGCGCGCTGGGGAGACTGCGCTTTGCAGGCAGAGATAATTTCTGAAGGGCAAGGTTGTCTTTCCCAACTGGGGGGACCTGTGGCAAGAGGCCCCACAAGTCCCTGAGAATGCGGAGACTGGGGGTAGAATGTAGAGGGAAGACCTGGGCTGGAAGTCACCCCCTTCTCGTGCTCCCTGGAGGCAGAAAGAGGGAGAGAGAGAGAGAGAGAGAGAGAGAGAGAGAGAGAGAGAGAGAGAGAAACAGCAGGAAATCTTTCCATTCTATTCACATATAAAAATGAGACAGAAGTGCTTATGCTTCGTTTATATGCCCACTCGCCTCCTCTGATTCTGGGCCAAGCCTGGCAGACAGGTAGAGCTCCACGGAACAGGGGAGGACCCTGAGGCCAGAGAGAAGCCTGTTGGTCCCAAGCTTCGATTCCAGGAGTCTCATGAATTCCTTTCTAGGAGAGTTTATAACCAAGAATATGTGGTCTGAAGTGACTTCAGGGGTTGTTCTTCATTCCAAACTTCTTGTTGTTCACATGAAGTGTGTGAATGCCGTTATATCTTGTTCCAAGGGAATAGAAACATATTTGGGGAGGCAGCTCTGGGGATCGAAGAAGAGCGACTGCCTCATGCATCCTTGGTGAAGAGGAGGAGGCTCATGTGGAGCCTCTCAGGTTCTGTTGGCTCTCTTATTCCCTACAAGTGTGGCTTCCGTGTTCACTGTTACTCAGTGACCCCTGGCTGAAGTGTTTAGTGAGGGGTGAGGAAAACAAGAATTGCATACGGTATGATCTGATCTACCCTTCCCACTCAGGGGGTCCCATTCTCAGAATCTGGCCTAGTCTGTGCCTGGCAGACTGTGTTCTCAGGGAAGAAGCGGAAGTGACTTGTGACATTCCAGCACCATCTTGGGCCTGGGAATGGAATGCATGGAGAGCCAAAGGCCAAAAGAACTGGCCAAGGGTCCGCAGTAAGGGCTGGAGTGCTTGACCCATCCTGCAAGGGGTTGCCAGGCACCGGGCTAGAGGCAGAAGGGTGGTGTACTTCCACCTGAATGAATTTTTTTCGTCTCAGAGCCTCTGGCCATCCATAGAGCAAAACCATGACTTTTCAGGTGATGGCTCTAGTGTCTCTACTTTTCATCCCACCCCTTCCGTCCAAACCTGACCCTACTCTTGGTTGAGAGGTTCGGGAGGACAGAGAGGGGATGAGCAGAAGGGAAATAGAAGAGATTTTAGAAATGGCCAATTGGCCTATTTGGTAGACAATGAAGGTCAGCTAGATAAGACGTATCAACTGGGTTTATATTTGGGAAACTGAGGACAACAGACTATGTTGGCCAAGATCCTCAGAGGTTATAAGAACAGAAACACTAGGTCAAATTTCAGTTCTTGGGGTTTATTTCACAGATGCCAAGGAATAAGGAATGTGGAGTAGCTTGGAATGTGACCTCTCAGCAGCATGGCATGTGGGACCTGGTGCTTCCAGGACTGAGAGGTATGGAACTAGTGCAATCTCGACCTTATTTAGGATACACCATGATTTCCAGGAACTTGCCTTCTTCCATATGTATTGACCTTGTCTATTGGTTAGAATGTTTCTAACTGCAGAAAACAGAGCCTCACACTTCTTTAAGTGATAAAGACACTTAAAATCTCACATAGAGAACATCTAGAGGTAGTATGGACTCTAAGCAAGGGATGCTCATCGGATCCATTTCTTTGTGATTTGCTCAGTTCTTTTCCTTTCTAAGGGTTGGTCTTGGCTCAGGCCACCTTCTGTCATGGTTTCAAGATGGCTGTCCACAGCAGTTGGGGCAATAGGCTCTCTTATTTCACATACAGGCAGATAGGGAAAGCATGGACTAAAAATCTTTCCCTGGCATGGAATAAAAGTCCTTTCCTTCTACCTGCTTGTCCTACTTAAGTCATGTGCCCATTTCTGGATAAATAATAATTGTTAGGGGAATGCTATGTGCTGAGTGGCTTAAACCTGAGTTCTTGAGCCAAACACTGGTCAGGGAGATGGGACTGGTATGACTGAGGTAGTGTATTTAGAACCCACTTCTGAAGGCATGCAGAATAAGTGAGGGAGAGCAGACACTTGAACAAAGTTGGAGCTTCCTAGGAAGGAGAAAGGGGTGAGAGATGCTGGATGGATACACAAGTGAGTTACGTTGCCTAACATTTAAGCATCCCAAAAGGGAGCTGCCAGTAGATTTCATACTGTTTCATCTCTGATATCAGTGGTCTTTCCCACACTCAGCTGGTGTATTGTTGCGGTTGCCCTTGACTGCTCCACCTGTCCCTGGGTAGAAAAGTTGTGACTAGGTGGTTTTGCTCAACTCGAAGCATATATTATAGCAGTTTTTGCAGGGGATGGCTGCATGAAGGGAGTCATATAACTGGCGGGCTCCTAACCATGGTGGACCTGGTTCAGAAATGGTAAGCCCGTTGCTCAAGGTCATGCACTGCTGAGGGACAGAGCCTGCACTAGCAACAGGTCTTATGGCTCACATTCCAGTGTTCTTTCCATAACACCGGGGAAATGTCAATGTGGTGAAAATGACATCAGCCCTTTAGTGGTCGGGGTATGTGTGAAGAATGCAAATTTTGACCTTGGGCAAGTTCCTTAACTTCTCTAGGTCCCAGTTTACTCACTACTATAATAAAGGGATCTTATTAGGAGATATTGAAAGTACCTTCCAATTCCAAGAATCTATGAATAGCTTTAGATCACGCTTCTCTTCCAAGAACCTGACAACACTTGTTCTATTAGATCATTTAACTGCAGATTATTTGTTTAAATAGTTTCCCAGGAGTGACCCAGAACATCCTACATAATAAACCAGTTGTTAAATCATAAACAATATGGACAGGATTCGTCATCATTGTGCTTCCCAACTGAACATCCCTGGGGCCTTCTGGTTACTTGGACACTCTGGCTAATGGAGTGTTGTCAGGGATTCCCTACGTGGGTGACCACTTTTCCGAGAATTAGAAATTACACACTGTAACAAACACTAGAGTTCTCCTGGAAAAAAATGTGCTTTTTTGATGAAATAGAACTGTGAAGAATCAAAGAATTTTGTCTGGTTCTTCTTTTCCTTCTTTCTTATCTGGGTGCTCTTGTTACTCACCCCACACCCCGTTACGATCAAGTTCTCAGCTTGGACCATGAATCCCGACTTAACCAGTTGAAGTTTAGCGTGTTATAAGTTCCCGGAATGTTGGTAGGAAATCTTAAAGCCTCCAGACCCAAAGGAATATGTGGCCCATGATGGTGTTTTTGGTCCAGCACAAGAGATATGATGGGGACGAGGACATCTTCTTAGAGAATCTCAAAGCAGAGAACCTACTCTGTTTCCCAAGAGGAATAAGAAAACCCCAACATTTCAGATGTCCTTCAGAATATTAGTTGGTGCTGTATGGAGGGCATGTGGGAGACGAAGAAGAAAGGGTTACTTGAGCTTGAGAGAACTTATGTTCATGCTCTCACTTCATCCCCTCACAACGGCTCTATGTTATCCTGATGAAGAGAAGATAAATGATGTGCGAATACATAGTGTGAAGAAGAAAGAAATGCAGACAAATAGGAACAGTATGATTTTGTTTGTATCAGTCAGGATAGTCTAGGCTTTTCTTCAGTAACATATAAACATCAAATCTGAGAGAAGTACCACTCTCGAGGCTTATTTCTTGCTCATGTCCCACTCCAGTGTGGGTCTTTTGGCTCTCTGGTGTGGCTTTCTTCCAAGCGGGGATCCAGAAGCCATGCTGCTGCCATCTTGTAATCCCATCATTTCAGAATTCTTTACCTCTGGCTATGGGGTGAAAAAGAGAAACCCGGAGAAGGCATTTCAACATGATTGCCTTAGACCAGACGTGACATGTGACTTCTGCTCACACTCCCACTGGCTGTATCCAGTTGCATGTTCCCAACCTAACTGCAAGGGAATCTGGGAAATATTTTCTGCTATATGCCCAGGATTAAGTAATAATGTGGCAAATACATAGTATGATATGGTTTCTGCTACATCATTTATGTAAAAAAGAATAAAACTCTGTGTGTGTGTGTGTGTGTGTGTGTGTGTGTGTGTGTGTGTGTGTAGGCACTTAGGCAAATACAAAGAAAAACGTCTAGAAGGGTATGCACCAAAGTTCCTTCTAGGAAAGGAAGTAGGCTCGAGATGGTATAATAAGGTGGGCTTTCAGGACTTAATCTTTTTTTTTAATTAAGTTGAAATTTTTTATAATGAGTTATCATTATTTGTACTGTGAAACAAAAGGTGTCCTCCCCAATGCACACTGTAACTTGTCAGTGGTTTCATAGCAAAAGAAATCTGTCAGACTCCAAAATTCATGCTGTTTCACTCTTTAAATCCATTCCTTGTGTCCTCCCACAGTCTCTGCTTTTTAGGATTTTTCTCTAGTCTGCTGGGGGCTGGTGTTGGTGGATGATTTAGTGATGCTCTATTGGGAAGGAAGAGTGAAGGGCTCACTTTTCTCACACTTAATGAAGAGGCACAGAGGTGCCAGGAAGGATGTTGGGATTAGTATCAGTCCTTTTCTCTTCCAACCCAGAGATCTAAATCTCAGAGGGAGAGCCATTTAAGCTATGGTTGGCTCCAGACAGACAATGTCATTGAGACTCTCTCTCTCTATCACTTTGCTCTCTTCTGCAGTGGCTCTATACTCATGGAAAGCCCTCTTTAAGGTGGCAAAATGGTTACCAAATAAAGTTCCCAGCTTAGGTAATGGCAGCTGAGTATCCCCAGTGGCAAGTGTCTTTTTACAACAGTTTTACTCAGAAGCTCTTGTCCTGAGTCTCTCTCTTGGGTCACGTGCCATCACCTTGATTTTGATCAGTCATGGAAGTAGGTAGGGCAGTGGAGTCAGACATAGGGCCCAGACACAGGACTGAGCCTGTGGGGAGGGGTGGTTCCCCAAATTGCATTTACAAATGGAAGAGAGGATTGTTTATTTCATGGTGACAGGGCAGAGAGGAGGATAGTTCCTGCCAGGAAGGTCTTTCAGAACTCCTGATGTACTCACAGGAAGGCGGCCATGTGCTCACGTGGGACCAGTTGCTCCCTCTTCTCTGACAGGGTCTCAGAGAAGGCAGGGGTCCCTCAAGGTACATGGCAAGGTGGGTTAGGAGTGTGCGGAAGGCCTGGGGAATTGAGCCGGGATGGTGAGATCTCCATCAGATTTAGTTTAGACAGCTTAGATGGAAAGACTGCCTTGGTCTGAGTCATTTTTACACTCACAGCTCAGGAAGGTGGTGGAGGGCCCAGCAGGAGCCAGGATCTGCAAATAAAGCCGCCATCCGGTGTATCGGGCCCTCGCGGCATCTTGATGACAGAGCATGGCGCTGCGGTCATGCTGGCCTCCGGGTCACTATGGGGCTTTGGATTTGCCAATCCCTGCTGTCCGCTTTACCATGGCATATGTTGACCCACACAGGCTGATAATGCGCCCCAGCGGGTCTCCAAGACACCTATAGAGGCTGTCCTCCTTCTGAGCCCTCCTGGTAGCAGGCCGCCTGTCCCCTTTGCTACTTGTTTCACAATGCAGGGACCCTGGGATGTCACCTGAGACCCAGTTTTGCTCTTTGGACACATGGAGACCTTCTCAGAGAGATCCGAGACCACCCCCAACCCCCAGGCCTCGTCTAGATGGGATGGCAGAGATGGGACAGCTCTGAATTTCCAGGAAGGAACTCCGTGATTCTCCCCACTCCTGATGAGAAGGTAAGAGGATCTATAGGACCGGTGATTCCGAGTCCAAACCCATGGATGGTCACTGGGTGTGAGTCAAAGAGTGCCAGAGGGGGAGCATTAACTTTATGAAGGTCATATGGTTATTTAGGTCATTTGTTGTTTTTGGCAGACTGAGGCGACCAGAACCCAGAATTTGGTTCGGTCTTGGTCATGGTTTTCCTCTATTAGTCCTCCTGGATGACTCTGAGTGGAGTGGGAGGGCAAAAACCAGACAAGGACAGGAGGGCAAGAAGAGCCTGGGCTTGGAGGCTCTGCCCACTTTTGAGATTAAAGAAGTGTTTCTTCTTGTGTTTCTTTACCATTTGCAAAGTTAGAACGCCAGAGCCACAGGCACCTTCAGGTTCTTCTGGTTGTCCTTTGTCTTTGGACTTTTTTTCCTGGAGAGCTGCTGAGGAAAGTGGCAGAGAAGGGGTATCCCAGGTCTCCAGCCATGCCCCAGTCATGGAGCTAAAGGAGGTGGGAGGGAGGTAGTGGTCAGGCGATTTATTCTTTAAAACTTTATTCTATAAAACTATTTATTTATGTATTTATGTATTTATGTATGTATGTATGTATGTGTGTATGTATGTATGTGTGTATTTATTTATTTCTTCTATAGAAAACAATTCTATAAAACTCTGTGTTATCATCCAGGGCTGTCCCACCATGAAATGGAGTATCTGTGAGGTTGTGAGCACCCTGTCAATGGAAGTGGCCAAGCAGAGGCCAAAGGACCAGCAGACAGGGAAACTGTGGAGGAGGTTTCTGTGCAAGAGCTAGCTCTAAGGACTCCTGGAATTCCATGAGTCTATGGCTCAGCAGAATAAAATTTCCCCAGGCCCAAGGTCTATGGGGCTCTACTGCTGTCCTTTCTCTGGTCTTGGTCTGGCTGGGATGGCCTGGCTGACATTCAGGAAGTGCGGGCGCAATGCCAGGCCAGGCGGGGCCTTGCAGAGTGTGTGAACCTGCTGGGACTTCCTCTCAGGTCCCCATCAATAACTGCTTGGATTAATTTCCAGGATGATGAGCATTGCCAGGCTCTTCTCCATGGAGCCCTCTATGTCCCTTCCCCCACCATGCACGCCCCCAAATCCACAGAGTTATATATTTTATTTGTGCCTTCAGACAGGCAGAAGGAGAAAGAGGCTTTGGCGCTCTCCTGAGGTCTCTGCGAGAGTGTGCTTGCAAGTGGTAAAGCTGGAGAAAGAATTTTTCATCTATTTTCTGTCCTGTGCCCCATCAGAGTGGACCCTGGGCAGGGAGAGCATGGAAGCGAGTAGGGAAGGGGTAGGCAGGTGCTTGGCTTGTTTGGTTCCTGGATATCTCGTCCCCAATCGACAGTGGAGCCAAGAATGGACAAAGACACGAGGCCACCAGATAAGAGAGAATGTGTAGAACTGAGCCCCTTGGGGTTGTAGCTGGGCTGTGTGGGCCCCACACTCTAGGAGGGGGGATGCCACTGAACACTGGCCTGGGGGGTTGACGTGACCCTGATGACCCTGTTGGTTAGAAGAAGGAACTGGGGCCCCTGGAGCGTCCCACAGGAGCTGTTAGCGGAGCCCGGGCAGGCCTCCAGGTTTCCCACAGTCTTGTGCTCCTTCTACCATGACAAGCTGGCAAGACACCCCTGCTCTCACCTGGCTGTGTAAACAGGATCCCCCAAATGTCTGAGCTGCAAGAGACGCCCCAAATTATCTGTCTCTTCCCCCACTGTACATGTGCAGAAATTGAGACTTGGAGCAATAAAGGGCGAAGAAGATGCTCAGGAAGAGGAAGGGACTCATTCCACGTGACATGGTGTTGAAGGCAGGCTCAGGTCCCCCGGCCCACCACCGGCTTGTTCCCCCTTTGCCAACCTGGAAGACAGCTCCCCTTGGAGCCCCACGGCTCTCAGTAATGCTGACAACAGCCCATCTTGCTTGGACCCTTTCTGCTTTTCAAAGCGCTTTCACAGACTCCATGCCATTCCATCCTCACCTCTGCCCCCCGAGGGAGAAGAGGCTCATGCCAGCTGTAATGAGGGGTCATTCTTAGAGAACTCTGCTGCGCATAGGCTGCGAGGACCACTGGGTGCAGGCGCGGGGGGTGAGCGGGACAGGCACCTCCACGGGGGCCTGGACAGCATCACCCCCCTGGTACCCCTCCCTCATGCCTCCTTTGGAGTGAATGTGGTCATTGGCCTATCCTCCCTTCCCCTCAGCAAGTCAGTGGCTGAGTCTACCGTCCATCCTCCTGACTGCCCGTTCTCCGGTCTTGGAGCGGGTGGGAGACCCCGAGTGACGCTGTAAATCAGGGCAGGTTTCCTGGAGCGCTCCTTGAGGCCCAGAGAGAACATTCTCACCTGAGTCAGGAGGTTTTTTTGCTCCCCGGTGGCTGTAAGCTCCTTTAGAATGTGTGCTGTGACTTTGACAGAGGCTGGGTTGGGCAGGACGGGGTGCCCAGGTGAAACCCTCAGTGCACTTTGAATTTTATTTCCCTCCCTGATTGCAGAAGGATAATCAGGGCACCAGCTCCCCACATTCTCCTGCTTATCCCTCCTTAGGGCCCAGGAGCTAGGGTCTCTGGGCTGCGAGGGCTCTGGGCAGGGCCAGTGCCACCTCCACTCATGGCACGCATGTCCCTCATGGCCCTGTGCGGGTGCCCAACCTCTCCCTGCAGGCAGCACCAGCCCACTATACCTCCATCCTGGGCTCTGTCCACTGCCTACAGTCCTCATGACTCTAATGCCTCCCCCGTCGCAGGGGTGCCCTCAAGACCTTGCCTAAATCACCCCAGGCACATGGAAATCGGTCCCATGTTCCAGGAAGGCGACCCCCTGGCTTTTCCCCGGGCACCTGTTCCATCGCCTCTGCCACCCTCGCTGTCAGAAATTCTTTGTGGCCTCCCCAATCCCACAGGCTGAAGGTATTTTCTCTTTCCAACCACTTAGTGGGCGGCAGCATCTGGGGTCAACGTGGCGTGCGAGAGAACCCAGACCTGGTTGTGATTCTCCTGTCGCCTGTGTCTACCTGTCCTTCCTTAAGGATGTTCAACTCACCAAGCCCTTTCTCACTACTGTTTCATTTGATATTTATTGCTGTGAAGACCACTGACCTGCAATTCCTAAAGTGGAGACGACAATTCTGTGAAGACAATTCAGGGGCCCAGCCAAAGTCCCAAAGCTTGTGCGGAGCAGGGGGCCACCCATCATCCCTCTCCCGCCTGCACATTTGTCTATCACCTGGGCGCATGACTCTGTCATCGCTTTTGTCACTTCTCTGGGCAGTTCTTCCACTCTTCTTGGAGCCTTTCCTAGCCCTACACCTGCATGGTTCCACCTGTGTCCCATCAGCCTTTCCCCGCCCCGACCCCACATCCCTGAGCAATATTGATACCACAGGGACCTCAGCCACTGTGCAGACACACACACCACACACATATGCACACACACACCACTTACAGACACCACATACACATACCATACACAGATATACAGTATACACACCACACACACACACACGCACACACACACATTCACACACACCGCAAAGACTGAGCACATGAGAGGCAAACAACATCATGAAGAACAAAGAGAAAGACCCAGAAGTAGAAAACAGAGGAATGGAGTTTCTCATGGGTGAGGGTAGAAGAAGGGAGGATGGAGTAGGGAGGGAAGACAGAGGACAGATCAGAGTGAACAGAATTGGAGTTTGTATGTCAGAAGGCTGGGGTTAAGTCTACTTTCACCACTTACTGGCTGAGCCTCTTGCCAAAGTCACTTCAGCTCTCTGAACCTCATTTTCCTATCTGTAAAATGGGCATTGTTTATTTAGTTAATATTCATGTAGGGTCACCTTCTAGGTGCCTGGGTATATCAATGAACACAAGAGTTTAAAAAAAATCCTGCCTTCTTGGGCGCCTGGGTGGCTCAGTTGGTTGGGCGACTGCCTTCGGCTCAGGTCATGATCCTGGAGTCCCGAGATCGAGTCCCACATCGGGCTCCCGGCTCAGCGGGGAGCCTGCTTCTCCCTCTGACCCTTTCCCCTCTCATGCTGTTTCTCTCTCTCTCTCAAATAAATAAATAAAATCTTTAAAAAAAAATCCTGCCTTCTTATGGGTGGAGAAAGAAAATAAGTTAAATACCATAAGCAAGGACTGGTAGAGGAATGCTAGTCTGGGTCTTCTGAGAAGCGAACCCCAAGTTATGGTTGAACATGTGAGGAGTTCCTTAGAGGAAATACCTGTGGGAGGGAAAGTAGGGGGCTGTGGAGAAACGTGGGCCATTGGACCACCATGCAAGTCTGACCCTGAGTGAGGAGAGGGACGAGGCTGGGTGGAGGCTTCCCAGGTTGGCAAGGCCAGCAGGGGGACTTCAGGCCTGAGCCGGACATGAGGAGTCACAGTCTTGTGGATGTACTCAGTTGCTGGCTGGGGCCAGCTTTTGGAAGGAGGGTCTCAGCTCACATGTAGTGATGGGTGTCAGGTCAGAGCAGCTGAGGCCCTTGGCCAACTGTGCTACCTGGAGTCAGTCTGTAGGGTGCATTCTCATGTTACATATTGAGAAAAGTAACTTCTAAAGAGGTGAGCAGGTGAAGGAAGGTGGGGGTGCTGGGATATGCACAGGTTATAGTTTTCATAGGGTTGTCAGGGTAGGCCTCATTAACAACGTGACCTTGAGCAACGATTTGGAGGAGGTGAGGGAGAGAGTCATTCAGATGTCATCACTACCATCTTGTTGACATCCTCGTGGGGTTGGCCATGCGTGGGAAAGCATTTCGTAAACGGCATAGACTCAGCTGAGAGAGAACAAACAAACAGCCAGGCCATTTGTCCTAGCATCTTGGACTGACATGTCCCCAAGTGAGGAAATGCAGGCCTCTCTCCCCAGCCACGCTGGACTCCTCTGTTGGGGCGTAGCAGGATGGAGGATCACACTCCTGTTGGGAAAGCAAGGTATTCTGTTTCTAGGACATGCCACTCCCAGGGCTCCAGAACTCTCTAAAGGGCCAAAACAAATAGCCCCCAAGATCCCCAGAGGACAGAGTCTTATTTTCAGCTTAACAATGGGAAATAAAACAAACTCTTTTCTCAGACAACTAGATGAATATGTTATTATCTCTGACAACTGGAGTTAACAATAACTCCTGATAAGCGATCATTTTTGTCTCTGTGGCATCCTGGTGGACAGAGTGTCATTAGTAAAGTCTGCAAGAAGGAAAGGTTGCAGGTCACCAAGTGTCTCTTCTGTGCCAGGTGCAGTCACGTGATTTTCATGAGTCTCAGAGTTCCATCCCCTTTATGAAAATAGGAAAGTGAGGCCCACAGGAATCCACAGTTGGTAAGTGGTGGAGTGGGGATTCAAACTCTTCTCTGTGTGTTTCCAAAGGCCATACTCCTTATGATACTGCTTTACATAATGGCTCATCATATTTACCCATTTCTTATTATACCTCTCACATCGAGTTGTATTTTAATTACTCGTCTGAGGTCTGTCTCTTCATCCCTCTCTACTCCCTCATCTCTGTCTATGCGCTGCATGTCCCTGAAGGGAACAGGTGGGTTATATTGGTCTCTGTTTGGCCTACAGCATATATAAGTTGCCCTGATGTAGCAGGCTCTCCAGCTGGGTAATGGATGGCCAAGTCATACTCAACCAGCTGTCTGTACCTTCCAGCGGAGAGAAGGATGGCAATATACTTTGGTATTCTTTGGAGCTAGAGTTCTTAAATATGACCTTATATCAGGATTGCTTGTAGGAAGTTGTTCAGATACAGATACCCAGGTCCTGTCATTGGAAATTCTGATTTGGTGGGTTCCAAGCAGGCCCAAGGATCTGCATTTTAATAAGTACTTTTACTCTATGAGAACGTACACCTAGGGTGGGCAACCAGCAGGTTGGGTCCATTTGGTGGCATTCCTAGGGGAAATGGCTACTGTTCTTCCTTTTGTCCTCTGGAAAAGGGCCACAGAACAGGTGGTTCTAGTGTCCTTGGAAAACGCCCAGGTGCCCTGTCCCTAGCTCTGGTCACAGGACAAGGACCTGGATCAAAGCAGAAGGGAATTTGGAGGTCTTGAGGGGCTTGTGCACTTTCTTTATGTGGTTCAGCTTCCTTGGCCTGTTCAGAAATGCCCCCGTTACCCCTCAGAGGAAGGTGGGTGAACTTGCCCAGAACTTGACCCTGTCCCAGAGATGTACTATGTGAGCTGGTAGAAACCTCAGAGACATTTTCACCTTGTCCCCTCTTGGGCGTATGAACAACGAAATGGTGCTCACAAGTGGAAGTGATAGTTTGTGGTCACATGATTCATAGTGCCAGAGCTAGCCGTGGAGCCCACAGGTTTTGATTCCCAGGTGAGCCCTTGCTCCCTACTTCTCTTGAGGCCATAGATGCATGCTGCCCTCGGGCCCAGTGTCCACCTGTCCAGCATGAACCAGCACGCCTTCTAAGACATGCAGGGGTGCATGCTGGACCTGACCAGTGGAGAACTCTGGGAGTTGACTCCCATTCCAAAGCCTCCATGTGTAGCAGGGCTAATGCCTCTTGGTACATCACAATTAAAAGCTAGTCCCACCTCCACTCTTCATACTCCATACTTGTTCATCTCCCTTCCTTCCCTCTGTAATGGATTAGAACTCACCCTCAAATTCATTGTTTTCAGAAGTTTGGTGGTATACAAGGTGATTTTTAGATGGCAGCAGACCAATATTTTAATAGTTAGCATGCATTGCTTGCTCTATGACAGGCTTTAAGCCCCGTGGATTTATTAACTCATTAAATTCTCAGAACTATCTCACTAGGTAGGTACTAGTATGTCTCCATTTAAAACGAAGAAACCAATGTACTATGAGGTTAAGACCTCCTCAGGGCCACAGAGTGGGTACGTGGTGGAACCAGGTTTCCAATCCAGGCTTTTGTGTCCAGAGGCTGCATATTTATCTGTTATTCCATGTTCCAGTTTGACTTCTATTCCCAAATGTATTAGAAAACAAGACAATTTAAGTGCCAGTTGGGGGATCTGGACTCCAATGCCTACCTAGCGTTGGTTCTCCGATAAGACAAGGAAATTTTTTAAAAGAAGAGGAGCTTGAAAAAATTTTAAAAGCTTGTCAGGCATTTTCCAGATAAAGAAACTGAGGTCCGGAGGGCGGAGACCACTGCCCACCCCGCCACGTGCTGCTGGGAGTTAGCGGCCGGGCTGGAGCTGGAGTCGGGTTCTTCCAATGCCAGTGCCATGTCCATTGCTTTTCTCCTGACCGCCCTTTTACATGGACTTGATGGAAGTCAAGTTTCTCACAATTTAACTCATTTACACTTTACACACATAGTTTAAATATGGAGCCTGGCATGCAGCATGGTTTGTTTGCATGAGCAAATTTAAGCTCAAGGCCCCCAAAACTATTTCATTAATAACATGGTTCAGAATCTGATGGGGTTCCATTTAAAGCACTATGATAGTGTCTCAGTCCCCCCACAGTTGATTTATAAAGCACGGGGATATGTGTTATCTTTAAGTGTCACCAGGCTTTTCTTCTGCTTATCAGAAAAGCTTCCTTGGCCTGTTCAGAAATGCCCCTGTTACCCCTCAGAGGAAGGTGACAGAGGAAGAAGCTCCCTCCTAAGCTTCTTCTCCCCAAAGAGGCTCTCATTTGTCCCTGCCCTGCCCACCTTCTTGTGCCGGGCGACAGGTGACACTCACACATTGAAGTACAGCTGCTAGGCTGCCACTTATGATTACCTTCCTTTTTGCGTGCCTCAGTTTCCTTATCTGTAAAATGATGATTAGTTTTGATGGTCACTAATAGCCCATCATTGACCCAATAGTGCTAACACTGAAATACTGTTCATTCCCCTTGACCCTCGTGTTATTTCCTCTCCTTCACAGACTCAGCTGTCACAAGCATGCCATGCAATTTCCTATTCCTCAGGAAGTCCTCAAATAAAGCTCATTTTTCAATGGGGGTGGGAGTTGCTGCACATTATTCTTTTTCAAAATAATGACAGGAGAAGAAAAAGAACCAGAAAAGAAAAAAACAAAAACAAAAACAAAAAAAACCCCAAAACACAACAAAAACAGAAGCAGGTCAAAACAGGAAAGTCCACCCTGGCAGGAGGAGGTAGGGAGAAAGGTCAGCACCCACCACATTCTGAGGAGCCTTCAGCCCCCGGCTTTGTGGTTTTATATATTATTAGAGATTTTACAACAAATAAATGGAGAAGAGAAGCTGGACGGTGTTGACTAGTGGGGCTCTGGTGGGAAGTCACTCCTACCTAACAAAGGCTCTGTCTAAAAATATCCAGCCAGGACCTCGTTGTTTCCATAAACAGATGGACACCACGGGCCTGGTGGAGGGGCAGAGGCAGTGGGAGGAAATTGTATCTGACAATGATAACAATCTGGCATCTCCCAGAGTTTCACATCCTGGACGAGTCCAGCCGGCTGTCCAGATCCCCCGCGTGTGCAAGTGAGGCGGCTGTAAATAGAATTCTCCTGGCTCCCACCATGGCCGGCCCTTGTGGGGAAGTGGGAGGGGAGGGCATAAAGCATATCTCCTGCCTGCCTTCCTGCCCAGTGTCATCCACAAAGAGGAGGCAGCTGAGGTATGGAAGCTGCTGGTGGGGTGGAGGAGAGGAGATAAGGCCCCAAAGGGGAGCTCCATGGCCACCCTCAGTCCTAGCTGTAGGCCCAAGAGGATCATACATGTTATGTCCCTGTACGTGTGAGTTTCACGAAGTCTTACTTAACTTCTTTGGACCTAACCTTCCACATCTGTTGAAAGGGAGAAACATGATTCTAGAAGTAGTGTGTTCCGTTCTGAGAGACACACATTAAGAGGGATAACAACCAAGTGGAAGGGTCAAGTGGAGAGGAGACCAGAGATATGACTGTTTTGTGGGGACCCATCAGGATCTGAGCTCTCATATGAAAGAAAATGTGACTTGCTTTACATAGTTCCAAAGGGCAGAAAGAGAATCGAGACTTTTACGTACAAAGTAAAAATGTGTGTCATCAGGGAGGATGTTTTTGTTGTCAGACTTGCCCAGATGGAGTGGGCACACCAGGAGCATGGAGTCCTCCTCACGCAGGCATAACAACAGAGAATGGGAGACCGTCTAGAGATACATAAGTATTGGATTTAAGACCAGTCCAGGTGACCTTGGACTCTAAAGTTCCTTATGAACTCTGATTATAGGAATTTGTTATCCTCTTTCATGAAATTTGCCTCCAGAATGCTTAAGGAGAGGTGAAGAAACTTAATATGACTTAAGAGAGAAACGTAATGGTGAGTGGTCATTCAGTACTGGTTTTCGGTACATGAGAAATGAACCACATTACTTTCGAAAATGGTTATTTGGGCACAGATAGGGTGATGAGGGTAGTGGCTCACTGTTGGGGGCTCACGGATGTCAACGACCTTTTTCTGGGATCCCTTCAAGCAAAGGACAATAGAGATGGGGCAGTGGTTAAAGATATAGCTTTGAAGTTAAGACTTTCCTGACTTGAGCCCTGCCCCACTCCTCCAGTGCATCCCTAGACAAGTCACCGAATCACTCTGAGCCCTCGTTTCTTCATCTAAAATAGGAATAATGGAAGTTTCTACTTCATAAAATTATTGTGAAGATTTAATGAGATAATACATGTAAAGTCATGCTGGGTAATCCCTCTTTGACCCTCTTGGATAATCTACTCTTCCCCACACTACTTTCTGCCCTACAGCGTAGGCACCAGATCAGTGAGTTCTCATGTCCTCTGCTTTCCCATTAGCCTGGCTGAGGAGACCCAGCAGGAAAGCAGAAGGTGGTGAGGGTGAGCTGGGGTATTTATTCCTTCAGCTTTCTCTCTGAGAGAGTTTCTCTCTTCTCTGGGTGTCCACTCTTTCCCTAGACCGAAGGTCACAACTCCTGTCAGATGGTCCTCGCCACTAATTTTCTCTGGGGTTAGATAGCAGCTAACTTGCCAACCTGTCAAGTCCAGGGATAATAATGGTGCTCCACTGTTGTTTGCCTTGGGGTATTGCATGACTACTCGTTACTTCCCTACACTCTGCCCACATCTTTGTTAAATAGTCTTTTTTATTAAACCCACCTCAAATGATCCCAATTTGGCTGTGCCTTGTGTCTCCCATTGGAACCTGGACAGATGCACTGTGACAGCCACAGAATTACATCCCATTTCTTTATTCCACAAATATGAATCAAGTGCCCACTGTGTTCAAGGTCTATTCTACCTACTGGAGGTTTTATGGGAAACACAAACAAAGATTCCCGCTCTATGCATTATGTTCTGTTGTTCAACATAGTGCAAAGAAGATAGTGGGGGCGAGAAAGGTGAGTTTCCATGTCAGTGATACAGGAGGCCTTCATTTCTGCCTCCTTAAAATGAGGGGCAGTGGTGACCAGTTTCCCTGGGGCTAGTCCTCAGGACTTGTTTCTGTGTTGGAAGCTCATTTCTACCCATCCCTACAGAGATGGACACCGCATATGACCAGAGAACTTCAATTCAACTTAATTAAAGCCATTATTTGTTGAATATTTCTGATGCTCCAGGTTGTATGTGAGACTCTTTGGTGGGTACAGGTGCACAGTGGAAGGTTCTTATCCACTGGATGGTCAGCACTAGAATTGGAAATCAAAAAAACACTTGAGAAAGGCCCAGGGGAGAGTATAGTTGCTGGGGCATGGTAAGATGGTAGCTGTAGGTGAAGGCCTCTAAAGGGCAGCTGTGTCCTCAGGTAGGGATATTCAGCCACTGCCAGCCCTTGAACAGGAAGGGAGGGACTGGGGAATAAACATCTAGACCTCTCGTTCTTCCTGCCCTCCAATCTCCCCCACTGTCGGCTGCCGGTAGTGGAACCCAAGGAAGCCAGAGGGAATGAGGGCTTGGTTCAGGCCTTCCTAAGACATCATTGTCTAGGATCCCAGAGCAGGATGTGGTGGAGATTCTACCTGGGGGAGCAAGAAGGGAAGACCTGGTCTCACTAATCATGTCCTTGATGCTGTACATCTGAGGAGGCCACCACGATGTCTCCTTCTGTGATCTCCCTGTGTCTAGTCCAGTGCCTTGCCCCTATTGGAACCCTAAGTATTGGTCAAAAGATTGGGAGCAATGGAGCTGAGGACTGGTGGAGAGACTGGGTGACTTCCAGGGTGGGGTGGTAGTCTCCGGTGCCAGAGTGAAGAAGTTTGGTTTCAAGTGGACCCCAGGAACACCAGTCCTGCCTGGGCTCAGGGAAGTCACCCGGGGAGTCACAGATATCACATGGGGACGATTCTGTATGAGAATTCTTGCATCTGCATCAGCATCAAGAGGACTGCTTGCTTTTTGCCCTGTGGTTAGTGAGGCGATGGGGCCTCTGGGGGGGGCGCTCTCCTTAATCAGAGCCAGGACTTCCCTCCCCCATGTCATTATAATACTGCACATTCCAGCTGTGGCTCCACTTTTCTTATGTTTAATTTCAGTCCACTTATTCCAGCTATTATTATCATGGTGATTATTATTTATGGAGTGCTGACAGAGGGCTTGGCAACAAGGCAGATCAAGAGATGCTGTGATATGCGCCTCCAGCTGTTGCAACTGCCACCACCTCCTCCTTTTGTTCTGGAAGATTCTGAAAGACTTTTCTATCCCCTGTTAGGTCTTGGATGGGGTTCATAGGGCAGTATTTTTCAAGGGCAAGGGTATGTTCCACTTATAACAGGATCAGTTTGGGTGCTGGAAAAATACAATTCTGGGGTGCCACTCCACATCCACTGAGTCAGAATCTCAGTGTGTCCTGGGGCCCGGGACTTGAGCATGCTCCCCAGGAAATTCTTAGATCCAAGGGGAAATCCTGCTGTGGGAAACACACTGAATAGAAAGGAAAAATGAAGAAAGAGGCAGGGTATAAACATGGTATCTTCTCCCCTTGTCAGGCAAGACCCAGAGAGAAGCTAGCAAGAAAGGTTTTGTGAAGAAATGCTGTCTGTCTCTGTTTGGGAATACCGACAAATGGAATATAATATGAATTAGAAAGCTGCGCTTTGTATTGCTTGGTTTTAAACTAAACCATTGAAAAGCAAGGGGTGTATATGAAGAAGGTCTTTCTAATAAAGTCCCCTAAGCAATCTTTAGAAAGCTGATAATAGTAACCATTGTTTATTGGGTGTGTGATACTTGCCGTACATTCTTCTCAGTGCTTTCCACATGTGAAACTCACTTCATGCTCACTACAACCCCTGGAAGTCAACAGTATCCCATTTTGAAGATGGGGAAACTGAGGCATGGAGGTGTTAAATATATTGCTCAAGATAAGAAAACGGGCAAGTGAAGCCGGGGTTCAAGGCCAGGCATTCTGCCCTCCTGAGCATACTCTGCTCACTTCCAAAGTGGAAAACGAAGTTTGATAAAATGTTGCGTCTATGATTCATTGAAGAGATTCTGAGTTGCCTCCTGTGTGTTAGGCGCTCTTAGAGCTACCAGGAATACACAGGAACTCACAGCCTGGAGTCAGAAGACATCCAACTTGATTCTATTGGTTTCTTTATGTTTCAGTGCAGCTTTTGGGGGGTTTCTACACAAGATGCTAAACTTGCTTAGGTCAGTGAGGGATGTGTCATTGGGGAGATGGCCTTGCAACCGATTCTTTAAAGACACGTAGGAGTGGTTTGGGTAAAGAAAAGAGGAGAAGCGAATACCAGGGAGAGGAAAACGCACATGCAAAAAACACGGAGCAGGAAAAAGAATGAGGTATTTTATATGAACTGTGCCTGTCTGGGGGATTGTAACACAGGGACTGTGGTGTTCAGGGAGCAGGAAGTGAAATTTGGAAGGGTGGGCTTGGGACCATGTTGTGTGGACCTTGAGAGCCAACTAGGGCACTTAAGCTTAATCTGTCCACTTATTCCAGCTATTATTAGCATGGTGATTATGATTTATGGTATGAATAAGTACTAGGGGAACCCCGGAAGAATGGCTTAGTCATCAAATGACTAGTAACAGTGGGAAAGAGTGGTGATTTGATAAAGAAGAGGAAGGAGTCTAGGAGACCTGCTTAGGCTGTGAGAAAAAGCCTAGGTAAGAATATTGAGGACCTGAACTCATTACAGTAGAACTGAGGATGGAGAAGGAATAAAATTGAAAGATATTTATAAAGAAGGGTGAAAAGTTCTTGGAGCCCAATTTGATACTAGGAGCTAATACAGAAAGAAACAAACAAGCTGACTTTTTTTTTTTTAAAGATATATTTATTTATTTGAGAGAGAGAGAGAGAAAGAGAGAGAGAGAGGAGGGCAGAGGAAGAGGGAGAGAAACACTTCAGCAGATGCTGTGCTGAGCGAAGAGCCTTGACATGGGCCTCCATCTCAGACTCTGAGATCATGACCTGAGTCAAGACCAAGAGTCAGATGCTTAATCAACCGCGCCACCTAGGCACCCCAAACAGGCTGACTTTTGGGTTTTAGGCTTGGAAGACTGAAAAGATGTTGCCATGAGGGTAGAGAATAAAGGAGTGGGGGTAGTTTTAGGGGAAGAGTAAAGGATTTGGATTGTGCCATGTTGCCTTCAAAGGGCCAAGAAATATGAGTAGGAAACATAGGAGGGAGATCAGGGATGGTGATATATTAACAAGATTTACTTTTTATTACTAAAACTGTATAGCTATCTGATGGTTCTACTTGCAATTTTTGTAGACCCCCTACTCCCAGCTGGAGAAGTTTTTGTTGTTGTTGTTGTTTTAAGAACACATTTGCAACTTTACTAGTTGATAGAGAACATATGTACCAGGTAAAACCATCACTCAACTCAGATTTTTAGAAATGCAACTTACTTTTTTTTTTTTTTCAAACTTGAACTCGACTGCCATTTTTATTGATGGTTTAACCCCTCCCTCCCTTTAATTTTTTTCACTCATGTCCGGACCCCCCCTCTCCTCTGGCAGGCAACTGTTTGTTCTCTGTATTTAAGTCTGTTTTTGATGGTTTAAACTTTTAACCCTGTTCCTCAAAGTAAATTAGTTACTTGTGGTTTGAAATTTGATCTAGTTCAGGTTAATTTTTTGAAGTGGAACTTGATTTTCCATTTTCTTTTCTTTTTTCTTTTTCTTCTTCTTCTTCTTCTTTTTTGTTTTTTTTTGTTTTATGTTCTCTTCTTTGCTGGTGGCTTTTGAGCAGAGGTAAGCTTCCACAGTATCATGGTGGTACTGGGAGAGTATCTAGCAATGCCTAGGAACCTAACTTACTTACCCTCTTGTGTGGGAAAACAAAGTTTGAAATGTTCATTTGTATGTGTTTTAATCTGTTTTTCCCTCCTCTAGTTTCAAGGAGGTAATTTGTGAGTAGGGTTTATATCACAGACCACAGACTCTAGAGACAGATGACCTTGGTTCAAATCCCAGTTCTGCCACTGCCTAGCTGTGTGACCTCAGGTAAGTTACTCAGCCTCGTTGTGCCTCACTTTCCTTGTCTGTAAAATGGGAGAACAGTAGGACCTACCTCATAACATTTTTGTGAGAATTAAATGAACTTGCATATATAAAGTGCTTAGAACTTTATGCTTTATTGCTTATACACTTAGCACATAAAAAAGCTATGTAAGTTTTATATTTTATTAAATGCTTTTCTTGCAGGGTGGAATGTAGAAGTGACATTGAAATCAAAGTCTCTCTCTGTCTTTTGTATATGTCTAAAGCTACCAACCTACTTTCTTGGTGTTCTAGAGTGGGAGGGAAAAAAGAAGGAGGAAAATATCTTGGGAGTGGCATGGTAGAGAGTAGGCATCCCCGGAGTGGGTTGGGGGGTCCTGGTGGTGCCTGAAGAGGCTGGTTTTGGAGGGGATGGTGGTGTGGGGGACCTAGGGAGGTCCTTGGGGCACAGTGGCACTGGACTTGGAGGGACTGGACTCTTCAGGCTGGCACAAGGACATCCTAGCAGGTCCCAGGTAGATCCATTACCCAGAACCAGAGGGCTGTCTCCAATGTTGGCACCATTTTGGGGAGAAGTATCTTAGGAGAATGGAAGCAGATTTGTTTTGTTTTGTTTTGTTTTGCCCTGCCTGGTAAGTAAGAGACCTGGGATGAGGTACAAATGGATTGAAAGAAAATGACCATGGATGCCCCTTGCACCTGTGACCTAGTGGGCTCTTTGAACTCCACAGCCAGTTCCAGTGAGGGCCTTGGAATGGCAGAGGAAGCACATGCTGCCTGTGTGACTCTTTTTGTTTTTTTGTTTATTTTATTTTATTTATTTGAGAAAGAGAGTGAATGAGAGAGAGACAGCATGAGCAGGTGGGGGAGGGTGGGAGCAGCAGAGGGAGAGGGAGAAGCAGGCTCCCCACTGAGCAGGGAGCCTGATATGGGGCTCGATCCCAGGACCCTGGCATCACGACCTGAGCGGAAGGCAGACGCTTAACTGCCTGAGCCACCCAGGCACCCACTCTTTTTGTTTTTAATGAAAACAAACAAAAAAGCTCTTTCCACTTCCTTCTTTCGCCTCCCCTCCAAGAACTAGAAGCAGAGTCCTTGGTCTCTGAGCTTAAGCAGGCCCTCCCCAGAGCAACATCAGGCAGGGAGATTCAGCCCCATTCCTCTCTTTTTTTTCCTCAGACTCTCCCCGAGACTTACTGCCTTTCTGTGTTTCACTTCCTGTCCTAGTCTTAAATGCTCCCCTGTGCAGCTGTTCCACAGCTGCTGGCCCTCCGGTCACCTCCCACCCCCATCACTTCCCTGTTGAAGGGGGCTTGGGGAGAGTTGAAAGGTGCTACATCAATGCACGACATTTCCTCCCCTGTCCCCTCAGCTGTGCAGCTCAGCTGTGTGTCCTCTGGCACCTACAAAATCAAGCACCTGCCGTCCAGATGTTTGCACCTACAGGCCGGAGAAGCTGACTACAGCACAAGTCCTTTAGAATGGAGACAGGCATTTAGTGGAGTGCAAGATTTAATGGAATTCTTGGCCTGAAAAGTTTTGGGGTGGGGGTCATCTTTTCCATTTCTCTGCCTTCAGGAAGGATGAAGCTAAACAATCGAGTTCTTTATGTTTCAAAGACTTTTAGTGGAAGAGTCCACAACTTCCCCTGGGCTCATTGTCGGGTGTTTTCCTTTATGATCAACCATATTTCTTTCTAATTTTAAGGGAGGTAGGCTAATAGCATGCAGAGCTTATACGTAATAATCATTCTTCCTTTCCCCCAAGGTAATTACTAGGAAGGGAGGAAGTGTGGTGGTGTAGAACGAGCATTGTCTTTGGGGGTCCCACAAACCCATGTTCAAATCCAAGCCTAGCCATGTACTGGCTGTGGCCTGCCTTAACCCCCATTTCAGTTTTGTCCTCTTTAAAATTTGGATAGTAGCCCTTGCCCAGATGAGTTTTAAAGATGAAATGGATAATGTAGCATTGTTGCGGGTTCAGAATAAGCCCCCAGAGAGTCACAGCTATTGTTGTTATTGTTATGGACAGGCTGTTTCTTCACTTAGGCAAAAAATCATTCTGTCCAGAATTAATTACCATCAGCCCATTTATGCTGAGTGTTTGCTGGTCAAAGTGTTGTATAAAACAAGGCATCTCACTAATACTTTTTCTTTAGTGCAAAATTTCTTAAGGTAAGCTGTGGTCCACCTGCATCAGAACTGCCTGTGAGCACTTGTGAAAACTGCAGAATTTGTGCCCTAGCACCCTTCTTGATTCAGTATCTGTTTGCTAGGCAAGGAATCAGCATTTTGTCAAGCACTTCAAATAATTCTTAATCATCTTAAAGTCTGAGAGCTACTTCCTAGGGTATGTTACTAAGGTCGGTTGGCTCATAGGTCAAAGAAGGCATATAGCTTGGTATCTCCTGGAGCACAGAGCAGGAGCTTTGCCACCTGTTCCTTTGCTCTTCCCAAGAGCCAATGATCCGCGGTACTACCTTCCTGGAATCACAAAGACACATAATGTTAGCATGGAAACAACCTTGGAGGTCACGTCATCCAATCTCTCACCAGATATAAGAATCCCTTTTATAGAAACCTAGAGAGTGGACTGCAGGTTCTCCAGGGCAGGTAAAGAAGGTGGGACAAAACAGGAGGCACCCAGGAACAGAGAAACAGCAAGAAAGGTTTGGCCAAGGACAGGAGCAAATGGCAGTATTATGGGATGTTGGTTGTATGCAGAGCCCAGCAGTGGCTGTGGCGGGAAGACACAGAGAAAGGAATAGATAGGGCTCACAGTGTCTCCACCATGCTTCTCATCTGAACAGGAAGTGAGAAATCTAGTCAGTCATTTTAGTGTTTTTAAGTGACCAGATGTTGCATGCCAGATTGTTGAGGAGTTAAGGGTCCCTTTGGAGGACAGAGGAGGGAGCAAGGAAAACACGTGGAAATAGACAGGAAGAAAAGGAAAGGAACCCAACAAGATAGAGGCTAATGTTGGTTATTAATTTAATGAATTCATTTATGGAGTCCTGCTGGGTGAAAAGCCTTGGATTTACAGAGAGTAATCAAACATAAATGTTCCCCTCAAGGGGCACATAACGTGTGGGAAGAATAAAGACACTGGAACAGGATTCAAATTGGGTCTCATCACTTAGTAGCTCTGGGAACCTGGCAAGTGCCTTAATCTTGCTGAGCCTTGGGTTCCTCAACTATAAATGATGCTAATAATACCTACCTTTCTGGTTGTGGTAGGACTAAAGTAAATAAAGTGTGAGAAGTATCTGGAACAGTGTCTGCACACAGAAGTACTCCACAGTTGTTACAGTTCCTTTCTGGAAGAGGAAATATAACTCTTACCTAATCACTCAGATGCAGTGGCACCATTAGTATCCAGTTAAGGTTGCTTTTGGTGTTGCAAGGGCAGGACGGCCTTGACTTTTAAAGACTGGAGCCCAGGTGCATGATCACCATGATTTATTCAACCAGTAAAATCTCACAGAGCCCAGAAGTGACTGCATTGTGTGTTAGATCCTTGAAGTTCCCCTTAAAGCTTATCTAGAGTTCTTATCCAATAATCTTGAGTCATGCTACATGAAGACAGAGACAATAAAACTACCCATCCCTCTGAAGGACAAATCTAGGTTAAGCAACTGTTTTGGTCATTTTGTCTTCCTCTTCTTATTTTAATTTTTTAAATTAGAAAAATGTGGGGAAAAATTAAAAATCACACGTATCACTTCCATTCGAAAATGTTACAGAAGAGGATTCTGGTTTTGGGTAAGTTGGAGTAAGTACACCGCAACCTGTCTCTCCCAGTGAATCCCAAACCTGGACAAAATGCATGGGGCAACTATTTGAGGACTCTGAAAAGTAAACAGTATCATATGGATTGGGGGGAAAAGGTTAGAATTTGTATTACCACAGAACTGGGCGTGAGTTTATTATTTCTCCCCCACTCTGGTATTTCCCTGACTTCAATCAGCTCAAAATCTGCAAGCAGGCAGGAGGATGCAGATGAAAATGTCCAGGAGAAATCCTTGGGTTCTGGCATAAGTGGGAAAGAAAACTCCTAATATTCAGAGAGATTATAGAAGTCCCTCATTTTTCTTTTCTTTTGGTCTCTTCTTCATTTACTTTTGTCCTAGCTCAAGCAATCCTGTGGTAGCACAGCAATAAGAGTCTGCAGAAACCTGAAACTATAGGGAAACCCCTTAATGTGGTTTATGGACTTTGGTCTAACCCCCTGGGCTGCTCATGTTGTAGACTTGACCCTAAAGGGCATATATAGATTTTGAGAACTGAACTATGGGATATACCACTACCCAAATCCCAGACTGGCCCCGGGGTAGTATACCTGTGAGACAGATCCAAACAGTACTACGAAGACTTCGAAAGCTGAACTGATATTGCAACCACAGTCCTTATAAGGCTAATTAGAATTTGTGGCCTACGTGCATTCTTTATAGGATTTAAATACAACCCAGAATCTGAGAAAATGATGCTCAATATGTCTAGGATACAATCCAAAATTACTTGGTACACAAAGAGCCAGAAAAATCTTAACCTATACAGAGGAAGATAATCAACAGAAATCAATGCCTCACTAACGTGGACAAAAATTTTAAAGCAGTTATTAAAAAATTCTCTAACAAGTAAGGGAGAGCACTCTTAAAATGAGTGAAAAGATAGAAATTCTCAGCAAAGAAATAGAAGATGTAAAAAAGTATCCAGGAAATTTAGGAAAAAAAAGAAAATTTGTTAATCCAGAGATAACAATGAATTGTGGATCACCACATCAAAAACTAATGATGAATTGTATGGTGATTAACATAACATAATAAAATTAAATTAAAAAAATAAAATCTCACTAGATGGGTTTAATAGTAAAATGGACATGACAGAGGCATGTCGGAACATGAAGATAGATCAATAGAAATTATCTAAATTAATTATCAGGACAGGGAGAGAAAAGATAAAAAAAAAAGACAGACCTCAAGGACCTATGGGACAATAACAAAAGGTCATGTATTCACATCATCAGGGCACCCGAAGGAAAAGCGAAAAAGGATAAGGATAAGAAAAAATTGTTTGAAAACTTTCCAAATTTGATGTAAGTCAGAAACCTACAGGTTCAACAAACTCAGTGAACCTCAAACCTCAGATAAATCCAAAGCAAGCCACATCCAGATATGTCATAATTAAACTGCTGAAAACATAAGACAGAAAAATCTTGAAAACAGCCAGAGAGAAATGATTCATTTCTTGTAGGAAAACCTGATTCTAGTAACTGTGGATTTCTCCGATTTCTCATCAGAAACCAGGGAGCTAGAAGAAATCAGAACAACATTTTTCATGTGCTGAAAGAAGGGAACTCTTCATCTAGAATTCTATGTCCAGTGAAAATATTTTCAGACATGAGAGCAAAATAAAAATTCTCTGATGAAGGAAAGAGAAAAGAGTCTGTTACCAGCAGGACCTGATCTAAGGGAATTGCTAGAGGAAGTCTGCAGACACAAAGGAAGTTATGCCAGGAGGAAACTGGGAACATCAAGAGTCAAGGAGAGTAACAGAGATAATAAATATCTCAGTAAATTTAATAAACTACCCTTCTCCAATGAGTTCTTTAAAGTCTGTTTGATGGTTAAAAACAACAACAACAAAATACAATATTGTCTGACAGAATTTTCAGTGTATGTAGATATAACCTAGGACAACTCTGACATAAGGGGGAGGTGAAGGGGCCAACTGGTAGTTTCTGCATTCCATTTAAAATGGTAAAATATTGAACCAAACTAGATTGGAAAAGTTGATTATGTATATTGTCATTTCAAGAGTGACCACTATAAAACCTATACAAAGAGATAAAGTAAAAAAATGCAGTGGATAGGTTACAATGGAATACTAAAAAATGTTCAAATAAACCCAAAGAAAGCTGAAAAGAAGAAATAGAGAAGCAAAACCCAGAGAGGACAAAGGGAACAAAGAACAAAATGGTAAATCTAAATCCAAGTGTATCAATAGTTATGTTAAAAACTCCCTTCAAATGATAGGTGTCAGTTAAAAGTAAAAGGATGGGTGATGATCTGTCAGGAAAACACCACCCGGAGGAGAGCTGGAGTGGCTGTACTAATTTGAGACAAAGCAGACGTCACAGGAAAAAAAAACCTTACAGGCACAAAGGAAGACATTATACATTATATAACGATAAAAGATAAAAGGAAGACCTACCAATTCTAAATGTTTTGCCTCTAATAACAGAACACTAAAATACATGAAGGAAAAAGCAGAAAGAATTGAAAAGAGAAGTAGACAATTTCACAATTACAGTTGGAGACTTTTGAAGTCCTCTCTCAGCAATTGATAGAATGAATAGACAGAAAATCGACAAATATGTAGAACCCGACGACACCATCAGCCAACTGGACATAATTGTCTTTAACACATGCCACCTAATAGCGGCAGGGTATACATTCTTTCTAAGAACACACAGAACATTCATCAAGATAAACCATAACCTGTGTTATAAAACAAACCTTAACAGATTTAAAAGACTCAAAATCATACAAAGTATGTTCTGTAATCACTATGGAGTTAAGTAGATAACAGAAGATGCTCCAGAACATAGGAGGAAAAGGAAAACCTTTGTGACTTTGGGTTAGGTGAGGATTTCTTAGTTAAGACACCAAAGCATGGTCCACAAAAGAGGCAACTGGTAAGTTAGACTTCATTGAAATTTAGAAAGTCTACTCTTTGAAAGACTTTGTTAAGAGAATGAAAAGTTAAGCCAGGGACTGGGAGAAAATTTGCAGCTTACTTATCTGGATGTGTGTACAGAATACGTGGAGAACTCTCAAAAGTCAGTAAAATTAAAAATGAGCAAACAATTTGAATAGACACATCACCAAAGAAGGTGCACAGATGGCAAATAAGCACATGAGACGATGCTCAACATTGTTAGTCAGAGGGAAATGCAAGTTGAGACTACGACAAGGGAACACTACTCCTCCGTGAGAATGGCTAAAAATGAGCAAAGGCCAAGCAAGAATCATCAGGGGTCTAGCATGGCTCTGGGCAGTGGGGAAGGGTGAGGAGTGTACAGGGGGACATGATACGGGTGGGATCAGATCATGTGGGCCCAAGAGTCCAGGTCTCACAGGCTCTGAGTTGTTCTGTGGTGTTTTCTAGAGGTGGGCTGGATTCCGATCCATGAAATCTTAACGTTTCTCTCAGGGCCAACAGAGCAGCATTTGGAGATGCTCACTTTTTCCCAGTCGATGTTCCTTATACCCTTGGGAAGGAGAAGACTCAAAGTCTCATTACGCCTACTTCAGAAGATGAAGGGCTTGTAGGGTGTTGCCTAGGTAACATAAGGGAAATTGGAAGTTTTCATAAAGAGGAAGCCCAACACAAAAAGATATGGGGCATTGCATTTTCTTCTTCATTTTACAAGGAGAAAACCTTTGGCCATGCCACATGTCCCCTTTGTCTAAGCACTTAACTTTTCCTCCTCCTGTCCTTTCCAGCCCAGTCCCGCCCAACCCTGACCCGCCTCATGAAGCCATCCATTCTGAGTTTGGCTCTTTGACCCACTTCTGCACCTTACTCCCTGGTTCTGGAGCTTATGTCTGGATTCCAAATTCCGCTGGTCATTGGAATTTGGGGATTATTTTCCTTTTCTGACTTGATTTCTTTTTATGCTTCATCCAGTATCACTGAGTACAATTCTAAGCACTACTCAGTAATTATTCCCTGAGATGGTGTATGGGGCTTCATGGGGAAAAGCTGCATGCAGGGTTCACAGCCTGAAGTTATGATGGAGAGTCAAGCAGTGTCTACACAATGCATTTATTCATTTGAGATATGTTTATGGAATACCTACCATATTCCTGGCACTGTTTAAGGTTAGCAATGAACTCTAAATGAGCTTCCGTTCCAGTTGGGGAAGAGAAAGAAAACAACAACAACAACAACAACAACACATTGATCACTATTTATTATGTCAAATGACAACAAGCATTATGAAGAAAATCAGAGGAGGGTAAGGGAGACAGAGACTGGCAGGTGCAACAGGGTGAGGGGAGGTTGCCCTTTTATAGAAGGTGGTCAGGAAATGAATCCCTGAGGTGAGGAAGTGGGCAAAGCAGGAATCTGGGAATCAAGTGTTACAGGGAAATGGAAAAGTATGTGGAGGGACCCTGAGGCCATATTTGTGTCACAGCAAGGAGCTGAGTGTGACCTGAGCCGGGGGCGGGGGTGCAGGCAGGAAACAGAACTTACCATAGATGGCTCCAATGGAGACTCTAATGAAGGAACTACTTTAGAAAGTGAGGACTAGCTGTTAAAGAATGGAACAGGAATGTTGAGGCCCCCAGAAAGGAGTGTCAGCAGGAAGCTGCCACCATCTGTGGGGTTGAGGGGACAGGGCGTGGGGCGTGGTGTCACTGGAACCCTGTGAGAGACAGCTCAGGAAGGAGGGTTCCTTGGTAGGAGCTACGGGAGGGGAGGGGTACAGTTAAAACCCCAGAACCAGGCTGAGGCAGGGATGTATTGGGGGAAATGTCCTTGATCTTTCTTCCTCCTGCCCTCTGATCTCCTACCAGAGCCTTCCACTGGCTGAACCTAAAACACATCAGCTGGAAATGGCATCTTCAAGGTCCAGCCTTCTGAGGGGGACAGCACAGGGCAGAAGGACAGAGCATGGATCCAGAGGTGGGGCAGTGGTTGTCTAGCATTGAGAAAAAGAGGGAGAATGGCCACTTGGTGTAAAGAGAAGGAACAAGTCGCCTTTAACTCAGAGACATTGAGGTAAACTGCCAATCCAGATCATGAAGCGGAAAGCAAATGTCCTTTGGTGTTTCAGTGAACAACCTGGGCAGGCGGTCTCTGCAAGGGAGGATGAATGGCCTGGCTTGTGCAGGTCAAGTGACCATTTTTACAGTCATTGGAACCAGGTTTCTGACCTGCTGGCTGTGTGCACTGCATTGTAGTGTTAAGTTCAATCACACCATTTTCTATCTTTCCTCTCATTTTCTCACTTAAAAATTAGACCCAGTTCTCTTTCTGTCTAGTTGACTTTCCTACACAAAGGTCTTTGAGAAGAATATCATCTAGTTTGGTTTAAGAGCTAGCTTGGGATTTATTCTCCAATCTAGGCAAGCTTGATCATGAAGACAGGAGCTTTTAAAAAGAATGAGATTTTAGGGGGCACCTGGGTGACTCAGTCAGCTAAGCGACCAACTCTTGGTCATGATCTTAAGGTCATGGGATTGAGCCCTGTGTTGGGCTCCATCCTGGGCGTGGAGCCTGCTTGGGATTCTCTCTCTCCCTCTGTCCCTCCCCCTGCTCATGCTCTCTCTCAAATAAATAAATCTTTATAAACAAACAAACAAATAGAACGAGATTTAGGATAACTAGGCACTTCTGCTCTAAACCAGAAGTGTGAGGGATGCCATGCAGACGTCTCCGTCCACCCAACAAACTAGCCGCCCTGATTCCCAGCCTCAGTCTCCTCACCCAACATTACCCCCAAATACAACCTCTTCTCAAAAGGTGGTGCTGCCGATTAAGGAGAGACTCCTTGGCAGCTGGTTCTCAGGCTGTCTGGGGAGTCACTCTGGCAGGTCTCCAGGGATCCGTCTGCCTCCAGGGCTCACCTTGGGAGTGCCAGCAAGCCCTGCAGACCTCAGGCAGCCCCACTCCCTCCTGGCCCCGTGCCCAGCAGGCTGGAGTGATTGTGGAGGGAAGGGAGTCCTGGTGGTCTGTCAGCTTTGCCCTGTGTGGTTGTAGGGTGAGGACTGAAGTGACATCAGGATAGCAGGAAGGGCAGAAAAGGCAAAGATGGAATGGGACACTCTCCAAGACTTCTCCTACCTCAAGGAAGAACAAATGGATAGCCTTCGGATAGGTGAAAGCGGGTCATGGTAATCATGGGTAGCTGCTACCTGAGTATTGTTGGGTTCTGTGTAGGAATGTTGGTGCTCAACATAATCATATGCATGGAGACAACCATCCCTCTTTTAATTATGGAACACTTAGAAAAATGAAAAAGAGTTCATTTAACCCTTTTGATGTTAATTCCACTTGGAACAGTTGGCTCCATTTCTTTGTAACAGTCCTATGGGAATGGGTTGGGATATTCCAGAACAGAGTCTCGCTGGGGTTTGGTGAGTTGGGCTAGTGTGTGTTAAGAGTGATTTATTCTGGTCATTTCCTACAAGAGAGAACAGATGGATGTGCAAGTGACATGCTGAAGGACTGCCCGTAAGAAATCCCAAGTTCAGCTACGGGTTCTTAAATGATTTAGGTCTAACGGGTTTAAGGCTCTCAAAATGAATTTTACAGTCCTCAAATGAAAAAATGAGCTCTGAATCAGTTTCTTTAACAAGAAATTTCTCTGCTACTTTATCCAGCGCAAGCTTTGCCGTCTTCAGTGGAAATCTCTGAAGCTTGGATTGCTCATCTGTAAAGTGGGGACAATATCATTACCACATGGGTGGTTAGGAATAAATGAGGAAATGCCAACAGCAGGTCCTTAATTGACATTTATAAAATAAGGATATGTGTTAATCAGGTCCCTGTGTCAGGATCACTCTAAGGAGAAGGACGTGGGAAAATAGAAGGAAGGAAATAAGAAAGCTTCTTGGAACAAACATGCACTCAGTTCCAGTATTTTTTTAAAATTTATTTTTATTGTGGGAAGATATATGTAACATAAAATTTACCATTGTAGTTATTTTTCAGTGTGGGGTTCTGTGGCATTAAGTACCTTTCCACGGTGCAACCATCACCACCGTCCATCTTTTTACGTGGTTACAAACTGTAACTTCAAACCCATCGAACAATAACTCGCCATCCCTCCCTTCCCGCAGCCCCTGGCAACCAGCACCCTACTTTCTGTCTCTGATTTTGACTGCTCGAGGTGCCTCCTAGAAGCAGAATCATACACTGTTCGTCCTTTTGTGTCTGGCTGACTTCTCTTACCATAATGTCAAAATCCTGAATTAGAGGTCAAGGCTAATGTGAAAGACAATAAAAATGACCAGAAAGACTGAGGAGGGAAGGCCTATTGGAGAAAATGAGGCGCTAAATTCACTGATGCTAGGGAGGAAGAGGGACAAACAAATTAGCTGTGGCTTTTACAGCTCCTGAACCACTGTAACCAGGAAAGAAAAATCTTTATTTCAAATTTTTATTTGCTTTATGCATTCATCTTAAGGACTATTTCTTTCAGGATCAGTGGGGGAGCAGTGGCTTGGATTTGCCCAAATGTGTACTAAACTCTGCAAGAGGGGTGCTGCTCAGCAGCTTCGATGTACTTTTCTGTGGATAAAGGAAACGGCTCTCTAGATCCCTAGAAATCTGAATTTCTCTTCTGGCTTTGCTACCCTGGGCTGCTGGGACCTAAACTTATCTTCCTAGATATTTCTAGCCCCCTCTGCTGTGACGTTAGGCCAGGCCACTGTTACTTTTTACTGAGACAATACGTTCTCCCTGCTTCAGGCGGAGTTGTTGAGAGCACAGATCTGAACATGTCATCCCCATTAAAACCTTCCAGTGCCCACCCCCCTCCCTCACCTTCACCCCTGCCACTGATCTCAGGGTAAGACTGAATTTCTGACGTGGCCTTCCCTACTCTGCATGATCTGGTCCCGGCTTCTCTCCCTCACTTTGTCCTAGGCTCCTCCACACTCTGCACGACAGCTGCCCCGAATCACAGCCTCAGGGGTGGTTTCAGCTCCTCCTGGAGCCTGCTGGCCCATTGCAATTCATTGTTTAAACGTCTGTCTTCCCTCCCTGTGGGGACGGGGGCTCTTGTGTCCGAGGTTAGAACTCCCATGCTTGTCACAGCACATGACACAACTGCTATTTATTTAATGGATGGTTGAGTTGTATTAATCAGGGCCCTTTTTAGTCATTTATTTTTTATTAAATCATCCATGCCCCCCCCCCCCCAAAATGAATGGTGGTTTCATTTGAAAGTAACATAAACCCAACTCTACTAGCTTAAGTTTTTACAAAATGGGGAGCATACTGGGAGCTGTAACAGAAAGCCCATGGGTGGTAGGGGTTTCAGTCATACCTAGACCCACAGGTTTAAGCTAGGTGTCTTCTCCCCCTTCATTTCTGCTCACATCTCCACACCACTTTCCCAGCCTTGGGCTTTATTCTATCCTCCAAGAGATAGGTTTCTCCTCCTTCAGTGCGTCCAAGATTCATGTCTCTCCTGTTCCATTCACCAAGGTAAACACCTTCTCCTTCAGCTTCAAATGGAAGAACCCTGGGTGGGATGGAAGGGGAGAAGGGTGGGGGGACTCTCTCTGACCTGGCTTGAGCCACATGTCTATATCCCAGATGGTAACTTCGATTAGGGAGATGTAGTCCTCTGACTGACCATGCCCAACCATGAGCCCATCCCCTGTGGCCAGGAGGAGGGTGGACTAATACAGAGGTTAGTCATAGCATAGGGTTGGGAGCACACCTTCTAAACCTAGATCTCCCGAGTTCCCATTCTAGCTCTGCCACTTAGTGAGTGACCTTAAGCCAGTTACTTAACTTTTCTGTGCCTCAGATTCCTTGTCTGTAAAAAGGATATAATAATAGTACTTGCCTCACAGTATTATCGTGAGGATCAAAAAAGTGAATATGTGTAAAAGCACAAAGGACAGTGTTGCCTGGTACGTGCCATGTAATTATTTATGAAATAAAAATAGCCAAGCAATGCAATAGAGGAGATTCATTCAAAGAAATAACCACCTCATTCCTATTTATTAAGGATTCCCTATGCACTAGACAGTAGTGTTCATAGCTAATGGGAAAAAGACAAAATCTCTTTCTTTACATTCTGAAGTGCTATGCACAGGATATGGAAGGGATAGTCTGCCTCTTTGGAAAAATAAACAAGTTGTTACAGGACTGGAGATCTCAGTGAATTATGTAGTTTTTGTTTTGTAGGAACCCAGTCTGATTAACAAGAAGCTACTGCTTAACCGAGTACTAAATTGTTGCCATCTAGCATGGGGACAAACTGGTGGGAAGGACTCTCATGCAGATATGTTGCCACGCACAGAGGTGAGGAGTGGTCTCAGGGTACACAATGCGGAGCGGAGGCTCACTGAAGCCTCCCACCCTCCAGTCATGGAGAAAATCCAATTCAGATAGAATGGGCTGCTCTTCGAGCAGCGTTTCGTTTTTTGTTTTTGTTTTCTTGGGGGTGGGTTGGGTGAAGGCTGACAGAAGGAGACTCGATTTGGAAGCTAAAGCTGGAAATCAAAGGATATTCTTTCTGTCAGTTGGGGGCCAAACCGAAAGGGACCTTTAACTACTATAAGGGATAGTATTTTGTTCAAGAGCATGTATATGAAGGACTTTTTTTTTTTTTATGATAGGCCTGGTTTTCAGTATTCCATCATGAACACCTTTAAATTATCAATATAGTACAGAAATCATGTTACTTTATTAAATATAACTGCCATAATGATTTAGTTGAGCATTATCATGAAAATATTTTACAACCATTCCTTTGTCATATTATATGATTCTGATTTTGGTGGAGAAAGAATATGCTGTGTAAGGACACACTTGACATCTGACCCAAATTATTGTTGAACAATGTTATTTCATAGATCATATTTTCTCTGCCAATCTCCTCCCATTGCCTAAAGGAGATTGGTTTGGGGGAATAACTTGTGGCCACTGGATGAAATCTACTAGATTTCATTTTCCAATGAGACAAGCAACTGTATCGGCTTTGTCTACTTTTGTATCCCCATCCCCTGATAATGATGACAGCTAATTCTGATTGAGTGTTAAGTGTGTGCGGCATACCTTACTAAGCCCTTTGTATGTTTATTTAATCTCTTCAACTCTATAAAGTACGTTCAATTGTTTCTTCATCTTACCTTAGGAGTCTGTGGCTTGGATGGATTGTTCACTTCCTGAGATCATGTACCTGAAAGATGACCCTAAGCACCTATATTTGAGAAGTAGGGACTCTTCGGAATGCCTTTACTGGTCTCAAGCATGTAGGGAAGCACTTGCATTGATCTAGAGCCTGGGGTAAGGGATTACTGACGCCACCACATGCCCTACAAAGACAACGTCTCATTCATTCCAATACAGACCCAGGGACAGAGATGAAGGGATTTTTTGACTCACTTGGAGAGGCTGGAGCATGGGGGCTCACAGAGGAAGTAAACTTGACACTCATCCTTTTTTCAGTGGGTGTTACTACTCCTCTCTTGAACTAGCAGAGCACTTGCTTTGCAGCTCTTCTGTTTGTTCATCTTCCTTTGCCTTCTATGGTGCTGTTTGGGATATTTTGTTTTTTTCTATTGGAGTGTGCTTTTTGAGACAAGGAATTATCTCCAGCTCCGATTAGATGCCTAAGAAATAAAATCAATGTATGTATGCCGTATATGCCTTTTTAAATAAACTTTCTATTTTAAGTATATTTTTAGACATATAGAAAAGGAGCAAAGATGGTACAGAGAGTTCTCATATATCCCACAGTTTCCCCTATTGTTGACATCTTACATTGTGATGGTACATTTGTCACAACAAATGAATCAATAATGAAACATTATTATTTTAAAGATTTATTTATTTATTTTAGAGAGAGAGAGAATGAGGGCATGTTTTTGAGAGGAATTCTGCAGAGCTGCAGTACCATTCTCAATATATTGTATCAAGAGCACATGCTGTTGACCTTGGTCATCTGGCTTAGGTAGTATTTGTCAGGTTTTTCCACTGCAAAATTACTTTTTAATTTCTCTCCATACTGTAATCTCTGTAAACGAGACACTAAGATTACCTTCATCAAAGAGGTAGAAGGTTACACTTCACTCCTTTAAGAGGGTAGTATCTACATAAATTATTTGGTATTCTTCTGCATGGAAAACTTATCTATTTTCTACCATTTATTTATTCAAGCATTTATTTGTGTCAGTATGGATGCATGTGTATTTATTTTATACTTTGGGTTATATAATCTAATGCTATGATACGTTGCTTAAATTGTTTCAGCTTTAACCACTGGGAGTTCTGTTGGGTTCTTACTTCCTTTTGACATACTCTTACTGTTTTGTGTTTTGAGCACTCCCATACTTCCTGGCCCTATAAGGATGCTCTAGGCTCATCTTATATTTTCCCTGCCCCAGCCCTAGAATCAAGAGCCCTGGTTCCTTTTGTTGTATAATGGTATTAGCAACCAAGATCTGGGTGTTGGGTGTGCTTGTTGCTAGTAGAATGTCATTGCTTCTAGGCCCTCTTAGTGGTCAGATCAAGAAAATATGTATGTGTATACCAACATATATATCTATAATTATTTTCATATATACCCATCATGATCTATATTAGGCTAAGCATGAGTTCATATGGCTATCTCTGGCTAATCCAGAACCACATGGTTTATCCCCTTCCTTATCTGTAACCTCCCATTCTAACAGTGAGAAACATGGCTCCTCGTATCTGACATCCATTTACTTATTTGCTCAACCCCGGGACACAGGTACAGCTGTTTCAGAGCTATTAGCTCACACCACCGTGAGAAACAACTTTACCCACTAGAGTACAGTACAGTGCTGATGCGTAGTTTGCTCATATGTATGTCGGTGACGACAGATTTTCCCCTAAGAATCATTCTACCCAATGCTAGACATCTAATGGTTCTTTCTTAAAAATAATTGTTTCAGTGTGAATGTACTTAAGGCCACTGAACTGTACACTTAAAAATGGTAAAAATGGTACATTTTATGTTAGGTATATTTTACCACCACAAAATAATATGTTTCACCTTCCTTCAGATATTCTAATGAATTCATCTCTAAACCAGGCCGATTATCAAAAGCCAGGTCTTTGTAGTCTGAAGCAACAATCTGTATTTGTAAAGAGTTTCCCAAGTGATTGGTAGCTGCTTCTGAACTAGTGGACTTTTTCTTTTAAGAAAAGAAAGTAAATATGCAGCTGGGGAGGTCCTGGGCCCTGGGAACTGCCAGCAGAGCTTGTTGTCCCTCTGCGTGATGAGGAGAGGTGTGGGCTTCTCCACGGGCTGGCCTGACGACCACCGCCGAGCCTTGCTCCTCATCCCCTGCCCAGCCCGCCTGCAGGCCTGGCCCAGCAGCCCTGGCTCTGAGCTGCCTGGGCATCTCCCACAAAGGCTGTGCTGAGTTGCAGAAATTCAGAGCCCTGCCTCCCTGCTCTTCAGCATGATCTCAGCATGTCAGAGTTGCCACATGAAAGGAACCTGCTTGTTTCTCAGAGCAGGTTGCCAGTTGGATAACCAAGTTTTGCCTCCCAGCCCATAATAAAACCTCCATTAAAGCCCTTTATTACCTTTCCCAGTCTGTAGAGCAGGCTTGCCTGGGACCAAGGACTGCTGAAGTCGGTTCCAACGTGGGTCCCCTGCCCCTCGCCTGAGGCTGTCTTCTCTGCCACCTTGGAGGCCAGTAGCCTGGCAGTGAGCAGGGCTTTGATTCCAGAGCCTGACCTGGCCTGTGTAATTAGATGCTCTGGCTAGACCCTATCTCATGTCTGAGTCACCCAGAGGAGGGTGCAGTCAGTAGGTTCTGTGAGCCAGTCCATTCCCTTGTGCTGAGAGTTTCGGTCTCTAAGGAAAAGCATATGGAGACCCAGGCCCTTGTGTGGTGATTCCAGGTCCTCTCTAAATCACTCACACTGGCACAGCCCAGATTTGAAGGAAGGGGATGTCACTTTGCCTGTATGGACTAATGAATCGTCCTTGCTTTATATGCTGCTTTGTGTGTTTGAGTGTAGGGTATGTAAATAAAAGACTATAATCTAAACAGCTGACACCTCCCAGATGTGAGAGTGTGAGAGCAATTGGGGACAAACTCTTGTGTTCTCACTGGCCTGAGGTCAAGAAAGCCACTGGAGGACATTTGAGAGGGAACCTGGAGTCAGAAGACAGGTTAGCCACTCATTGGCTGAAGGATCTTGGCAAAGTCATGCATCTTCTAATTTTCTCTTTCTTTGAAAAAAAAAATGGAGTTGAAAAGACTGTGCATAAATTTGGTAAGAAAATGACTGAAAGTATTTTGTAAACTGTGACCCGAGAGGTCAGTGTATTACTGGTTAGACCAGATCAGACAGTAGATAATATCACTCCACTTTTCTAATGTGCTCTGTGTTGGCCCCATCTTGCCCTGTACTATGCAATTGCTCTGGATAGTCTTTATCCACTGCCTGTGGCACAAAATACTCTCACACACCCTACCTTCTACCATCTTCAGGATTATCTCTTGTTCTAAAGCTATACCCCAAAGTCATCTCCTTTTTAATTCCACTTTATCAACTACTTCTCCCCAGAATTCATTCATACACCACTCTGATGAAGCTGTTTTCTTACCAACTCCATCCGGAGTTTCCAGCACTGTCCCCCTGCCATGTTCCCAGGCCCCCCCAGAATGACATGCACTATCAGCCTTCCTCTAGAACAGCTTGCTGCAGAGCTGTGTTCCACCTTGACCATAACCATGGCCATTTCAGCCCTCAGTGAGTCTCCCTCCTTTGAAGCGCAGCCCTCACACCCCACTATTCTTCTCAGTTGTTCACATGTCTTAGCACAGCCTCTCCGACAGAACTGTGTGGTCCCGTTGCCCGGCATGGTCAAGATTGGTAACACTTGCTCAATAAAAAATGTGTCGATTGGATGGCAATGCCACAACGGTGGGGCTCTGACTTCTTCTACACCCTTTGGCACAGGTTCTTTACCCAACACCACCTGTGTTTCTCAGTTCTGATTGGTAATTTCACATCATGCTGTAGACCAGGGAAATTCTTCAGATAGGTACCCCTAACTGCACCCCTTGCCTCCTGTGGCCCCTCATCTCATCTCTGGCATAGTTGAGAGGACTTGTTTTCACCCCCTCCTCATTTTGCTTCTTGGCTTTTTACCTGTTGTGAGTTCAGGGGCCAGGGAGCTGACTCTGCATGCAGTCCTATTATTCACTGTGGGAGGGAGAAGTTGGGACATAAGTAGCGTGGACATCCTAGAAGACTCTCAGTGGCGTCCAAGCAGAAGGACAGGGATATTGATCCATGTGTCATTCACATCGAATACCCCTATAATACCACATAGATGCAGTGTGTGAAATCCTAGGAATGAGTGAAAACAATGTTAAAAATCCTGGGAATGAATGGGGGCAGGCTATAGGAAGCTTCTGAACTAAGACCAATGCTTGGTCTCTGAGATGTGACATCTGGAACCTCCATCTGCTCTACACAGGAGAGTAAGTGGGGCCCTAGAGTCAGACTGGTTATTTGCAATCCTGTCTCTACCCTTTAACAGCTGTGGGATTTGGGGATATTTGCTTGACCTCTTTACTGTCATCCCCTCAGTTTCTTTTGGTGGATAATAGTATTTGTCTCGAGGGTTAACTAAGTTTAACTACATCAGTGCACACAGTAAATGTTCAATAAGTGTTAGCTATTGTTACTATAGATGAATAACTGGGGATTTTCTTATAAACCAACCCATGCTCTTAAAAGTGTTTCCTTATCTCTGCTTCTGCCTCAGAATCCCTCAATTTTTCTCCTTTCTTCTATGGTCAAATTTCAGAAGAATGTAACTCAATGCCTCCATTTCTTAACCCCTCACCATCTTAACCCCCCCAACATTTATAACTTGGCTGCTATTTTTATCATTCATGGAGGCTTTCTATTTTTAACATATTTGATGACCCTGCAGTCTCAGACTCATCAGAGGACTTTGAAGCCCCCTTCTCTAAACGGAATTTAGCATTCGAAGGCCCTCTTTCTTTCTTTCTTT
>NW_027397064.1:18345747-18395334 GCF_003265705.2 Callorhinus ursinus
TCTTTCTTTCTTCTTTCTTCTTTCTTCTTTCTTCTTTCTTCTTTCTTCTTCTTTCTTTCTTCTTTTTTAAAGATTTTATTTATTTATTTGACAGAGAGAGAGAACAGAAGTAGGCAGAGCAGCAGGCAGAGGGAAAGGGAGAAGCAGGCTCTCTTCTGAGCAGGGAGCCTGATGCAGGGCTCAGTCCCAGGACCCTGGGATCATGACCTGAGCCAAAGGCAGCCACTTAACTGACTGAACCACCCAGGCACCCCAAAGATCCTCTCTTTCTTGATGTCCTTCACTTCCTTGTCATCCCTTGACTTCCACAACTCTTAATACCCCCTCATTCTCCTTCTTTGACTCTTCTTTGGCTTTTCCTCCTTTGATCACATTCCTTCAGTCAGCTCTCAGCACTCCCCAGTGTGCTGTTCCCAGCCCTCAGTACTTCTTGATGCCTTCTCTCTGCATGGGCATTTCACAGCCAGTTCTTGAAGTAGGCTCACTCACAAAGAGGTCCATGATGCCCAGCTCAACATAGCATCAACTGCATGGTGAACAGGCAAAAATTTAGCTCATGCAGGTGGTTCTGACTACCATTCTACTCTGTGAGCTGCTAATGGCAAATGGGCTTCTAGTTTTTCTTTCATAACAGACCCCAGGACACAAACCTGCTACTTTTCTTGGTGGCCCAATGGCCCTTCCACCTATGGAACGATCTCTGGTCCTACTGGACTTACAGCGTGATTGGATCTCAGTTTCAGATGTTGCATCTCCCTGAGAGACTCGCAGCGGTCATTTTGCCTCTGCTCAAAATTGACCTTGAGTGTGGCCTTCAGAACCTAACCTCCATAAGGTTGCATTGCAGTCATCTCCAACACAGGTTCCTGACTCTTCTTCTGCTGAGTCATTTACCTGTGACAGATTCAACCTGTCTAAAAATAATTTTATCTCCACTTTAGTTTCCCAGTCCCGTACCTTCTATGTTCTTTATTAGCACACTCTGGAAAACCTTGAAACAACATTTGGTATTTTCTATCTCAATGCTTCTTTATTCTTTAGGATATTGGTGGTTCCTCTTCTGGACTCTGCCAATAGCTTTCCAAGAAGTATCCTCCCTCAGTCCTCCACCCTTCCAGTCTCTCTCCTCATTCTGGCCAGAATGTGTAAAGAGCAGAACCAATCCTATCACACCCTTGCTCAAAAACATTTCTTGACTTGACAATGAATACAGACTGAGGTCCCAAATCATCAACTTGTTTCTTAAAGCAGAAAACCTTTCCTGTTGCCAAAACTTTGCCTGCCATGTTCACTCAGCTTGAAATACATTTTGCCTTCTCTGAATATGAAAATCCATTTCAACATCAGGACCTAGTTCAGATGGTACCTCCTCCCTAAAGCCTTCCTGGATCTTGTGGGTGCAGAATTAATGACTACCACTTGCGTCCCTCTTGCATTTTGTTTATATTTCTGTGATGATACTTAGCACAGTCTGGCTAGTGGTCACTGTGTAAGAGTCTGCCTTCCCCACTAGGTGGAGGGTGGGGACTCATGTTTCAGTGCCTCTCAGGGCCCATTCCAATGGATTGCGCTTGGAGGTTTTTCCATAAATATTTGCTGTGGAAGAGAGTTTATTTTGGGTGTGGTTGCATGAAAAGATTTTCAGGTGGCAAATGTGGTTCCTTTGAAAAGAACTTTGAGATCCTCATCCTGTTCTAAGGCAGACCAGATTTTGGGGAGAGGAGATTCTGACTATTTGGCGACAGTATGTGTCACCCCACTTGAGGCTCACATTTCCCTTTGGAGTCAGTTGCACAGGAGTAGCTGGATTTACAGCCCTCAACTTCTGAACCCAAGCCACTAAGGATTTAGATAAATCCTGGCTGAGGCCAGCACAGAGAAGCTGTGTTAGATGTCCAGTGTTGGCACAGCAAACGACCAGGGAGAAATGGACTACCCCTACAGTTCTCGCCAAGCTTACAACAAATGTCACATGTATTCTTTCCTCTAATTGTCATTTTCTGTGCTCTGCCTGATCCCCACTGTGCTTTTGGGGATACATAGGTGGTAAGAACAAAGCTTGACTTCTTAAGAAATCTGCTTAACACAAATGATTATTTTCTCAGATCACCTTTGTTCAGGTTTTTATGGCTCCACTACTTCTCAACACTTCCTTTTGGGTCTTCATTTCTGGCTTCTTTTCCTCTGCCCGCTACTGAACCATTGTGTTCCCAGGACTTGCTCTTCTTGCTCCTTCAGCCATTTCCATGACCTGAACATCTCTCTTCCTGTTGAGATCTTCCGCATTGGTTCAGACCCTGGTTCAGACATAATTTCTTGCTTCCCAGATCCACAAAACCCCTTCAATTCTCTCACTTATTATTTCCTGAATCTTATCTCCATTAAGGTATGCTGGGCCAAAGAATCCTTATTTCCATTTTACAGAAAAAATACTGAGACTCAGACTCAAAAGGCAGACTCCAAGTCTTATAATGTGGTGGCCAACCTGCAGGACCTGAAGAACATGGACTCCTTGCTCTGTGTGCAGGGCTGAGAGCTTGTAGCCATGACATGGGAATTTCCAGGCATGGGGATCCACTTGAGACCCAGTACACCACATCTTGGAGTGCTGGTAAGATGAAAGGCTGTCCACACCTATTCCCTTCTCTTTTGTCCTCACAAGAGTTTCTTTCTCCTTGACCTTTCCCTTGCCATGTGGAATCTATTTACTCATGAGAAACTCAGCTTGGATGCCACATCTTTTTTCTTGCTTTCTAGTATAAAATTTCCCAGATGAGTTTGCAGGCAGGCGGAAGTTGAAGGACTTATACAGTTGTTGTTGGTGGTGATAGTGGTGAGTGTGTGAGTGTGTGTGTGTGTGTGTGAGAGAGAGAGAGAGAGAGAGAGAGAGAGAGAGAGAGAGAGAAAGACAATGAAAGTGTTGCTTACCATTGTTACATGGACCTTGATTACTCTTAGGTTTTGCTAGACTCATAAATCAGGGGGTGGTCTCAGCTTCAAGGCATCTCAGGATTCATTCCAAAAGCCAACTTGTTCCCTTGTTTCATCCTGCATTCATTCCTTCTCCTGCAGGGAGGAGGTCTATGTGGGGGGTGCTCATTGCTCTTTCGGTCATGTTCCCTGAGGAGCAATTATTTTATTCTCCCCTTGTTCCCAGTTCCTACTGGGTCAGGTTTGAGAGCCAGACCCTAATGGGGGGCTCTCAGTTTTTTCTATGCCTCTTTTCCATTCTCAGAGCCCTCAGGGAGCATGGACCCTTGTCCCAGCACCACCTCAGCTCTCTGGAATGCTTTTCATTCTCGGCCTGAGTGAACCAAAAGTGTCTTCCTGTTTGAAGCTAGTTGAACATCCCACTTATTTCCTTTGGCTCCCCCTGCCACCCTCCAGGGCCTGTGAATGGCCGTTAATACTGTGCTGTATTAGTCCTGATTGTACATGGGTGAGGGAACTTGGAAGTTCACAGAAGATGGGAGTGATGGGTACATAGCTCCATCTAGTTTCCTCAGTTTACAGGCTGGTTAGGAAGCCTGCTCAGGGCCACATGTGCAGTTAATTGGCAGAACTAAAACTCAGGCATTCTGACCCTGGCATGGTGCTTTTTTCCTTAGGAGTATAACAAGAAAGGGAAGAAATGATAGGAAGTAAGTATAAGAGAACCATACATAGGATGGAGCTTTTGGCACCTGAGTCCTTTCACAGAAAATTGAAACCAGTGGCTCCTATCCCATCAAGACCTCTCATGGATTTGCTAGTAACCTGTGTGATCATTACTACATATGGGAGCTTCTCGAAGGAAGAAAGACAGGGAGGAAAGGCTCTTCCCTTAGGTTCAGATTACTTATCCCAGGTCACTGCTTCTGTGGGTCAGACAGCATTACCTACGTAAGCTCCTGGAGAGGGAAGATCAAGCAGAAGTTACAGCCTCCACCCTGTTGAGAAAGCTGGCATCATAGAAATGAAACTCGCTGTAGAGTCTAAACTAGACTTACCCATCAGTGGATAAGGCATAAAATGTAGCCCCTAAAAGGGTGAGGTAGTCTTTAGAGAATAAGCTCCCCTTGAAAATAATCTACCTGCCCTGATGTTACTCAGCACTGATGCTGACAACCACCATTGATGAACCACCTCTTTGTCCCATGATGTGCTTGTCAGGAAGTACAATGTTTGGAGGAAATTAAGACCTAGAAGAGAAAGATGGATGCCTGGAGAGAGGAAGGCTGAACCCAAAGGAAAAGGGAGTAAGCTTGAGGAAGGGGAGGTGCCAGAAATAGTCAGGGCTGGTGCAATGGATGTGAATTGCTCTGTCACGCTCAGGGTGTGGACCGGTGTCTCAGACGGTTTGGGCTACTCTAACTAAATACCACAGGCTGGATAATTTATCAACAACACAATTTCATCTCTCACAGTTTTGGAAGCTGGAAGTCCAACATCAGGGTATCAGCATGGTAGGGTGAAGGCCCTTTTCCAGATCACAGACTTGTCATTTACCTTCCCATGGTGGAAAGGGTGAGGATGAGGGATCTCTCTGGGATCTATTCTGTAAGAGCTCTAATCTTATTCACGAGGGCTCCACCCTCATGATCTAATCACTTCCCAAAGGCCCTAATACCATCACCTTAAGCATTAGGTTCCAATATATCAGTTTTGGGAGAGCACAACATTCACCCCATGGCAAATGGGAATTTCCTTTATTCTTAGAATAAAATTCTTTTTTTAAAAAATATTTTATTTGTTTATTTGAGAGAGCAAGTGAGCGAGAGAGCATGCACAAGCAGGCGGAGCAGAAGGCAGAGGGAGAAACAGGTTCCCTGCAGGGAGCCTGACACAGGACTTGATCCCAGCACCCCGGGATCATGATCTGAGCTGAAGGTAGACACTTAACCGACCAAACCACCCAGGTATCCTTATAATAAAATTCTTGTATGTGCAACAAGATCTTTGTCTTAGCCCCAGATCGTAGGGTGGTTAAAAAGTCCATTTTTGTGTCCCCCACTTCTTACTCTTTTTGGTTGCATTCTTTGGTCAGCAGTCTTTCAGAAGACATCCACTGAACAGACCTGCATGACCAATTTAAATTCAACTTTCCAGGGGCCAGGTTTGGCCAGAGGACCTAGTCCCAGCTCCCAGAATCTCAATATCCAATACTTCGTCACTGGCCAACCGTGTGAGAGCCCTATCAGAGGTTCACTTGAGATGTAGCCTTTGGGTAAGGGCACAGTGTTGTGCTCTCCTAGAACTTGTCACTCCCTAGCCTCTCTGATGTGAAAGATACAACTGCATCCTCTCTGAAACTGGGCCATTGTCTTCCCCTGGATAGCAGCCTTCATCTCCTTCTCCTCTTGGACATGTCTGTAAATGTCTCTATTGACCATAACACTAACTAACCTAACTAAGTTCTTGAGCCACTCAAGATCCTAGAAAGAATTGGCATAAAGGGATCTTGGTGGGTTTAAAAAAAAATGTAAAGTGTGAACCATAACGTGCTTCATCTCTGTGGTCATTGAGCTCCAGGTGACTGGTTGCAAAGTTTTGTATTCATCAAATGAACCTCATTATTCTCATTGATGGACTTCATACTAAATAAGTATTAATCTGAACTTACCTTAGAATTGATCTTCTGTTTTAACTTGGGATTCTTCATAATTTTATTAAAATAAATCCTGAAGCCACTACCTGACCAGACATCTCCCAGCTCGGGGGCTTTACGATTCTAAGCAGCTGTGCATATGCTTGCTCCACAAACAACTGAAAGACCCCCATCCCTTCTTAGCACTGACCTGTTTTCCCTCAGCCTCCTCACATCATAGTGAGGCAGAAAGAAAGGGATAACAAAGCCGGCAGTGGGCTGCTCCTCTCTCAGGAATTCAGGGTCAGTGAGATAATGTCTGTGGAAGAGCCTCTGCAGGGAAATCAGCTCTGCAAATACAAGGGGCACTCTTGTTATTTCTGGGCCTCCCAAAGCAGCCCAGGTAACTTGGCTCTTTCATCTTAATGGCCAGTTGATGCTGTGTCTAACTCCTTTCTCCCAAAGTTCAGGTTTTTCTTTAAAGAAATAATTAGCAGGTACTTTTAAACCTTTCCAGTGACTCATTCTTCTTTGAAATACTAACCTGAGGTTGTCTCCTTCAGAGAATAAAATAATGATGATAGCAATTTATTTCATAGCCAGACCCAGGCCAATTAGCACATGCCCTATGCCTAGAACTTAAAAAAAAAAAAAAAAGATCCCTAGTCTCTTTCAGCCCCAGTGTATCCTGAAAGTCCATTACCAGGGCTTTTCCTTTGAATGCTTGGGGTCTCCATAGTAGGAAAGAGGTCAGTGAGAGAGATCACTAGTGGAGACCCCATAGGCAGCAGCTTGGGAGAGGGGTTTACTGGACTTTGAACTCCTACCCATCTAGCAGATAGGAGAAAGCTTTCATGGCCCTCCAGAGTCAAGTCTCCGTCCAAAAGGAGGATGGAAGAGGTTTTTTTTATCATGGAGTTTCACAGTGTTCCATTTATTTTTATAATGTCTCAAGGATGGTTAGGTAGAGTACGTGGCTGACCAAGACTCTCTGTCCTTTGTACTTGTATCATACAAAACACTATTGACTTTCCTTTTAAGAGTCCATTCTCCCCACATCCCACTTCTACCAATTTTGACTCTTGATGCAGCCCCTTTGAGATTAGTAAGGCAAATATATCACCCAAGATGAGAAGAGCTAAAGAAGACACCTTGGAGATGAGCTGTGTCAAATTCTCTCATTTTCCAGACAGGATGCCAGAGGTCAAGAGGGAGGTAGAGCCCCTTTAGAAGGCCATTACATGGGTTTTGATGCAACTGAGATTAAACCCAAAGTCTCCTGACTTCTTTGCATTTTTTACTTAATAGCTTCAGATATTAAACTTTCACTGTGTTTACAGGACCATGGGCCAGGTTTGGGAGTTAGAAAGCCTACGATCTTGGCAGAGTCCTTACATGTCAGGTTAAGTTACATCCTACTGTACTTTGGGTCTCCAATCCTTATTTCAGTCTTCCTTGGGAATGAAGGGCAGTAGTCAGCAACATTTTAACTAGCTGACAACTGAGGCAGCTCACTCTTGGAAGCGTATTTATCACTGTGGTTTGTGTCTCCAAGTTTCTTTTTTCTCTTCATTTGGGGGCAGGTGGTACAGATTTCAGGAGTCTGAGGAAAGCGGAATCTTAAGGTTTTAGCAAAATGTTCCCATGTCCGAAGGGAGATTCTGAACTGTTGGGGGAGTGGGAGATTAGACCAACTTCTCCAGTTGTTTGGCCAAGAGAACTGAGTGCTAATAAAGTGGGTGTGGAATTCCATGGAGTGAGGTTTGTAACCAAAGGGTAACCTCATGTTACCTGAGCAATTATCTAGCAGTTTTATCTATCTGGGTTCTGGTCTGTGATGTACTAAGCTTGAACAAAGTGCTTTAATTTGCTCATCCATAAATAAGCCTCTCTTTTCTCGAATATAGAATGGGAATAAAAATAATACCTACTTCCTAGGTTGTTAAGAGGAGCAAAGAGATATTGCCTCTATAGCGCATGGCACAAAGTAAATAATCAATGACACTAATTTTTATTGCTGTTATTTCTTGGCATTTTTGTTGACTTCTTTTTTTATTTTATTTTTTATTCTTATGTTCACTTAGACAACATTTAGTACATCATTAGTTTTTGATGTAGTGTTCAACGATTCATTAGTTGCGTATAACTGTTGACTTCCTAATTCTTTTTAAGGTGGCATCCATGATCTATCTAGATGGTGTGTGAACTGGGGGTGGAATGTGGGGGTTGTGATTCTGTGCTCTGTGCCTTTCTTTGTAATGTCTGTTAACCAGCCTTCTAGGGCTTTCCCTGGGCCATTCATCTATGCTCTCTTGTGTGAAAGACTACCAGATTTACCTTCTCTCAGCTAGGCAAGGACACCTGGCCAATTTCTCTCTCTTCATGGCCAAGCCAGAGAAATCCAACTGGAAGGGGACAGCTCACCACCTTCCACGCTTGTAAATGAGAGCAGCTCTCTTCCCTCACCCGGGGCTAAGTTATTCCGAGGCTATAAAAAGATCCCTGTCCACTTCAAAGGACTATTTTATCAGCTCATCCATACAGATCCTGTTCAACTCTTCTCATTTTCAAAGGCAGAATGAAACCCCTTGGCCGAACCCCCAGCTAGGCTCTTACCTTCCTTAAAATATCTTTAACTTCAATTAAGCTGATTCCTCCTGGCTCCTTTTAGCAAAGAAGTTGTGTTCACAAAAACTTCCCTAACACTCCCTCCCCCTCTGCACACCCACCCCAGACCCAGGTCCCAGGATGTCATTCTGATCTGCAGGGGATTTTGAACAGTTGAGCCATGTGGCTCAGCCAGGCCCTGACACCACTGGACCTGTTTCATCCCCTCTTGTTTGAGAACATAGCCCGCTCTATACCATTTTTGTGCCTTTGAGAGAGGGCCATCAATGAAGCGCTGACTTGGAAATTCACAACCTGGGTTTGTAGACCTCCATCTGTCCCAGGCTCCTTATGTCAATTTGGTCAGGCCTGGGCTTCATTTCCCTCCATGTAACATGAGGGGGGCAAATGTAACCATTCACAACGATCAATTACTTTGTTGTCATTGCTAGTGTCTGTGTCTAAGTCTGTCTCCCCAGCAGACTGTGTTCCTTGAGGGCAGAAAAAAGTTTTCCCACCTCTGGATCCAAATTTCTTGGAAAACATTTGTTGAATGAAGTACCTGAGCTCTCTTCTAGTACACTTTTCCATCATAACCATTTCTACCTGTTGGTGCCAGATATGGTGTCTGTGCCTCCTTAGTTTCTTGCAGGTTCACGATCTCCCAAATCCTTAGCTGCCTTCCTCTGCCAGGGCAGCAGGTTCCAGGTGGAGGAGACTGAATGTCGAACTCCTTGGCTCTTCCCACCTCTTCCAGGTCGGGTACTATGCCACACTTCAGGTTGAAGGATCTGGCTTCCCCAGTGACTTTTGAAGGGGTTCAGGTGATGTAACCAAGAATAGGAGAGATAAATCCCCAGTGGGTAAACTTTGACCAGTGGGGGAGAGGAAATTAGGGGGTGTCTACAAATAAATCCCTGCTTTTTTCTTCTTTCCAAGACTTTTTTTTTTCTGTACAACATGTGCAGAGATGTCCAGTGTGATTGAGTGACCCTTTGGACTTCTCTGAAGCATGTAAATCTGTGGCTAGGTTGATAATTGCTATGGTCTAAATGTGTCTCCCCCAAATTCATGTGTTGAAATCCTAACCCCAAAGATGATGGTATTAAGAGATGGAGCCTTTGGGAGCTGCTTAAATCATAAGGATGGGGCCTTAATGAATGGGATTGGTGCTTTATAAAGAGGCCCCTGAGAGATGCCTAGCCCCTTCTCCCACATGAGAATAAAATCAGAAGACACCAACCATGAACAGGAAGAGGATCCTCTTCAGAAGGTGACCATGCTAGCACCTTGATCTTGGACTTCCAGTTTCTAGAGATATGAGAAATAAATTTCTGTTGTTTAAAAGCTACCCAGCCTCTGGTGTTTTGTTACAGCAGTCCAAATCAACTAAGATAATAATACATCACCTTTGCTTCTCATTCTTCCTTGTCTCATGTCCTTTTCCCCTCATTCTTTATGCCTTGGGACTGTACCTTCTAATCTAAGTCTCTACTCAGATCTTGTTTACTGGAGGAACCCAAGTTAAGATGCCATCTGTCGAAATCAACCTACCTGAATCCTATTTATCCATAGAGGTTCATGGAAAGTCAGACCTAGAAAAAATGGTGCTATCCACTTACTCATTTTAATAGATAATGCAATGAGGTCTAGAGAAGGGAAGTGACTTGCTCAAGGTTAGCAATTGGACTAGTACTAGAACCCAGAGTCTCTAATTCCTACCCCCAAATCTAGGAATGGGAACATGGGAAGGGAGGAACAAGTACTTTCTTCTCCCTGTTTTGCAGCTAGTGTTTCAGTAAGTGAGAACTCTTCACAGCGTTGGCAGCATCACAGTGAGACTTCTCATTCCTAGTTGGTCCCTGTGCTAAACAATTTGTCAATAATGTGGGACAGTGCAAGCAAGACAGGACAAAAGACATTTTGTACAGAGAGGAACCATTTGCTTTTGATCAGGAAAGACAGAGACACCACCTTTGATGAGACTGAGAATCTAGGTATCTGCTGCACACAGGGACTTTGGGAGCAATGCAAAATGAAATGGTATCTTCGCCTTCTCATTTGGGCTTAACTGTGTTATTCTGGTTAAAAGTAAGGATCTGGACAAGAGCTTTTGAAGTGTCCTTTAGCACTAACAAGTGAGTCTTTGTGCATAGCACCATCTGAGCTCCTTCTTCTTTTTCCCAGGGATGAGACTAACAATTGTGAGTATAAGTGCTTATCCACATGGCTGTTGTCTGTTTCTAGGATAAGAGAAGCAAAGAGAACAAGGAGCTCATAGAAACACAGAATGGAAGGGAGCTTGGGATTCACATAGTTAACCATTTTACTTTACACAGATGAAGAAACCAAAGACCCAAAGGCCATGTGACCTGACCAGGTCAAGCAGCTCTTTGGGGGCAGATCTGGATTTTGAAATAGCTTAATCTTCTAATTGAGAAAGGTACTTTAGAAAAGAAACTGAAGTTTTCCAGGAGACTGGATAGGGCAATAATCATAAAGAGGACTCTCTTTCCTCCTTTCTCAATCCCAGGGCTAAAATGAAAGGCATCCTCATGCCAAATTTTAGAACCTTCTGTGGTCTCAAATTTCCTTGGCTGTTCCTACTTCTCCTCTTTCTTTCCTGAGCTGTGAGGGAAAAGAGAATAATCTGAGAGAAGCTCTAGGGTGTGATAAGTGATGTAGACGGTGGATCTGAGTCAACAGACAAGGGCCATTTTACTAACTTGGGAGCTTGAATAAATCATGCAACTCTTCTGAGTCTGTACTTTCTTATCTCTAAAGTGGGGATAAGCACATCTGATTCATAGGATGGTAGAAAGGAAGAGGTGAGATAATATGTGTCTAAAAGTATCAGGAGGGTCCTAGAAGGAACCAAATGAGGAAGTACACTCAAATTAGGATAATTCAAGGAGAGTTTACTTTGTAAAGAAAGGACTCTACAAAAAGTGCGGGCAGAGTTGAGGAATCACACAGGTGGAGCTATCCCAGCATTGGAACCATGGGGGAGTGGGGTGAGGGAGGCCTGCTAGAGCACCAAGGTAAAAGGGTGAGGGGAGGGATTAGTTGTCAGAACCTGGAAGGGGAGAATCCATGGTCTGTGAGAGGGTCTTAGGTAGGAACCACTGACCTTCAATTGGAGGAGCTTTCCAATCCAATGTGACCTTGCAGAGATGGAGCCAGGGCAACAAGTATGCTGCCCTTCCTCTCTTGCCTCCCTCTGATCTTTGGCCAGGGCTCTATTGGCTGAACCCAGGTGGGAGTCAGAGGGCATGGGAGCTTGCTGATGTAATCCATACAGGTTAGCCTCCCAGCGCAAAGAGCAGGATGGTGAAAAGCAGAGAGTGGATCCAGAAGGGCAAATGGGACATTGCTTATTAAACTATGAAGTATTGAACAAGGGGTAGTGGATTCTGTGTTGTGTCATCCAGAACCATCATAACTGAAGTTTGTTATTCCCCCAGATGCTGCCTGTGTTTCTGGCTGATTGTTTGCAGCTGAGTCCTATTCCAAGACTTGCCCTTGCATTATAGGCCTTTTTTTCCCAATGCCATACCCCTTTCCCAAGGGCAGGTCCCATCCCTGATTGATCTATACAGTGTGTACAAAGGTCCAGCCAATTTGCCCGAATTCTAGACAATTAAGAATGACCATCCCAACTGCAGAGCCCCCTTGGGCTGAGACTTTGCTCCAATTGCATTGTGGTCCTTTTGCCCCATACTTCTTCCTTCCCTCCCCTGTAGTTGTTGAGGATATTCAGCTCTGAGTCTGCTTGTTAGGGAACCTGACCTGTGACACATAGGAATGTACCATTATTATTGACATGTAGATTTGGAGTAACTGTTGCAAGCCAAGCCTTGCACTTTGGCTATAGTTGTGCAGGTTGTACAAGATTGTATGGGATCCTCCAGCCAACTAAGTCAAATGAGAGCTGACACCCATTCTGCACAACACTCCCTAAGCTGTTTGCCCTGGCATGGGCTTGTCTTTTTCTAATTTACACAGTTTCTGTATGGGCTTTTGCAGCCTTGGCTTTAGGCACTTTATTTTCAATGACATGTCCCTAAGGATGAGAGAGAAACGAAGAACACAATGTCTGGGATGAAGTTGCAACATACTCTAGAAAATTAAGAACAGCTTGTCTGTTCTTATAGACTCTTAGAAGATGGCATCAAGAGTGAGACAAGCTTCCTCAGTTGGCCCTCAGGAATTTAGTCTGTGTTTCCTGTTGCATCCCAGCTGGTCTCATTCACCAGAGCATGGCCAGTTAGAAGTAACTTAGAGAAGGAGTGGGATTTGCATTGAATTCTAAATGGAATTCTCTTGCACAAGAGATTTCTTTTTTTCTGAACTTGAAAAGCCAATTCTGCCTTTCTGTGGTCACTGGAGAGGATCACTAAGAATGCTATTAATTCAGCTTCGACCCTCTCATTTTATAAGAAAATGAACTTGGGGAGGGGAAATGACATTCTGCAGGCGCTGTAGCTCTTTAGTTGCAGACTATCGGTCCAGTGTTTTGACTCCATCATGCTTCAGTGGCACTGAAGCACTAAAATTTTATCTGGATGGTGAAGTAGTGTTGAGGAAAGGATGCTAGGGAGGGAGCAATGGCATTTTTTCCAGCAGTCCCAGCTCATCCTCTTCGTGACAATCCCAGGAGAGCACTGGCAGTGCGTGTGCTTTTCCCTCCTTGGCTCCAAGTAAACTTTTGAACTCCCAGGGCAGGATCCACAGAGGCCACAGGGAGCAGACAGAACCATGCCTTTGATGTAGTTCCAGAGAGAGGCCACTCTCCTTGACCAGTGGCTGGAGTTTTTACTTGATGTAGACATTTCCCGTCTTTCCTTTGCTTAAAAACATCCCTGCAGGAGATAAAGTATTATACATTTATAGCTTTGGCTTGCCAAGAACAGCCCCTTAGCTCATCTCATAAATCCCACCAAACCTCCCTCCGGTAGCAAGTCATGGTCAGTCCTGCCAAACTTGGGGCAGAGCAGCAGTCACTGATGGGCCAGCCCAAGGCCAATTAGTAGAGCCACTCTGCATCCTTGGGAGGGTGAGTCTCCTTGTCCTTCCTGCCCTCTGAACTTTGAGTCACAACATTCCCATAAGCAGTCAACAATTATCTCCACAGATAATTTATATTCATCCTTTCTCTCTTTCTCCTTCTCCCTACCCCACCCACCTTTCCACCCTACTTTGTCATTCTAAGTTTACATTAAATGCAAGCTCTTTCTAGTCACTGGTTCAGAAGTCTCAGGCCAGGCTCATGCCTCCTTAGTCAAATCATAGTACTTAACATTTATAGATGAAAGCTATCTTCTTAGCCAGCCATGAGACTTGGGTAGATATTTCCTCTGTGCTAGCTGGGTGTCTCTACCTGCCTTATAGAGAGTTGGGAGTTCCAGGGCCCAGAGCAGGTGGGAAGACAGGGAGGCAGCTCTGTCTTCTCTTTATACTCTCTCTTCTGCCAGCCTTGGGCATCCGCTACAGGTTGTCTCGGGTCTTATCCAGTTGTAAGTTGAACCAACACAACTGATTTCTCTAATTCCAAAATATTTTCCTCTTTGCATGCTCTTCTTAGCCTCTCTTTTCCAGGTGTTCTTCCTTGTGCTGTATGTCAAACTTGGTTCTCTTGTTACTCTCTATTAGGAAGCTCCACCTGCTTCCCTATGCTTTCTCTCTCCTTCTCCATCTTTCTCTTCCCTTCCAATCTTTCCAGCTCATAGGACAACAGATGTAGCACAATGTCATTAGCAGAGTAACTTTAAAGGTCAAGCCACCGCCGCGGATGACTGGAGAAGTCCTGCTACAACAACAATGGCTGTCACCGCGTTGGCCGCCCGGGTCCGGCTGGGCGTGTGGGGCGTTAGGGCCATACAAGCCCGAGGCTTCAGCTCCCAACGGTCAGACTCCAGTGTGGGCTCGATCCGGGAGGCAGGGGGGGCCTTCGGAAAGAGAGAGCAAGCTGAAGAGGAACCATACTTCTGAGCACGCACTAAAGAACAACTGGCAACCTTGAAGAAACACCATGAAGAGGAAATCACCCATCATATAAAGGAAATTGAACATCTGCAGAAAGAAATTGAGCGGCACAAGAAGAAGATCAAACATCTAAAACATGATGATGATGATTAAACATACACACTTCCCATAGCATAGCTACATATCAGTGCCCGCTGCTATGGAAGCAGAGTTGTGGTTTTATTAATATCTTATCTGTGTACTGCCAACAGATTATAATAAATTGTCATCAGTAAAAAAAAAAAAAAGGTCAAGCCAATACTCTCAGGTTATGGGAGAAGAGTCTGAGACCTGGAGGGGTGAAGTGTCTTTCCTACTGTCATCTGGATAGTGGATGCCAAAGCAACAAATAAATCCCACCATGCCTTACTCCTTAACCAATGCTCTTTCTATGATACCACACTGCTTATCCTTTTCTTTTGCTTTCAAGAATTCATCCCTAATGATTGCTTTTTGCCCAAACTTCTATCTTGGCCCTTTTTAGTTTTTTACATGTATTTCCAATTTTTGTGGACCCTGAAGTGGGAGGAAATGGGAGAAATCCAAGGACCCAAGTTGGACAGCTTTGCCTTGATCACTAGGTGGTTAGGTTTGGAAATTTGTTCCAAAGCCAAGTCACATCTTTAGTATGAGACCATAAGTATGGGTCCCTTGCTGCTTATGTGTTCCTGGGAGGGTGAACGGTGATGTGATTACCTTCTCACTCTGGTGCTTGAATGGAACAAATGCTGAGACATATTGCTTAGATAAAGGAGAAAACAGACATATTGTTCCTTTCTGAGCCACCCAAGGAACACAGCTGTAACCCTTTCTCTTGGAAAGAAAAATCAAAGATTTCCAAGTAATCAGAGGACACATGATTTATTTTCTCTCTGGGAATGACACATGCCTTGTCCCTTGCTCTTTCTTCTCAAGAAACAACATCTCAGTTCTGGGTACTGCTGTGCAGCATGATCCGTGCTGCTTCTAGGGAAGCCAAAGATGACAGAGCAGAGAGAGACAGAGACAAAGACAGAGAGAAATACCTTATTTCCTGAGCACACAGGAGACCAGCTGAGTGCTGCAGAGGGTTCACTTTTAGTGGCTCTGTGGACAGGGCAGGGACAAGCTCCTAGCCAGGTAAGAAGGTTCCAATGAGGTAAGAACCAACCTCCTCTGAGGGAAAGGCTGGTAGGGGGATTTTCCATGTCTTTGTCATGTCTTGCTTTGGGCCTAACATCCTGCAGGCCATTTTACGCCAGGTGCTGAATGTCGTATTCCCTGGGGCCAAGGGTCCCAAAGAGCCCTTTGGAGATCAGTATCTCCCAGGAATGTGGCAAGCTTTTGAGGATCCTGCATTTTAGAGCAACCCTAGCCAGTGGTCAAGTTCTCTGAAAGGTAAGGTAATTCCATCAGTGTGTGGGCACCCAACCCGGTCAGTCTGGGAGTCTGCATGAGATAATAGAACACTGACCTGTTTGAGCCATACTGACCTTCAGATTTCTTTCTCAAGTCACTTGCTATCTTTGTGGGCTTGGGTGAGCTTCTATAAGACTCAGTTTCCTCATCTGTAACACAGGGCTAATAATTCTAACTTACTGGGGCTAGGGAGAGGAAAAAGTGGGTTTGTAAGTACCTGGAGTTGTGTCTGGCCCCCAACAGGTGCACAGTCAGTTTTAATTTTGTTGTCCCCAATGCCACTTCAGCTCTTCTACCTAAAACATCTCTGAAAACAACCTGAGTTACCTGGGGTCCAACAATCTTGAACTCTCTAGTAACTTTGTTTTCTGCCTTTGAAGAGTCATAAGGAAAAAAAAGCAAAACCAAATCACAGCCCTTAAGGACCATTACAGAGTCATAAGCATTTGGGTAAGGGCCTGAGATGCCTAGATTCTGCCCTGGCTCTTTCCTCCTCCCTGTGTGACCCTGGGCAAGCCTCTTCTGATGTGTGGGCAGGGGTTGGTTCTTTCTTCCCCAACTCTGGGATTCTCTCACTCTAACTTCTAGATAGTAAGGGACTTGGATTTCTTCTGCCAGCTACTTAATCAGCAAAGAAAGATTTATTGAGGTTTGCTTTACTGTACTGAATGAAATTAGAAGGTGAAATCAGTTGAAGGGTACATGCACCCCAATTTTATAGCAGCAAGGTTTATAAAAGCCAAAATGTGGAAGGAGCCCAGATGTCCATCGACAGATGAATGGATAAAGCTGTGGGGTGTGTGTGTGTGTGTGTGTGTGTGTGTGTGTGTAATGGAATATTACTCAGCCATCAAAAGAATGAAGTCTTGCCATTTGCAATGACGTGGATGGAGCTAGAGTGTATTGTGCTAAGTGAAATAAGTCAGACAGAGAAAGACAATTGTCATATGATTTCACTCATATGTGGAATTTAAGAAACAAGACAGATGAATATAGGGGAAGGGAAGGAAAAATAAAATAAGATGAAAACAGAGAGGAAGGCAAACCATAAGAGACTCTGAACTCTAGGAATTAAACTGAAGGTTGCTGGGAGGGGTGGTGGGTGGGGAGATGGGGTAACTGAGTGATGGACATTAAGGAGGGTACCAATGTAATGAGCACTGGGTGTTATAAGCAACTGATGAATCACTAAATTCTACCCCTGAAACTAATAATACACTATATATTAACTAAATTGAATTTAAATAAAGAAAAAGAAAGAACCTGGTATGCAATTATAAAAACAAATGAAGGTGGAATCCGGCATTTTAGACAAGATTTCAAAGTAGTTAATCCCAAGTAAGCATCTTAGATGACCCTGAACAAAGGTTTATTATTATCTATTGCTTGCAGGTGGAATTTTCTGGGTGGCTAGGCTACTTTGTGTTGAATTGATATAATCCCTATGTTACAGGGAGTTTGCAATCTAACAAAGATGGTAAAATACAAATCCTTCCATGGCTTTCCATTTTCGCCAAATCCTTTGCACAGCCTACAAGACCTTCATTATGAGGCCTCTGCTTACTTCTCTCTCTCTCTGCTCCAGCTCCCCTGGATTCTTTGTAATTCTTGTGCCTCTCTCTCCTCTCCCACAGCCTGGAATGCCCTCCTCTGATTCCCCCAGATAACTCATAATTCATTTCTGAGATCTCAGCTTTGATGTCCCTTTCTCCAGAAAGCTTCCCCATCCATCACACCCCTCAGCTTCCTCTGAATTGGCTCTGATGGCACCTGTACTTTTCACTCTTACCATAATTATGATTAGATCACTTATCGTGTACTGTTATTTAATGTCTGTCTCCCCTTCTTGAACTTCAGCTCCATGAAGGTAATACTTGTCTTCAACATCCTGGTAACCTCAGTAAGCAACACAGTGCTTTGCCATTGTAGAAACTTAATGGATATTTATTGTATGAATGAATGAATATGTAAGGTTAAATTTCACTGCAAGAGCTGAGTTATCACGTTAGATAATATTGCTGGGCACCAAGCAATGCCTGATACATTGTCTGACTGGTGTAAATAGTGGAATAGATGTAGAATGCTCTGAGTTCAGGGATGTGGAGATCACTGTAAATTGGGCAGGCTTCCTGGCTGCAGATCCTAAACGGGTGTGACCCCCTACATTCCTCTCACATTCCGGTTCATCAGGGTTTAAATCTACAGACAACTCTGCCCAGATTCTTAGGATGTTTCCATGGGCCAGAATACCAACATGAGTAAGCACTGCCACCGTTGTGCTAAGTTTATCCAACAGCAGATGCTGCAGTGTATTGGTTGGAATTTGTTGATCTCTTATCATCGCAAGGTCCGAGTCCATGTTCCAGCAGCTGTTTCTGGTATATTCTTAGGGTCATACTTCTGGGATGATGTTAATCCTCCTACTAACTTACAGTAGACAGCTAGCAGCTGGTGTGCCATCTTAGCAGCAGCATCTTTCTGGAATAATCCACAACACCCAGGGGAGCATACCCTTCAATACTTTCTTTCTATAGATACTTCACATTAGGGCAGGCACCAGGTGGAGCCCTGAGCACTGCTGTGTACTGGGGGCAGAGAAGGGACCAACAGCGATTAGGGAAATATAAATGGAGTAGCAGATATGTCCAGTGTCTACAAAAAGGACAATCTAAAATAGGAGGCAGACCATCTGAGAATTCTTTGCCATTGTTATATGCTCAAAGTGTACCAGAGTGCTAAGTATTTCACCTAGAACTGTGAATAATACATCTTTTCATTGCTAATTACTCTTTTTTAGCTCTGTGTAAATTGGCATGGTGATTGTTCTATATATATTTTTCTTTTTTTAATTGAGATTTAATTGACATCCAACAAATTACATGTGTTTAAAGTTATAAACTGATGTTTTGACAAACATATACACCCATGAAACCATCACCACAATCAAGATAATCAACACATCCTTTACCCTCAAAAGTTTCTGCTGGTGACTTTGTACCTTCCCCTCATCCTTAAGCAGCCACCGACCTGCTTCCTGTTACTATAGATAAATTTGCACTTTCTAGAATGTTATATAAATGGAAACTTACAATATGTTCTCTTTGTTGTCTGTCTTCTCTTACTCAGGCTTTTTTTTTTTTTGATTCATTCATGATGATGTGGATATCAATAGTTTGTTTTTATTGCTGAGCAGGGTCCATTGTATGGATATAATATGATTTGTTTATCTATTCATCTGTTCATGGATGTTTGGGTTGTTATAGTTTTTGGTTATTACAATAAAGCTGCTATGAACATTCATGTACAAATTTTTATATAGATATGTGCTTTAATTTATATTCGGTAAATATCTAAGAGTGGAATTAGAGTGACTGAATCACATGTTTAATTTCTTAAACTGCCAAACTGATTGCCAAAGTGATTGCACCATTTTATATTTCCACTGGCAGTGTATGAGAGTTCCAGTTGCTCCACATCCTTGTCAGCACTTGATAGGATCAGTCTTGAATTGTAGCCATTCTAATGGTAGGGTAACAATATGTTGTTGTGGTTTTAATTAGCATTAAGTTAATTAGCATTTTAATTTGCACTAAAGACTAATGATTAACTTGGTATCTTTTCATGCACCTATTTGCCATTTGTATATCTTTTTTGGTAAAGTGTCTGTCAATCTTTTGCCCATTTACTTTTTTTTTTTTTTTTATTAGTGGGTTTGAGAGTCCTCTACCTAGTCTGGATACAATTCCTTTACAAGGTATGTGATTTGAAAATATTTGCTTCCAGTCTATCACTTGTCCTTTATTCCCTTAACTGTGTCTTTCAAAGTATAGAGATTTTAAATTTTGATGAAGTCTAATTTATCACATTTTTTAAAAATGGGTCACACTTTTGGTGTTGTATTTAAATATTTATGGCAAATTTTTTTCCTGTATTTTCTTTTAAAAGTTTTATCATTCTACACTTACATTTAGGTCTATGATACATTTTAAGTTAATTTTTTTGTGTCTGGCATATAGTATGAATCAAAGTTGATTTTTTTACATATGGATATCCAATTGTTTCAGAATCATTTATTGAAAAGATTATATTTTTCTCTACCAAATTGATATTGTACCTTGTCAAAAATCAGTTCATATACATATGGGCCCATTTGTGAACTTCCTCTTCTGTTTTGTTGATCCATGTGCCTATCTTTATGCTAACATGATACTGTATGGATTACTTCAGCTTTATATTAAGTCTTGAAGTCAGGGAGTATTAGATTTCCAATTCTGTTTTCTTTTTCTTTTTTACATTTTCATACAAATTTTAAAATAAGCTTGCTACTATAATAATAAATTTTTAAATAAATAAACTTGCTGCATTCTACAGAATAGTCTGCTAGGATTTTGATCTGAAACACACTGAATCTATAGGCAAATTTGGGAAAGAATTGATAATCGTGATAATATTTAGTCTTCTGAACCATGAACAAGGTATATAGCTCCATTTATTTAGGTTTTCTTTAATTTCTCTCAGCAATGTTTTTTGGTATAAGCATTGCACATATTTTCTCAGATGTATGCCTTAGTATTTGATATTTTTTTGATGCTGTTGTAAATGGCATTATTTCTTAATTTCACTTCTGATTGTACATTGTTACTACATAAGAATACAATATTGTATATTCATCTTGTTTCTTGCAATCTTGCTAAACTCACTTACAAGTTCTACTATTTGTGTGTGTGTGTGTGTGTATAGATTCCAAGGGATTTTCTACATAATCATGTCATCTGCAAATAAAGACGGTTTTTTACTTCTTCCTTTACAGTACAGATACAATCTACGTGCTTTTAATTTATTTTTCTTGCCTTATTGTACTGGCTAGAATTTCCAGTAGAGTGTGGAATAGAAGTGCTGAGAATAGACATATTGTTTTGGTTTTGATCTTAAGGATAAAACTTTAATATTTTACCATTAAGTAATGTCTTACTATGGTTTTGGCATCTGGGTCATGCTAGCCTAGTGAAACAAACTGAAAAATATTCCCTCCTCTTCAAATTTTTGCAAGAGATTGAGTAGAATTGGTATTCTTTCTTCCTTAAATGTTTAGTAGATGTCACCAGGGAAGATGATTATGCTTAGAGTTTCCTTTGGGGGAAAATTTTTAGCCACCAATACATTTTCTTTTATAGAATAGAGCTATTCAGGTTATTTTTTCTTGAATGAACTTTGATAGTTTTTGCCTTTCAAGAAATTTCTCCATTTCATCAAATTTGTCAAAATCATTTGAATGAAGTTGTTCATACCATTCTCTTATTATCTTCTTAATATACATAGAATCAGAAATAATGTTACCTTCCTGATTCCTAATATAGGCAATTGTGTTTTATTGACTTTCTTGAAGAACTAGCTTTTGGTTTTATTGTTTTTCCCTATGATTTTTCTGTTTTGTACTTCCTGGAGTTACATAATATTCTTTGTTGTTTCCTTTTCTCTGCTTACTTTGGTTTTAATTTGCTTTTCTTTTCTAGTTTCTTAAGGTAAAAGATGAAGAATACTAGACAGCTATCTTGTTATTATGCCCTTCAATTTGAGTTTGTCTGATGTTTTCTCATGATTAGGAGTTACGGATTTTTGGGAAGAATACCACAGAGGTGAAGTGCCCCTTTATCGCATCATACTAGCATCTATATGTTACCAACATGACTTATTACTGGTGAAGGTGGTTACTTATTACCTTACTTGGATAAGGTAGTATCTGTCAGGTTACTATTTTTCTTTTCTGATATTCTATTTGTTAGAAATGAGTCACTAAGTTTAATGGACACTAGAGGAGAAGGGAATTAAACTCCACCTCCTGGAGAGAGGAGTATCAAAGAATTTGTGGACATAGGTGAAAACCACTACAGTTTATAATAAACATTTACTATATTTATTATATATTTGGGAGATGTCTTAAGACTATGTAAATATTCTGGTTCTCCTTAAATTTTTCACACTAATTTTGCCATTCATCCATGGATTTTGCCTGCACTGACTTTGGTGTTGTAATGGTGACTTTATATTTCTCTGATTCCTTCTACATGCATTATTTGGAATTTTTCTGTTAGAAGTATTTGTCCCTTCTCCTTTACCTATGTATTTACTCAATCATTTGTTCATAGCAGTATGGACTCATGGATATTTATTTTATCCTACTGGTTGATTTTTGAGTACATTGTATAATATTCTGTACAACATTCTCTACTTTTCCTATAAGAGATCTCAAGACACTTTATACATCAGATAATTTGACTCATCCCTGTTGAGTGTACTCAACCTCTGTGGAGTATATCTGTAAATACATTGCCATGAGATACAGGACATTGAAAATACATAATTCTCATGAAATGATTTGGCTGTCCAAACTTTACTTATACACATAAGTGAACAGAAACCTCATTCTTTTCTTTTCACAACTGCTTTTACTCTAAATTCCTAAGGCCAACTCTCAAAATCTCAACAACATCCACAGATTGTTATAATCCTGTCTCTGTTGCATGTGGACACACATCCTGAAGTTGACTGGTCTTCATTGTGTTTTGGGGGAAGGATAGGTAGTAACAGAGTTTGAAGGCAGGAGAAAGAGAAAGAGGGTTTATCTTGATCAACACAATGGATCAACTGCTCTCTATCTACACACATGTAATTGAAAATAGTGGATAGATAATTTTGTGATTAGATCAGAATTTTCTTTTTTTTATTATGTTCAATTAGCCAACATATAGTACCTCATTAGTTTTTGATGTAGCGCTCAACAATTCATTAGTTGCGTTTAACACCTAGTGCTCATCACATCATGTGTCCTCCTTAATACCCATTACCTGGTTACCCCATCCCCTCACCCCCCTCCCTTCTGTAACCCTCAGTTTGTTTCCCAGGGTCCAGAGTCTCTCATGGTTTGTCTCCCTCTCTGATTTTTTCCATTCAGTTTTCCCTCCCTTCTCCTATAGCCCTCTGTGCTTTTCCTTATATTCCACATATGAATGAATTTTCATTGTTTTTCCAAAGAAAAAATAAAATCAGGCAGAGAAGAAATAACAGGGAGGGTGATTTAACCTGAAATATAAAACCTCTTACTATTTGACAGCTTTCTACCTTGCTACTTGATATCAAGAATTTTCATGTCTGAGCTTTCTCTTCACTAGACTGTGGGTGAGTTCTCTGAGCTAACCGGTTTATCTGAACATGGCTCTCCAGCTAAGGCTTCCAGCTCCTGGTAACTCTATGAGAAAGTGAAAACTATATAGTTTATCATGTGGTGGCATTACCTACCCAGATTCATATAACTGTGTTGGCTGAGATTCTTTATTGAGTTGGTCTACTTTTTTGCTAGCATGTCTGAATTGAACAGTGCTTTTGGCACCGATTAGACCCCATCAGATGTCCTTAGCAGTTGTACCTTTATGAAGCAGAAGGGGACCAAGCGGGGCTTCTGGGCTTCTGAATGATCCCATTCATTCCACAGAGGCATTACTTCCTGCCTCACAGCCTCCCCAAAGAAAGCTCTTTCCATTTCCTCTCTGGTTCTTCATGGTTCTATAACTTTAGCTTTTCATTTCCCCACCACGTGGGTCATTTCCAGTCTAAGTTTATTTAGGCCCAGTGTATTTCTCCATATACATGTGTACACTGGGTTTTTTAATGTGCTCAGTTTCCTCTCCTCACCAGCTGCCTTTTTCTATGGATTACAGTGTTTGCACTCAAACAGGAAAGAAATCTGTTCTCTTTATTTCTGGGGCAGCCACCTGCCTTCAGTCTCCAGAGCTCCTCTGTTATATTCTTGATTTGGGGTAAACTGTAGAACTGGATATGGTGGAACAGAATTTTAGAGTCATTTACCTGAGCAGTTTACATCCTTTGGACCTCTCCTAGCTCGCTCTCTGTATCTCCAGTAAGGTTCCAATTCTTTTTTCTGAACTCTCTGGCTCATAAATTTCAACTTATGTGTGAGCTCTGTGTCCACTTCTTTGTTTGCTTTGACTCACACCAGAGGGGTAGTTAGAGCAGATGAGTAGTCCATTATGAGTGTTTTAAAATACATACATGCATTCATTTACATTTTTTTGTTGGCATTGATGAAGCAGAGAGGAAGCACATATCATGAGCAGATAATCCTAATGTATTCAATTATTTATTCAAAAGCCATTTTCAGGGCAACTAGCATCATCACATAGCCATTACTGTGACTATAAGGTCACTACCATGAACTCATTCATGAAGTCAACTGTGCAGCAAACATTTGTTGAGAACCAATTATGTGCCAGTCGCTACTTAAATTTCCAGAATGGCAAGGATGAACAAGACAGGGAAGTATCCCTGTCCTTAAGAACTCATATTCTAGTGTATCAGGCAAAGTGTCAAGGAATAAAGCTAACACTTGGGTACTTCATATAATACATTAAACTCATTAAATTCTTACTAACATCCTATAAGGTATATAGATGTTTTTATATTACCTTCTCAAGATCCTCTAGTTCTCCCACCTGGTCCCTTTCTCACTATCTTTATCTGTTGTGGAGTTCACATGGATGACACAGACATGCAATCAAATATGCTGTGAAATATGCACCAAATAGAGATATGGTCAGGATGCTAAGGGTCAGGAAGGAGACATTGTTCACTGCCCTGGAAGGTAAGTCTCCTCAAAGTTTATTGTGCATAAGGATTACTTGGGAAGTTTGCTGAAAATTTTAATGCCTTGCCTTTAGTCTTGGAGATTCTGATTCAGTACATTTAGGGTGGGAAGCAGGGATCTGTGTTTTAGCAAATACCCTGAGTTATTCTAATGGAAAGAATCTTCAGGTCACTTTGACAAAGAGTGGTCTAGGAGTACGTAAGACTCCTGGGTCATACAGGTGACTCCTTTAGGAGCTCTATGTGGCCAGATTAGTTTCTTACTGATATTCTGATGCATGAAATCATTGCCAGATGGATTTATTTACCCATTTCTTGATTTTTTTTTCTGGATATCACTATCACTTAATACCTTACTGTGAATTATATCATCAACTGCACTAATCTTTGACAGAAGAAATGAAGGCAGCATAAAACACAAAGGTAAAGAATAGTGGGGAAAGGCAAAGACCCAATTCCCAGGACTCATGAGAGAAAAAGTGTGAGGCTCTGCATGAGACTTTTCTCACAAGTCACTCCTTCATGGCTACATCCAAACAAGTCAAGTATACAGAGACTAGCTCATTGCCCCTCGTCTCATTTCTTCTGCCTGAGACCTACTTCATGCACCATTCCTTCTTCTCTGAATTCTTTCTTCTCTGACTGGACATCTCTCAGAACTCTGTCTCCTTGGAGCCTTCCCAGACTTCCAGACAAAACTTTACCTCTTCACATCATCTCTCAAGATTCCCAGGCCCTTTGTGTGTAGGGCTGAGCATGTGTTCCTGAGTATGCTATTGATTATAGGTATGGCTCTTAGCCCACCAACTCAGGTGTGCAAAAATACTGTATTTATTTTCTCTAAATTAGCAAAAACACAAATCTGATTCCTCATCTCTTCAGACACCAATTTGGAAATTCACTCTGCAATCCTGGGGCTCCCCCGACAGGAAGGTCCCAGGGTCTTATGAGCACCAGAACTTTGGGGAGGCCCTTCTAATCATGGACAATGATCTACATTGGTTAGGGCTTCCTGTCATCCCTTCATGGTGCTACTTCCAGCCTGGTTGCTCTGCTGATTTGTGTCACACAGAACATCGAGACATTGTGGAGGCTGGACACCCATTGCATGAAGACTAGGTCCCTTTGGTCTCACAGGTATTCTCTCCGAGTTTTTATATACTATCTCCAAATAGTGCTACCAAGGAAGAGGGCATGGCACTTCACTTATGGTGGGAGCTAGAACAATCAGTTTGGATGGGTTTTGTTTGGAGGTAAAATTGAAAGCCAACTTCTTTTGTCTTTTTGTATAAGTCACTGATGGGAGAAATGTTAAGGACTTGTGTCATTTTTTTGCAGTTAGAGAAAAAGGAAATGATTTTTTTTGGCTGCTTTTTTTTGGGAAAATTTGACATTGAAATCTTACTATATAACAGGACTTGGACTATGCTATCTTATCTAATCTTTATAACACATTTAGAGAGAGATAGCAACCTCTAGGTTTTGCAATTAGAGGGGAAGAACAAGGGACTGAGAGTACAGAATTTGTCTAATGCAAAAAAAAATAGGTACAGAAAAGTGAAGTCAACGTGGGTCTCTTGGCTCTGAGACCAATATTTGTCTTCCCACATCATATGGATCTATCTGCCATTGCTGTATATTTGACTAAAAGGATTATTTCTCTAAAACCCCCTTTCTTTAGGGAGCAGTGTGCATTTAGATTGCTAAACTGCTTTCCCATTTATGATGACAACTGTAAAACACCTTTAATATTTAGAAAATGAAATCTTAGCAGATGTTTAGGAGTTTCATTTAAGAGTTTCTTTGGTCTTTTGCTTATAGGTTTAAAGAGTCTAAGAAAAATCAACTTTTGAAGGTTACATCCTAAATTGCCATAACCACTGAACATCATCCTCTACCTTTGACTCCTTTTCCTGAAGTAAAATGTATAATTTGTTTTAAAGTAAACGTGGTTTATGTACACAATGGAATATTATGCAGCCATCAAAAATTGACATCTTGCCATTTGCCATTATGTGGATGGAACTAGAGGGTATTATGCTAAGTGAAATAAGTCAATCAGAGAAAGACAATTATCGTATGTTCTCACTGATATGAGGAATTTGAGAAACAAGACAGAGGATCATAGGGAAAGGGAGGAAAAAATGAAATAAGATGAACCCAGAGAGGGAGACAAACCATAAGAGACTCTTAATCTCAGGAAACAAACTGAGGTTTGTTGGAGTGGAGGCGGGTGGTTGGGATGGGGTGGCTGGGGGATGGACAGTGGGGGGGGTATAAGCTATGGTGAGTGCTGTGAATTGTGTGAGACAGATGAATCATAGACCTGTACCTCTGAAACAAATAATACATTGTATGTTAATTTAAAAAATAAGAAAAAATATAATTTGTTATAAAAAAAGACAAAAACCTATCTTCGTGGGCAAAATGATTCTTATGTTTCGATGGAAATCCTCCCATGTCTAAAGTCATATTGGGAGAGTTAGGTCACTTTCCAGTCTGTATTCTGTCCTCCAAGTGGCCTGTGGCTAAATCAGCCCAGACTGAGGCATGCGTGACCCCATTCAACTTGAAATTCTCTAGAGGAAAAAATCCTTTAACTTTTCTTCCTCCATTATTTCACAATTCTTTATCTTAAGCATGCTTTTCTACCTGTGCAACTTACATCTTACCCACTGTGATTTCAGTGGTTTCCTCTTGATACATCTTCAGAAAAGATGGAGACCAGCTGGCTTCTGCTCTGCATATAATAACTCCTCTGAGACCCGAATGCTGTTATTCATTTCCTTACCTTTAATGGAAGACATTTTTGCTGGACATTTTGGAGGTTTCACCGGATACAGTTTTTAATAAAATATCCATAAACTGGAGGAAAGCCACCAGATAGGAGATGACCTCTCTTGGAACCAAACCATCATCAGGACCATAAAATTCAAAGGCAGAACCCATCTGAAGGAGTCCAGGCTGCTGGGATAGCCACCTTTTTTTCATTTTCTTTTTTAACAAGTCAGTGTTTTATTCTAACCATTGTGGTTAGAACCATCAAACAATGGCAAGATATTGGCACTATTGATATGTACTCTCAAGTAACTAACTTAAAATCAAAGGGAAATAGGTTTAGATATGAGGAAATCACAGCAAGGAGAACAAAAGAAGATGTAGGCATTGTCCATTTGTATTTTGGTTCTTGTTACTTCCAATATTCAATCATCTAACAACTTATTCTGTCCCATGGTGTCCCAGGCACTGCCCAAGGCACTGGGGCTACAGCTGTGACAAACAAGTCATTATAATTATTATCCCCTTAGAGTAAATATCAAATTCCCTCAAACAAATCTTGTTAATTACAATCCCTGCCACTTAAAACTCTTTAAGCCAAGATAGGAAGATTGATATAAATCCATTGAAAGAAAGTAAAAAAAAAAAAAAGAAAAATATTAAAAAAGATGATAGGCAGCATAATCTTTGAAGAACCTTAGAATGAAACACCAGACTCTTACAACTGGTGGTGGGGGTAACTTTGGTAACTGTAAATGCAAAGTCCTGAGGTCTTGGTGTCTTCAAGGAAAGGCAAGGAGAGAAATGTTCTGGGAGTACTGTCAGAGAGGGAGCAATGGTGGGAGATGAGGTCAGAGAAAGCCAGAGGTGGGGCTGCTAGGGTCTTGCAGACCAAATTACAAACTTGGGACACTTTTGGAAGCCACACACAAGAAGGGGATGTTTAGGGCCCCCAAGAGGGCAGAGACTTGGCTGTCTCCTCAGCTTATACAACAATGTCTGACTTGTAAAGGGATCAATGAATATTTCTTACATTGATGGGTGCATTTGTGCTCATCTTCTGATGCGCACCCTCTCAAATGCTTTCTTTCTTGTCAGGCACCTTCTTTAAAGAGGCAGGGGATTGAAAGCATCCCTCTTAAGCTGCCAGGCCATTGGGCAAGACTAGCACCTCCTTTGAGGTACGTTTTACATCTATCCTTACAGCCCTGAGACATTTGCTTCTAAAGGAGCTTCTTCATCTCATGGCTCACGTGAAATTGTGTGGAGGTCAACAGTAAAGCACGTACCACGCTCCTCATGCTGAGCCAAAGCTGGAGTATAAGTGGCAGCTGCTCTCTCTGTCACAGCCCCCTTCCCTCAACTAGTCTGAGCCAAGCTGCTCTACAGTCTCTCCATGTAACTTTTGGTTTGAACCAAAATGTGGAACTTTATATTTATCGCCATTAAATTTCATCTTCTTGGTTCCCGCTCTTTGCCTTCTGGAGAGGGCTGAACACACTTGTTGTTTAGAACGTGGGTGAGAGGCGATGAAATCTTCAGAGCAAAGGCCTTCACGGTGTCTTCTTAGGAAATGATGGTGGTAAGAAGAACGTGTGGTAGGTGGGCAGCTGAGAGAGACAAATTAAGAAAGGTGAGGAGTTGTATAAGACAGGGCAGACTTGGAAGTCAGGTTGGTTTGCTTTAAATCCCAGCTCTGCCACCTCCTGTGAACTGGGCATGTTAAATAATCCCTCTGAACTTTGACATCAGTAAGTTGGGAATGATAGACTTCGGTGTTATTTTGACCATCAAAAGGCAAAGATGAGAATTGGCTAGCCGCATAACCCACAGCAGACCGTGACTAAAGGAGGTGGTAACTGCTGGCTGAGTTGTTAGGCAGTGTTCTAATGGGGTTCTAACACTTCTGGGATCCTTGTGCAGAAGACATTATTGTTTCCAGTTCCTAGTTGTGGAACCTGAGTCGTTAAGGATTAGTGGCAAGTAATCACTAATGAGTGATTGAATCAGGATTCAAATCCAGGCTTGTTGCATGGTGTCTACCCAAAGATCAGAGACTCTGTGATCCATCTGGAGGTTAGGGAGGCTCTAAGAGGTTTTTATAGTGGGACCGGTGGCCGAGGCTGAGGGGAGAGCCCATAGGAAGTGGGACCTCTATACACAGCAGAGCTGCCGGGATGATCCAGTGAGACCACAGAAGCAAAGAGTCAGTGCAGGGCTGGCCCCCTATAATAAGTGTAAAGAGTAAACTCTTAGGAAGTCAGGGCATTCCTTTGAGCTTGTAGTGACTTCAGGCTGTTGTATTCCTTTCTGCCCTATTCACATCTCTTGGAAAAGTTTGATCAGCCCAATTTATATTACCTGGAAATGGCTCAGCTCCCTTTGGGGTAGACTGGCTCTCTTCCAGGCAAGTGAAGCAAGAGCTGGAGGAGGTAGAGAGAAGAGCAACAAAGTCATCTTACTACACCATTATTTATGTGTGATTTACTGAACATCTAGTGTGTAGGAGGCACAATACACAGTCACATTTAATCTTCCCAGTCTCTGCACTGAACACAGGTTGTGTGACCTGTCCATGGTAGGGGCAGTCCTGGAAGTTTGACCTTAGACCCTTGGCTTCAGAAGCTCTGGTGAGGCTGGCTTAGCAAGGGGGAGGGCATGGAGAGGAGGGTGCTGCTAGATGCCAGGTCCTTGGTCTAAGCTTTGGCATGCAGAGAGCTTTTGTAAGGCTGGGCTAGAAATTGCCCTTATGAAGGGCTAGCCATTTGTACGATCTTGTGGGTCCAAGACATTGGGTGAATCATCTGACTTCATTTTTCCACTCAATATTCTCAAGCCAGTTTGGGTGGCTTATTCACACCCTGCATTCAGATTAGTCTGTTTGGACACACTAGGAGAGCATAAAAAGTCTGTATAGAAAATTAGTGATTTATGTTCTTTTTCAGAGAGAAAATGAGAGATGAACTGTTTTAGATAATTTAACACATCCTTTTCTTTCTATGCTTGGGGGAGGTTGAGTTTTATTTTAACCCCAGCATGTATCGCGGGGCTCTCACAGCTGATGTAGTAGCAGGGAATAACTTAGCAGTCCTTGAACAAAGTTATGCAGTGTGGAGGGGGGATTTTCTCTATTTCCTTATTTTCAGTTCCAGAAGAATCCAATCTTCTGTGTAGGCTGTCTGACATAGGCCATGGCCTTGTCGGTGGCTCCTTAATTAACAAAGAGCTTTTTATTTATCCAGTGCAAAGCTTGTCTTACCTCCTTCCCCCATCCGCTAAGCCAGCCATGCAAATCAGCACGTACTGAGACCTCAAAGAAATCCAGCAGTGGACTTAAAAGAATCCATGCAGCTAGCTGAAGGGAGGGGGGGGTTAATAAGCCTGGTCTCTCCTTTTCTTCTCCTTGCATTCAGTTTTTATAGAACTGTCAGTGCATTTGCTGGGGAAAAATTCTGGGGATCCCGGAGGCGGTCAGGGAGTTGGGGTACTTAGGGGTGTATTGGGAAGGTACAGGGAAGTGTGGCTTGGACCACAGCCAGTGACTGGACAATTCAGAATTTCCACAGCGGTGTGCTTGGGGAAAACACTTGGCAAAGCTACAGCCTGAAATATATAAGCCTAGTTTTTTAGCCTCCAGGGCCTCAAACTGTTTATGTTCCCTTCCCCTGGAAGACTCAGGCTAGCTTTAATCTCTCTTGCAGAGAGTCCTAGGCTAGCTGGCCCAGAGGAGCTGGGCTTTCACCTGCAGGCTCTGGCCCCCCAAATAGTTATGAAGGCCTCTTGGGCTGTCAGCCTCTCAGGGAGCAGCTCCCACTGCTCGTAGAATTAACGTTGTGACTGGCGGCCTCCATACATTCCAGAGAGGGAGGATCTACCTTCTCCAGGAGATTAGCGAGAGGACAAGGTGCCAGGTTTTCTGTGATCTTTGCTCTCAGCTGAGTAGTTAGGGAGGGAACCAGCTACAAAGACACCATGACGGTTGCCTCAGTAATCCCTTCTGAAACTCACTCATCAGAATGAGAGGAGAAAAGATGAGTAATCAACAAAGTAGAAAATGTTTCCCAAGGTCGGGACCCTGGCTCCTGTGTTTGAGTATCTTGCCTAAAAGCCTCCTTTTGCTTCTCCAGTTAAACATTAAATGGTAGAGGGAAGGGATCTAGAGCTTCTTGGCTGTCAGAGTGGTGAGCCACCATCCACTGGGTCCCCATCCACTGGGTGCCCATGGGCGGTAGAGACATTCAGTACTCACTTTTTATGCGTGTGCTCCCTTTGTCTTTAGATTAGAGCCATGGGAGTAGTTCTGGCCAACCGCTGTCATCAGAAATTATCTATGCTACTTCTGGGCCAACGCAGTGAAGAGCCACTGTGCCACCTCCATCTCCTTTTCCTCTGCTGGGGCAACTTAGAAAGGAATATGCTGAGATGGAGAGGCAACTAGATCCCTGAGTCATTGATTAGAGGAAAACCCCTACCAAGCCACCTTGGACTTCCAGTCAGTGAGAATTAAATTTTTGTTGTGTTAAGACAACAAGATTAGGAGTTGGCCAGTGCCAATCACCAGCAATAATTATCCTAATAGGTTAGTGTTGGGCTGGTTGTTTCCAGGGAAAGTATTCTAGCAAGCAACGGCTATTCTCCGGAATAGCTGGTGGAAACCTGTCTCTGCCTAGTCTTGCACTGCCTCCACAAGTTTTCACAAGCTTCCTTTGTGGGAGCCTGGAGTACTAACCAATCCCAAAAGGACATCTCTGGATTGCTGAGGTCCCTGCAGCTTGGTGATTGGAAAATACTTCCTCAAAGTCCAAAGAGCTCTTACTGAATCTATGAACATTCTGGCTGCACCAGCCACAACCAATGGATCTGATTGCTTTGATTCAGTCAACAAATATTAACTAGGTACCTACAAAGGTCCAGACAGTCTTCTGGGAGTTGGCATGTATAGTGGCATCTCGCCTCTTTCATGGCCCTGCTCCCATCCTCCTAAGATGGTGATTATATAACATGATGGAAGGCGCATACTCAGGAACTGAGCTAGGTGCTGAACCATATCAAGGACCTTCTCCAACTTCTCAAGAACCCATTAGGTAAGAATTCTTCTCTTGCTCTTACAGATAAAGAGCCTGACTTCCAGAGAGCCTCCAAGTGACAGGGCCAGGAAGTGCAGAGACTTCTCAGCTCCCAGACTCCTTAGCTTCTGTAATCTTTTCGCATACATGGGTATTCTAAGATTCCTTCCCAGATCAGTCACATGAAATTCTCGGGATGTTCTCTCCATGGTCAACTTTGTCCGGTAGACAGAGACCTTTCTTACTGGTCATGTGATAGCTGACTCAGATTCTGGCCCAAGAATCATGAAGTAAGTATGTTTCTAAGAGACATGGATATACACCCGTAGAGTCAGACATAGGACAGGGTTTGGAGAAATCTGGATGGTCCCTTGCATTCTTCTGTGATTATAGCATATCTTCCTGCTCTTTCCATTCCTCCTCCATTAGCATATTTGTTGAGGAAGAGATAGATGCTATCATCCTTTTGGATGTCTCTTTTCTATGGTCTTACCTCGTTGGTTGGCAGGAAGACTTTGTTTTCCATTCTAAATGCATTTTCTTTGATTTAGACTTTAGTAAAGAAGGAGAGAAACTGTAAATTAATCCATCAAAGGATTGCTATAAAATATGTCTGTGGCCCTGGTGTGAAGTTTTAATAATAATGATTACTGGATCAGGGATGGGGAGAAAGGTGGGAATTAAAAGAAATTTTCTAAAGTCAAAATGCATATTCTTTGAGTCAGAATGCAAGAGAAGGGAACAGACCCAAGATGCGACTAAGGAGTCATCTTTTTCCAGAGCCAAAGAAATTGCCAACTCAGTAAAACATTGCCTTTGATGCTTTTGCTGTAGGGACTTTCTCTTTAATGGGGGGTAATTAATTATCATCATCCACTCTTACTTAGTAATAATTCTTTTATAGGCACTTGGGCATTCCACTTGCTTGCCATTGTGTAATATCTAGGCTGGAGGGAAGTGGTTCTTGGGTAGATGAAAATTGCATCCCTGGAGAGCTTCTGCCTTGGGGCATATTCTCCCTAAAACTGTGACTCACCAGGTATATGGAGCTTTGAAAGCTAGACGTTTTTTGCAAGGTGTGTGGAACCCTGGGTCATCATATTCGGGATGGCCTGAGGGAGTGGGAATGAGTGGACACGACCTTGTTCTTGCTCAGGAGGCAAAAAACACCACGAGACCCTTGATGATTACTGAACAGTCATCCACGATGTGCTGGCTTCAATTCCATCTCTGTTCTACCCGAACAACACTGGGCAGATCACTTCCTGGGCTGAGCCCTCCAACCTGAACCAGGCATAGCATGTGCTTCTTCTCCTGACCTCACTCAGCTGTTCACAAAAGTGACTGAGCTCATCCAGCGGCTGAGAGTGACAGAGCTCTTCAAGGACAGGTGCAAAATAAATAGAAGCTATTAAGGTTGACCTCATGATGATTACATGCCTCGAACCAGTGTTGCAGCAACCTGCCCCTGTGCTCATGGCCTTTTCTCTGGTTACTTTTTTGGCTGAGAGTTTGTTCTTTATCATGAAGGTGGATGGTGGGAGGCAGGACAGGGAGTGGGGACTAACATTTAGAGGGCATCTCAACCGGTCCAGTACTTTGCCAGGGCATTTCATCTGTGTTTCCTTGCTGAATTTTCACCACTGCTCTTAAGGTCATACCACTTGATTTACAGACAGAGAAAGTGGGGCTCAGAGAAGTTAAATGCCACACTCAAGATCACACGGCCAAAGCTGGTGTCCATGGGGCCCGGAGGCTGGGTTGTTTCCACTCTGCAAGACCACCTTTTAGGTAGAAAAGTGAGGGCAAGAGTGAGTCAAAGCCAGGAGGAGAATGAAGTCAGCTTCACCATCCCTGTTCTTCCCATCTGTCCTATCATTTCTTTAGGATTTATTTATTTATTTTAGAGAAAGTGAGAGAGAGTGAGAGGAAGAGAGGAGAGAGAAAGAAAGAGAGTGAGTGGGATCAAGGGCAGAGGGAGAGGAAGAGAATTCCAAGCAGACTCAAAGCTGAACCCAGAGCTGGACTTGGGGCTCAGTCCCAGGGCACTGAGATCATGACCTGAGCCGAAACCAAAAGTTGGATGCTTAACCAACTGAGCCACCCAAGCGCCCCTCCCTCTGTCTTATTCCACACCTCCCTCTTTCTAACTTAAACTGTGTCCATCCCCATCAGACATGGTGAAATGTCATGGCTGACCGTCTCCAGTCCTGCCCTGCATTCCTGATGGCAACATCCCCTTCCCCTCACTCTGCCCCTCTAGCTGCAGCTAGGAGCAATGCCTGCTCACCCTCCTCCCCTCTCCCTGCTGCTGCCCCACCCAGAGCCCCGCCTTGGCTCCTAGACTTGCCAGGCTCCTGGCGACAGGGAAATCAGAGGAGAAATATGGGCTGCCAGGTCGTGTCAGGTACCTGGGACCCATCTGGGGAGATAAATGGAGTGCCATTTCTACGTTTTCTGGACCACTGAGAAGATGGAATTCCAGAGATAAATTCCCTCCCTCTCCCCACCGTTGGCTCTTGCTAATGAAGCCTGTTGATTTCAGTCTTTGAAAGGGGGTGGAGAGGGACCTTCAAGAGGGCAATGCTTCAGATGCTCCACAGGGCAGCCCAGAAGCCACACGTTTGGTGCTCAGTTCTGGAAAGCACCTGTTACTCTTTGTCTCTCCTCTTTAACTGCCATGCACGGCATTTTCCCAGCTGAAATGTGGTAAGAGAAATAATAGCTCAGGAGCCAGTACTGAACAGAGAGAAAATGCTTTATGTCTGAGAAATTGCTAATCTGTGTTCCAGCTTCTATGGGGATAGAACTGAAATGAGAGATGAGGTGTGTGTGCGTGTAAGAGAGAAGGATGGATCACTGAAGTCAGATATTAAGAAGAACTTCCAACTTGGGAGGGGTATGATGTTAGTTAGGGCTAGAGGTAGAAGGAAAAGAAGGTCATTTCTAATAGAGGTCTCAGCTCGGGGGAGAACTCAGAGGAAAGGGTTGCATTCAGAGGATAGCTTCTGGGCCAGGTTGTTTGATGGGAGATCAAATAAGGCACAGGCCACCAAGACCCCAGAGCCTGAAGGCATCATCTGGAGCAGAGTACATTCTGGACTGGATGTCTCTTCCTTTTCAATTACAATGTCATTACTGCCATCTAAATATGAGCTGCTTTATCTTGCAGGCCATGGAAGCAAATTCATACACCAGAGCAGAGCTCTTGGCTCAAATGCTTTTCTAACCTCTTAAATTCACATCATTTCTAATCTCCCAGATCCAGACGGCATAGTGGTGACCTCATGAGAAAACACTTCATATACTCTTTGTCTATGGCCACGTAACTAGCAATGGAAGCTGACTGCGTACACACTCCCTGCCTTTCCTCGTGATGCATTCACTGAAGGGTCTTCCTGAGCATCGTCTTGTATTAATCACCACAAACAGAATTCTATTTAGTGGAAGAAGCTAAAGAGGTTAAGCAATCTGCTTATACCCCGAGAATCACTGAGGAACAGAGCTGGGGTGCAAACCTGAGCACCCCAGTTCTAAGACCTGTGCTTTGAACCTGACCGTTGGAGACTTCCCCCCTTTTGAGAACCTACCCATCACATGACAGGGTTTCTGCCTAGTTACATTTTGTTCTGTTATTTATTACTGCAGAGCAAACCACCCCTCAAACATGGTGCCATAGGATTTGCTTTCCAATTCTGAATGTGAGAAATTCAGACAGGGCACAGTGGGAATGGCTCTTCCCTCTCCATGATGTCTCGGGCCTCGGCTGGGATGGCACAGATGGCTGCAGGTTGGAAGAGCCAGGCTGGGGAATCCATTTCCAAGATGGCCTCTTCATTCCCACATCTGGTGCTTTGACTGGGATGGCTGTCACCTGGGGCATCGACTAATGGTTTCTTTAGGTCATGTTGGTGGCGCAGAGGGAATTCTTACATGGAGACTCAGGGCTCCAAGAGTGAGTGCCCCAGCGAACATGGAGCTGCACCCCTTATAATTCACCTTGGACATCACCTCGCCTCCCTTCTGTTATCCACCACTGGCCAAGATGTCTCAGACTCACTCACAGCTAAGGGGAAGGGACATAGGCTCCTCCACCTTTCAATATAGGACAAAGCACTGGGTGTTATATGCAATGGATGAATAACTGAACTCTACATCTGAAACTAATGAGACACTATGTTAACTAATTGAATTTAAATAGAATAAGTTAAAAAAAATAAAACCACCATATATGTATTAAAACTCTGTGTTAGTCAGTGGGTTGAACACTTCAGATCTAACATGTCCCAGGGAAAAAGTACTTGACACATGGTTTTTTTTCTTTCCTTTTAAGATAACTTAACAGAAAGGGTTGAGATGGAGAATATGTAGGCCTTTATTTGCCTGAAGGCATCTTCTTCCTCATCACCATGGTGATGCAGTGGGGAGGCTATCAGCCCAGGACAGAAGAGCAAGTGAGCACAATCTGCCTGTGGGGTGTTGACTGAAGGAAAACCAAACAGCTCTGCCACCTTGGCTGTGGTTCAGATTCAGAATCAGCCCATCTGGTTCAGCTCTTCCATTTTACAGCTGAGAAAGCTGAGGCCCAAAGAGGAGGATAGACTTGTGTAGAGCTGTGTGGTTCAATATGGCAGCCACTAGCCATGTGCAGCTATTTAAGTTGAAATGAACTAAAATTAAAAACTTGGTTCCTCTGTCACATTGCAAGTGCTCTCCAGCTACACGTGGCTGGTGGCTACTGTATTGGACAGCATAGATATAGAGCATTCCTATTGCGGAAAGTTCTCTTGAATGATGCTGTTCTAGAGTTATACACCCAGTCTAGTCTAGGGCCGAATCCTAGTCTACAGCCCTCTTCCTCTGTTGACCAGGCCCAGGAGTTTTCTGCAGGGAAGCTTCAGTGACTTAGGGCATTGTCTCCAGGGGCTCAAAGCACATCTCAAAGTACAGAGCCCATCTCTTGTTTTGGCCCATGCACTTTTCTGGCTGACTCTCTGGTTAACCAGGTGCCAGCTCCAGGTGTGCTGAAAGAGGCTGAAGGACGGGGAACGGGTAGCCCTGGGGTCCCTGCTGTGGATGGGGAGGACATAGGAGATAAAATTTTGGCAGCCCCATGAGGGGCTAGCCTTTCAGAATGGGGGTGAGCTCCCTGCCAGGGAAGGGAGGCTCCGTGTCCTGTCGCTGCAGTAGATACAACTGTAACACCAGCATTCCTTTGGCTGCAGTCCTGGTCTGTCAGCAGGCCCCCAGCTCCTGTTCTTCAGCCAGACGGCTCTATAGTATCACCTTCCATCTTGGACGGGGGTCCTCCATTCAAGGGCCTCTTGGATCTGCCAGCCTCCCCCTGCCCTCTTGGGGCCAACACCGCTGCCCTCTGCTGTGGCGGGGACAGAGCCATGGGCACCCTCTTCCCCATTCCATTGCCAGGCGCCACCACAGTCTCTAAGGCCCAGTGCCCACTTAAGGGCTGAGTGGCAGATGCCTGAGTCCTGGCTCCTGGCCCCAGCTCCACTCCCAACCCTGTATGTGACAATGGTTGTGCCGGTTCATCTCTATGGACTTCAGTTTTTCATCTGCAAAATGAAGGGTCGGGGGGAGGGGGTTAGGTCAGTGCTTCTCAAACTTTACCCAAATCTCCCAGGAAGCTTGCTAAAATGCAGTTTCTGATTCTATAGGTTTGGGGTGGGGGCTCAGATTCTGCATTTCTAATAAGCTCCTAGGTGATGCTTCCACTGCCTCTCCAGAGTGCAAAGATTCAGGGCTCCTCTGTAGAACTTTCTGTGGCGTTAGAGGTGCCCTTTATCTGAACCCTCTAATATGGTAGCTTCTGGCCACTGTGGGTATTGAATGCTGAAAATGTGGCTAGTGAGTCCATGGAAGTGACTTATAAATTTTCACAATTTCAATTAATTGACACTTCGTTGTGTGGCAGATGGCTACCACCTTGGGCAGTGTGGATAAATATTCTCTAAGATCTGCCACTGGTAAGTGGCGCGAATTTGAATGGGTCACTTAGTCTCTCGACACCTGAGCTTTCCCACTAGTAAAGAAAAAATTATGGTAAGGAATCACTCTTTCTAACAGGGCTGTTGGCGTGGGGGCAGTGGTAAGTTCTAGAATAATTTTAGGCTGTAATGATCATAGTAATGATCACTTACATCAGTGAAGCTTAGCAGTTTTGAATAATTAAAGCATTAGGTTTTCTTCACAAGGAAGAGGCTTGTTTTGAGAGATGGGAACATGTCTTAAGCCTCTGGATCTTTGTGTAGCCATCAGCACTGCGGTCCACTCGGAGTGCTAGTTATTGGGGTGACTCAGCTCCCTGGCCCTTGCCCCCAAGGCAGATTGCAGCCTCTAAGGGGATGAGAAAAGCCACAACCTGCCCCGCTACCCTGAAGCCTTCACTATGAAACTTACTCCCTTTTCCCACTTTTACATATTCTTGAGTCTGAGTCAAATTCCCTGAAAAGCAATTATTAGAAGGCCAATTTGCCAAATGATCAATTTCACCTATTGACTAATGTACCAAATTTACCAAATTGGATAGTGTGTAATATTTGACTAGACTATTTAGCCACTTTAACGGGAATGTCTTAAAATTAATTTAAATGTCTCATTTTTTGTTATGATGCTACATAAAGAAACATTTTTTTATAAACATTTGGAATTTTATTTAAAAAACAAATAAAAAAACCCATCACAACCATGAACATTGTTACAGTTGGAGGCCCTCTTGGTTCTCCACAATGATACTGAGCATGCTCACAAGGGGTTCCCATTGTTTAGTCTTAGTTAAAGAACCATCTTTTAAAAGAAGGAAAAAAAACTCGGCACACTACCATTTAACTTGTTTTAATGTTTCTTCACAAATTAGTAATGCTATTTCAGCATTTCACATGGGAAATTTTCAGTTTATGCTAATATTTATGTATAACTGTTTTAACTGATGGCTACTTTTGATTTTCTTTGTATGCTTTGGAATATAAATTTTAGTTTAAAACTGATTCATCTTGCATGTTTTCTAATTTCAAATTAAATTTTGGATTTTCTTGATATTGAAGATTTAGTTTAAGTTTAAATTTAATGCTTTTAATGCTTTTTTTAGTACTTTTGAATATAAATAGAAAAATAAATTTAAGTGTCAAATTGCCAGGAGTACAAAAATTAAAGAATATATGAACACCGCTGAAAAGTGCTTGATGTTTAGAGAAATGGAAAATAACATTGTGGCACAATAAAATTTAGCAGTGGTTAAAAAAAACCCATTCCCCACACATAAGGAGAAACTGAAGTCTCTTGATTTTGTAGCTATTTTATACAGAAATAAACAGCATCTTATGATAAGTAACATTGTCCCTTTCTGGCAAATCAGCTAAGCATCTCAAAAGATATTTTTATTTTATTTTATTAAAGATTTATTTATTGTGGACATTGCTGCTATGAGCATTGGGTTGCCCGTGCCCCTTATTTTCACTACATCTGTATCTTTGGGGTAAATACCACTGGGTGTTATACACACTAATGAATCATTGAACACTACATCAAAAACTAATGGTGTACTGTATGGTGGCTAACTTAACATAATAAAAAAATAAAGACATATTTATTTATTTTAGAGAGAGAGAGCAAGAGAGCAAGTGAGAGAACACAGGAGTGGGAGGGACAGAGGGAGAGCGAGAGAGAGAATGTCAAGCAGACTCCCTGCCTGACGCGGGGCTTGATCCCACGATCATGACCTGGGCCGAAACCAAGAGTCAGACGCTCGACTAACTGAGCCACCCAGGAGCCCCTAGAAAGATATTTTTAAATGTCAATTTGGGTTTTTGCCAATCTTCTTGCATTTTTTGGTATTTTGCAGATAGTCAATCTGCATTGATTTATTATTTCCTGCCATTAGTGGCCACATTTTAAAATGCAAAATGATTGCTTTGCTGCTTCTGAACTGATTCTTCCTGGACTATATGCCTGGTTTTTGACACATGACCAGTGTGACAAATCTCTTCTGGTCATCTTCAATGCCCTTCCACTGTTTTGATGTGCCTCTTCCTCTTGAACCTTCCTACAAACTGCTGGCAAGTCAATGTAAAATCTTAATTAAATTAAAATGAAAGTAAGTTAACTTTAAACAGTAAGCAAAATAAAGCAGAATTTCAGATGTCACTAACGTATAATTTAAAATTTAATTCCATAGCAAAACCATTCAAAAGAAATCAGAAGTAGCTGGAAGAAAATTTCCAGTTAAAAATTATAATATACCAAAGAGATTTCCCTATTCCACACTGAAATTCAGGGGATAAATATTTCCATTAAACATCACAACATCTGAATTTGGAAAATTTAGTGAATTGGTAATTTGGCAAATTTATCTTTCTAAGAACTGGCTTCTTGGGAATTTGCTTTCAGCAAATTGGCTTTCCAGAGAATTAGCTTTTACCAACTGGGCATTCATTGAAATGATGGAATGAACTGAGCTGGTGGGTTTCTACTCCTTTCCAGCCTGACTTGGATTTTTCTAGAACCCCTATTGCCCTTACCAAACTCCTGTGAACCGCAAGCATTCCTGTAACTAGTGACATCTTTTTTTTCAAGATTTTATTTATTTATCTGAGAGAGAGAGAGAGAGCATGAATGCAGGGGGAGGGGCAGAGGGAGAGGGAGAAGCAGACTCTCTGCTGATCCCAGGACCCCAAGATTTCTCAGGGCTGCAGATTCATTGAGGGCTCTTAATGGCCAAGTCTTTAGGAGGTAGAGGGAATATTTATATAATTTCTTTGGGGCCTTTGGCATGCCAGAAACTCGGGGTTTAAATGGGTCTGATGATATGGGTATGGTATTCTTGTCCCCTCCCTGGCTTTGCTTTGAAAAATGCAAAATTACAGATTTGAATTCCATCTAGGCAGCTAGAGGGAAAAAAATTAAGGCCCCTCATTTAGTTCTGGAGTCTAGAGTTTCACCTAGTCTAGAGTTGCTTAGCCTCCATACTGCTGACGTTTTGGACCAGATACTTCTGTATTGCAGGGGCTCTCCTGAGCACAACAAGATGTTTAGCAGAATCTCTGGGCTCTCTGCACTAGCTGCCAGTAGCACCTCTCAAGTTGTGATGATTGAAAATGTCCCTAGATGTTGCTAAATGTCTCCTTGGGAGGGGGCTAGTAAAATCATCCCTGGTTGTGAACCTCTGATCTACTCTCCCATCCAATCTAGAACTTTCCTTTAGACTTTACAGCATACACCCTCTCAATGCTGCAGGATCCTGAGAACTCACCTTCTCACTTTGGTGTTCCTGGAAGTCAGGTTTACTGATGTTAGGAGAAGAGCATGGGCTTTGGGACACACTACCCTGGGGTCAGATTGAGTCTCTGACACTCATTAGGTGTGACCTTGGGCAAACTTCTTAACCCATTTCAGCCTGTTTCCTGACATGTCCTAATTCCTGCTCTATAGATAATACAACAAGGATTAAATAGCTATGTATATAAAATGTTTGGCCCTTTGGTATGCTTGATAACTGTATTCCCTAGATTGGGCCCCAATCCCCCATCTTTAATTTTTCACCTACCATGATGAACCTTTGTGTCCCTCAAAATTCATTTGTTGAAATCCTAATGCCCAATGTGATGGTATTGTGAGGTTGGGCCTTTGGGAGGTGATTAGGTCATAGGGTGGAGTCTTCATGAATGGGATTATTGTTCTTATAAATAGGTCCCAGAGAGCTCCCTTGCTGCTTGTACCCTGTGAGGCCACCACAAGAAGTCAGTGGTCTGCAACCTAGAAAAGGATCTTCACCAGAACCTGACCATGTCAGTATCTTATCTTGGACTTCAAGTCTCCAGAACTGTGAGAAATCACTGTCTGTTGTTTACAAAGCCATCCAGTCTGTGGTGATTTGTTAAAGCAACCTGAATGGACTAAGACACTCTCCTTGGCCATGGTCCTACACTTCAGTGCCATGCAGACCATCAGATCTTTGGACCTTGTGACAGCTCTGCATTCAGCTGTTGCAGGTGGCATCCTTTGCTTGTTCCTTCCTAGCTGACCAAGCTCTACAAACCTTGATTCCTTCTCAGGCAGTCCAGAGACAACAACACATTGCATTTTAAGGGGAGGTTCATCATTAAGTCTGCATGAAGCTAGGCAGAAAGGAAACCTGAGGCTGGCCCCATGATGGAGAGAGGAGGCTCCTGAAGGCCTTGCCTGGAAGGTGTGCTCCTCCAGAGGCTGCAACAGTCACCACAGAGAGGCTGGACGCTCCCTCAGCCTGTGTCCAGAGGAAGTGGAGATGAACCACTTAAATAGAAGCCGAACACCGCAAGCATTCCTGTAACTAGTGACATCTTTTTTTTTCAAGATTTTATTTATTTATCTGAGAGAGAGAGAGAGAGCATGAATGCAGGGGGAGGGGCAGAGGGAGAGGGAGAAGCAGACTCTCTGCTGATCCCAGGACCCCAAGATCATGACCCCAGCCAAAGTCAGAGCTCAACCAACTGAGCCACCGAGGCGCCCCCCTGTCACCAGTGACATCTTAGTGCTGTATACCCCACGAGGTCTCAGTCTAGGAGACTGTGGTCATGCTGCCTTTGGCATCTCTCTTTCCCCACCAGTTACCTATTTGGAAATAGCTCCCAACACTTTCCAGGAAGTATAAATGAGACATGAACCCTCGAGCCTAGGGATCTGAGAAGACACATGACCCCTTCAAACCACCAGCATTTGCTGAGCAGTTTTAAAAAGAGCATTGGTGTCAGGGAGCCACCAGATAGTCCTCCTAGGGAACTTGTAAACTCCTCCTCCTTGGGGAGGCCACTGGCTGGGCTCACCTCATATGGCCCCATGTGTAACCTGGACTTAATATAGCTCAATTGCTCTTGTCAATTTCATGTCTGGAAAATACAGGCCCCAGGTTGCTGCCTTGGGTCAAGGGAGGGATTCTGAGTCAAAGTACTGGGGATCCATCTTGCTGGTGCCAGAAAGATCCCCCAGTCAGGGATGGTAGGCTCTGGATGGGGCAGTGGATGGAGGGGATTTTCTTCAGTTGATTGTGATATTATTTGAGAACATTTTCTTAGATGCAAGAGCTGGCTTTTGTTTCTTTGGATGAGGGAAGAGAAATTGGCTCTAAATGTCTGTAGTTTAAGAGGATGGTCTCTCAAAGCCCCGTTAGAACCAGACTGAAATCACGGATAATGTTGGAACTTGCACAGGAGGGAGTCCTGCTTGCATTGCCTGGAGTAGGAGAACCTGTTAGCCAAGGGGATTAGACCAGATGGTTTAAGTATGGGGCCACTGCATCTGGCCTAAGACTCTGTGCAACTTACTCCTAGACAATCTCTCAATTTATGAGTCTGAATCACATTGAGCACAGTTGTGAATCACCAGTGTGGACCCCTTGCAAGATTTTGAAGATAAGAGCTCCAAACAGGAGATTTCCCTGCACCCAGGGAAGTAGATCAGAACTGTAATTTCTAGATCTATGAAAGAACATTAAACTGCTTTCTTTCTGGGCATCTCTGGAAATGTGAGGAGGAGGAGAGAGGCAGTTTTAAGGTCTTTTCTTCTGTGTGATTTCACTTGGCTGATGAAGAGAGGGGAAAAGTGAGAAGTGGTCACTCCCATTGGAGGTACCCCACTAGGGGACTCTCTACTTTCTATGGAAGGCCTGTGCTGTGCTGGACCTTCTTGAAACAAACATAACCTCAATCCCTCCAGAAGTATTGAGTCTTAGGCTGGAAAGAATGTCTATCTGGATCTAGTTCAGTCCCTAGTTCAGTTTCCTGCCTTAACTGTAGTGCTGTAACCAAACTTTTCCTTCAGAACCCTTTAGGTTGGGTTTCAAGGGTCTTTAGACATGGTTAACCCCCATTGTCATGACCTCAGAGGAAGTCAGAGAACTTAAGGATCTCAGAGGCCAGCCAGTTCAATGTGGCAGTTCTAAAGTTAAGAAACCTGAGGATTGGAGAAATGTCATGGCTTGCCTAAAACTGCACATTGATTCATGTCAGAGTCTGGACCATGATACACAAGTCTTCCCTCCTAGTCCCAGGCCACTTCAGTGGAATAACCCCCCTGCCCCACCCTGCCCCACCACCGTGTTCTCCAGTTCCACCAACTTAAGGATATTTCATTGCTTTTGTGGGTTTCGGTTTTTTCTTTTCTTTTCTTTTTTTAAAGATTTTATTTATTTGAGAAAGATTAAAAAGCATGAGCAGGGGGGCGGGGGTGGGCAGACGGAGAGGGAGAAGAAGACTCCCCGCTGAACAGGAAGCCTGACGCAGGACTTGATTCCAGAACTCCAAATCATGACCTGAGCCGAGGGCAGACACTAAACAGACTGAGCCACCCAGGTGCTCCCCCTTTTTTGCTTTTCTAAATAGCTATCCTTACCCCTGATCAGATTAATGAGCCATGCAGAATAGTATCATCTATATGTTCTCTTTTCTCTTTATTTTTTCAGCATGTTACTTTTTAATTTTTTTAGAATTAAGACTTTTTATTGATGTATAGTTGTTATGTTAGTTCCAGGTGTATAACATGATGGTTTAACAATGCTACACATCACTCTGCTCACCATGAATGTAGTCACCGTCTGTCACCATACAATGTCCTTACAAAGTTATTGACTGTCCCCACAACTTACTTACTTGATAACTGGAAGTTTGTACCTCTTAATCCTCTTCACTTATTTTATCCACCTCCCCACCCACTTCCCTCCCCTCTGGCAACCAATTTGTTCTCTGTATTTATGATTCCGTTTCTGTGTTTGTTTGTTTGTTCATTTGCCTTGTTTTTTAGATTCCACATACACATATAAGTGAAATCATACAGTGTTTGTCTTGCTCTGTCTGACTTATAGTTCTGTCCATGTTGTCACAAATGGCAAAATCTCATTATTTTTGCAGGCGAGTAATATTCCATTATATATATATGCATATATATGTCACATCTTCTTTATCTCTCTATCGATGGGCTTGATGAGTTTTTTTAGAGTTGTTTTAGGCTTATAGCAAAATTGAGAGGTAGGTATAGAGATTCCCCACAGACTCCCTGTCCCCACACATGCAGAGCCTCCCCCTTGTCAACACCGCTCACCGGAATGGCACATTTCTTTACTGAGGATGAACCTACATTGACACTCAAATCATCCAAAGTCCATAGTTTACCTTTGGGTTCAGTGTTGATATTGTGCACTCTGTGGATTTGGACAAAAGTATGACGACATGTATCCACCATTATAATATCCTACAGAGAATTTTCACTGCCCTAAAAATCCTCTGGGCTGTGTTTATTTGTGTCCCTCCCCCACCCCTAGGAACTGCAGATCTTTTCATTGTTTCCATAGTGTTGCCTTTTCTAGAATGTCATATATGTTGAACATACATACATATAGTATGGAGTTTTTTCATATTGGCTTCCTTCACATAATAATATGCATTTAAATTCCCTCCATGCCTCCTTTTCATGGCTTGATAGCTTATTTTTTTGAGGCAGAAAATATTCCATTGTTTGGATGTACTACAATTCATTTATCCATTTACCTACTGAAGGCCATCTTGGTTTCTTTTCAGTTTTGGCAATTATGAATAAAGTCCTATACCATCTGTGTGCAGGCTTTTGTGTGGACATAAGTTCTTACCTCCTTGGGTGAATATCAAGGAGTGCGACTGCTGGAATGTATGATAAGAGTACATTTAGACAGCCACACTTTATTGCAAAGTGGCTGTGCCATTTTGACTCCAACCAGAAATGATGAGCATTCCTGTCGCACCACATCCTCGTCAACATTTGGTATTGTCAGTGGTCTGGATTTTGGCCATTCTAATTAGGTGTGTAATAGTTTCTCATTGTAGTTTTAGTTTGAATTTCCCTGATGACATATGATATGGAGTATCTTTTCATATGCTTATTTACCATCTGTATATATAACAGATAGACGGGGTGTCTGTTAAAGTCTTGGCTCATTTGAAAAACCAGGTTGTTTGTTTTCTTATTGTTGAGTTTTAAGAGTACTTTGCATATTTTGGAGAACAATCCTTTATCAGGTATGTCTTTTGCAAACATGCTTTCCAAGTGTATGGCTTGTCTTCTAATTCTCTTGACATTGTGTTTTGCAGGGCAGACATTTTTAATTCTAGTGAAGTCCAGTTTATAAATTATTTCTTTCCTGGATTGTGCCTTTGGTGTTATGTCTAAAAAGGCACCACCAACCCAAGGTCATAAGGCTTCTTTCCTATGTTACCTTCTAGGAGTTTTATGGTTTTTCACTTTACATTTAGTTCTATGATTCATTTTGAGTTAATTTTTTTGTGAAGGCCATAAAATCTGTGTTTAGATTCATTTTTCTGCATGGGTGTCCAGTTGTTCAAACACCATTTGTTGAAGACACTAACTTTGCTCCATTGTATTGTTTTTGCTCCTGTGTCAAGTATCAGTTGACTAGATTTATGGTGGTTCCTTTTTTAATATTTTTATATTTATTGAATATTACTTGCTCACAACAGTCATTGAATATTGATTGAGCCCTATCTGTGGGCCAGGGATGATGTTAAGAGTTCTGTGTCTATTACCACGTGTAATCCTCAAAGTAACTATAAAGTACCTCAGAGTAACTCTAAAGTACCTACTCTTGGTATCTCCATCTCACAGACAAGGACAAAGAGCTTTGGAGAAATAACCTAGCTGCCCAGTGTGCACAGTTAGATATGGATTTGAGTCCTAATTCTACCATTTTCTCCCTGGTACTTGAGTTGATGATATTGACTATTATGTTATGTTAAATCTCCTACTCATTTCCAACTAATTCCAGTTTTAATTCAAACCAAATGTAAGATCATGAGTGGACTTAAGTACTTCTACAAGGTGTCCATTTGCACACTGGCTTGCAATGTTTTACCCTGCCTATATTATTTCTCTTTTCATAGGGACATTCCCGCTCTTCCAACCCCACGTGGAAATGAGCATGGCCATCTTCAACTGGGCTAACTCTATTTCTTCAGGGCTGGAAAACACTTTGGGCCACGTGATGCTTATGGACTAGCTGACCCCAAGGTCAGATAAGACACATCAGCCATACTACTGTCAAAGGTGAAACTTTTTTTTTGTTATTTTTGTCTTCTAATTCAAAAAAGTATATTCTAAAAGCTACAAATCTCGATGCATCAAATATTATGAGGCTTGTGGTGTATGATGACTACTCTGGATGTCAAACTTGGAGTCATCAGGGAAGAACTGAGGCCAAATAGGTCACTAGAAGTCTTAGGAAAGAGACATTCCAGATACTCCCTGACATGGCCCCCGCCCACCTCTCTGGTAGTAAAGATCTCCTGCTCCCTCCCTAGATGCATGCTTCATTGTAGCCCAATTTAATCACTCACTGTTTTTCAGGTATATTTCCTAGAAATTTCCTAGAAATTGGTCCCAGTGGTTTTTATATCTCTAGTCAGTGCTTGGTAAGACATTACCTTCTCAGGGCACCTGGGTGGCTCAGTTGGTTAAGTATCTACCTTTGGCTCAGGTCATAATCCTGGGGTCCTGGGATTGAGCCTCACAGTGGGCTCCCTGCTCAGCGGGGAGTCTGCTTCTCTCTTTCCCTCTCTTCCTCCCCCTTTACTCCTGCTTTTGTTCTCACTGGCATTTTCTCTCTCTCAAATAAATAAATAAATAAAATCTTTAAAAACAAAAAACCCCATCACCCTCTCTGTGGAGCTCGCCTGTGTCTCTAGCTGAAAGGAATTTCTCTATCCTGAGTTCCTCCTCTAACGTCTCATCACACTTGGCATGGTCCACTTGGTCCACACATTGCTGTGTGCAATGTGTCTTAGCTTAGCTAACCTTGGAAATGAGAAGCCAGTGAAGGATTCTAAGCAGCAGAATAAGGGTCAGATTCCTGTCTGAATGTTGTTCTATTTTCTTATGCAAAGAGCTTGGCCAGAGAGAGTCTGACAGAGAGCAAGATCTGAAAGAGATTTCCTGACCTCTGGAATGAATTGGTAGAGACAGTTGGAGCAGATGAGGAAGCTCTGCGATCTTTTGGGGGTGCTCAGGGGACTACGAGTCTGGTCCTTCTGGCCTCTGGTTTTCCAATCCTTTGCCCAAGGATATGTTTCAGTTTAACATATCTTCCCCTTTTCTCTGATATACCTAACTACATGGGTGCCCATGTGTGTTCATGTCTTTGTGTCTGTTGATGTGCATACCCATGTGTGCTTGTGTGTGCACACACGTGTGTGTGTTTGTGCTGACCTGCTATTGTTGTCATGATTGCGGCCAGTGTCCTGGACACAGATGCAGAGATAGAAAGCCAACAAATGACAATGGGTATAGTTTTGGAATGAACAGGGCTGGAGATTAGATGCTGATAAAGGAAGTCTATTTCTGCTTGGCTTCCTGAATGTCAAGGTGTTGGGAACTCGTGAGCAGGTGACTGAGGGGGCAGACTCACCCTTTGACTTTGACAGCTTAAAAATAAGAGGATCTCTCTACCTATTCGATACTTGCATCTGTTTATAGTAGGTGAGGGCCATTTTGGTAGGAGGCAAGGGCATTGCCAGGATGACCTGGAGGGCCCTTCTGGAATGAATCACCTGTAATGCTGTCTCTTTGGCTCCCATGAGTGTGGAGTATGTATTATTATTATAGCCATATGAAAATTGAGAACACTACATAAATTTGTGTTATTGAGCAAGAGTGGTTATGGTGACGTGGTATGTTTTAACATTTACCCTTGCAATTTCTCTGCACTTTCCCTGCTTTGGTTTATTTAAAATTATGGTCTCCTGTAGGAGTGGAGATAGAGGCTGGCTTAAAGGTAGGAGCCTGAGCCCAGAGGAGCATGGAGGAGAGGGAAGGGGGTGGTGGTGGTGGCTTCTCCCTCGACTTGGTGAGGACTGTGTGTGCTTGAGAGAGAACATCCTGACCTTATAAAAGAAACCCAGAGCAGACACATGGCAGGTCCCAACTGAGCCTTCACCCCAAGAGGGCTGCAAATTGAATTAACAGAGATTTTAATTCTCTTTAAACCAGGCAAGGAAGCAAATTTATATTTATTTTTTTGTCAAGACTCAGTTTACACCCAACTAGTTTTCTTTGTGATGCTAAGGCCTGAGTTGTAAGATGAAAGTTAATTTCATTTGCATGCATAATATGGGGAGGGGAGCCAGGGTTGGTAAGAGGAATGGAGGAGTCTAAAGCTTTTTGAATATCAATGGAAAGATGCTTGCAGATAGTCTTTCACTAAAAGATAACTGGTATTCCGATTTAAGTGATTTGTCCAAGGTCACATAGAGCATTAGTGGTAAAACTGGCCTGGAAGCCAAGGGACCTGACTTTAATAAGGCTTTATTAGTAATCTTAAAATTAGTTTTCTTATGGTCAAAACAGTTTTAAGAATGCCCTGAGTCAATAAAGACTTCCAGATTCTTTCTCTTTGTCTGTCTGTCTGTCCCCCTCTAATACACACACACACACACACACACACACACACACACACACACACAC
>NW_027397064.1:18395344-18401566 GCF_003265705.2 Callorhinus ursinus
ACACACACACACACACACACACACACACACACACACACACACACCATAAGTAGGAGAGAGAATACCCAACTTTAAATTACATTATAGTCAGAGAGTAAGCTCCCAGGTCCAACACCGTCAACTGCAGCCCACATCATTGGGAACAAAGAATCAGGTAGAATATGGTAAAGAAGAGAGGGGTCTGGGAGCTTTGGTGTAGCAGAACCACAGATAAAATATATCCCCAGAGAGAGAAGTTTGCATTTGAGTGAAAACTAATGAGAACAACTCTGAGGTCAGGTAGCTGGGGAATTGAATGGAAGGCCTTGGCATTTCATGGGACAGGAGTTGGTAGTGAGGGAAAGGAGTTACTTCTGAAGGAGAAGAGGCAGGGGTGCTTTTGGAAGCTTGTTGGTGAAGGGAAGTAAGGAAGTGAGAGTATTCTGCCAAACAAAAGAGAATCTCAAAAATCAGGAGATAAACCAATCCCTCCCCACCAGAAAGGACATCAATTAAAGAATCTACACTTTTCAGTACCAGCAGAAGAGGGTGCTCTTGAACTAAGAAACATTGTCAGTCACCCAAGCACCATAATTGGGCCTACATATAACCATATATAAACTCTTAAGAATGAATAGAAAATCTCAAACAACACCAATACAAAGCAAATAAGGAAACAAAATATGAGTATCCAAACATTTCAGCAGATATAAATGCTCCTATCAAAATCAAACATGAAGCAGAAGAAAACTGACATAACACCTAAACTCCATTAAATATCCTAAAACAAGCATCTGGAAATATAAAACCAACATCCTAAATCAGAGGTTTCAAGGTTTAGAATAGAAACAGACAAAAACTGGGAACATGTGAGGTAAGAAGTGGATGAACTCAGGAAAGAAATGAAGGAAAAGACAAAATCATCTTAAAAATAAAGGCTAAGTTACAAGGTACTCATAGGACAATAGATCTCACTGAAAATCTAAGAGACACAGAGGAGAGTCTGAAAGGGGATGGCAAACAAGGAATGAAGCAAAAAAGAACAGAGAATATAACTGGTAGAAGATAGGCCCAGAAGAGTCTGCAAAGGAAAAACATTCCAATGGAAAACAACTACTATTTCACACTGTGAGCTAAGACAAATTTCCAAAATTAAAAGAAGACTTGAATTGGCATGTTTAAAGGCCCCACTGTGCTCCTAGGAAAATTAACCTGGAATGGTGAAGTCCAAGACACATACCAGGAAGATATCAGATTTACTTAAAGACAAAGAAAAAAAATTCTCTAGGTCTCCAGGCAAAAAACCAAGTCCTTTACATAGGAAAGAAAATCAAGTAAGCAGCAGACTTCTCATATAAAATAGAACAATGGAGCTGCATTTTCAAGAAACTAAAGGAAGTGCAATAGGAATATTTTCTCTCTAGATGAGCTCATCTCCAAGGATGACGACTGTGACAAGTAGTGTTCTATGTGCAAGAGCTCAGAGATCACTTAATATTGTTCTGAAAGGGACCTACTAGAGGGTGAACATTATTCAATCAAAACAGGAGCAGGATGAGGAAACTTTGGCAAGTGGACTGAGATTGAGCATCAGGTATATTTTGGTGTAAATCTGTAGCAAACAAGGATGGGGCAGGAGTGGGACAGTATAACTATTACATATTCTGAACTGAGACAATACATTGTTGCATAGATGAGGGATGGGAGTGAAGGCTATTACTTAAAGCAGACAGACCAATAAGAAGAGGCTAAATAAGAACAAATGGGTAAAGGGCATGATGATAGGTATTGGTGAAAAGCTAACCCCTACAATGAAAATATTAACTTTCCTAAACACCAAAAGAAATATAAAATGGGCACAGAAAGCAAACCACATAGAGAAAAAAGCAATATGTACAGACAATTTTATATAAAATATGAGTTGAGACCAAGTACCTCAGTCATATTAATAAATTATATCTGTGATATCATTATAATTTATTAATAAGCTTATTAATAAATTGCAAAATACCCTCAGGAAATATGTTATAATTGACTCACAGCAAAACTTAATTCTATGAGATACATAAGACACACTTATAACAAAGTGGTCCAGAAAGGTTAAGCATCAAGGGATTAACAAAGATATTCCAGAAAAATGGAAACAGTAAAATAAATAGTGTATAAAGAGCTAATCGACATAATTAATAAGGTGAGCATATGGATATATAGCAAATCTCAAGCCTTGGTGGTATAGAGAATATGCTCTCTTCTCAAAGCACAAGCATGGTGTTCACAAAAATGGTCCACATGTTGGGTCACAAAGAAAGTCCCAGTAAGTGCCAGAAGGTAGAAATTAATAACAAATTTAAAAAGGTCCTTCTACCTGGAACTTAAACAACAATAATAAATATTAAACTACTATTGGGTGAGAAGAGATATTTGAGCCTAAATTGCAGAATTAAAAAAAAAAACAATTATTAGAATGAAAAATACGCACATCAGAATTTGTGAGACAGAATTAAAGTAGTAATCTGAGGAAAACCCATGGTCTTAAATACTTAAATTGATTAAAAAAATTAAAATAAATGTATTTAATCTCCAACTTAAAAATATAGAAAAATCAAAAGATAAATCGAAAAAAAGCACAAGGAAGAGAATAATAAAAATAAAAGAAGAAATTAATGTGGAAGAAAACAGTAAAAAGAGTAGAGCCAACACATGAATCAAAATTCTGGTTGTTTGGGGTAAAAAAAGTGAAATAGACACACCAATAGCCAACTCAATCAAGAAAAGAAGGAAAGCACAAACATACAAAACAAGGTTGTTTCACTAGTGGGAAACAACCATTGTAACGATGAAAATAAGTCATAAGTAAACTACTTTGCAAAACTGTGCAAATACATTCAGAAACGATGAAATTGGTTACTCTCTATAAAATGTAATTTACGAAAACTAAAAATGATGCTGAAACAGCTGGGTAGCCAGTGGAAAAAAAAATAAAACTGGATTGACACTTTATGCCATGTGTCATAAACTAAAGGATGAGAAATCTCAACATAAAAAACACAAAATAAGGGGCACCTGGGTGGCTCAGTCCATTAAATGTCTGTCTTCAACTCAGGTCATGATCCCAGGGTCCTGGGATCGAGCCCTGCATTGGGCTTCTTGCTAGTGGGGAGCCTGCTTCTCTCTCTCCTCCCCGCTTGTGCTCTCTCTCTCAAATAAATAAATAAAATCTTAAAAAAAAAATACAAAAAAAACAATCACACCAGTACTGGAAGAAAACACAGATGAATGGTTTTGTAACTCAAGTGTGGGAAAAAGTTTTCTAAATGCGACTCAAAATCCACATGCAAAAAAAAAAAAAGATTGATAATTTCTACTACATAAAATTAAGAAAAAATTGCACGGCAAAAAGTAAAAAAAATCAAAAGAAAAGTAGATCCCTGGAAGAAAATGTTTGCCACATGATATATCAGAAATAAATGACTATCTCCCTAATGTCTAAACTGTTTTCAAAAAATTGAGAAAAAAACCTTCCAAATCACCCTTTTCCACAAAAATAAGAAAGTGATCTTTAAACACATGAAAAGATGCTCAACTGCACTCAGAATAAAAGTAATACTGATTAAAACTACTTTTTTTCACAGATCAAAATGGAAAGACTCACAAGTTGGACCATCCACTGCTGGCAGTGGACAAACAGGCTGTGTTGTGTGCTGGGGTTGCCATTAAAAACTACCACAGACTGGGTGACTGACACACAGAAATGTATTTTCTCATCTTTCTGAAGGCTAGAAGTCCAAGATCAAGTTGTTGGCAGGTTTGGTTTCTTCTGAGGTCTCTGTCCTTGGCTTGCAGATGGCTGCCTTCTCCCTGTATGCTCACATGGCCTTTCCTCTGTGCAAGCACATCCCTGGTATCATTCTGTGTGTCCAAATTTCCTCTTCTATGATATCAGTCATATTGGATGAGGGGGTTCCCTTACTGGTTTTAACTTATGCACCTCTTTAAAGGCCCTATCTCCAAATATTGTCACATTCTAAGGTACTGGGGATTAGGGCTTCAGTATATGAATTTTAGGGGGAAACAATTTAGCCCATAACCCAGGTACATACATTACTGATAGAAGTTTTTTTTTTAAATTTAATTTAATTTTATTATGTTATGTTAGTCACCATACAATACATCATTAGTTTTTTGATGTTTTTGTATAACACCAATTCCTCCATGCAGTACGTGTCCTCCTTAATACCCATCACTGGGCTAACCCATCCTCCCACCTCTTTCCCTCTAAAACCCTCAGTTTGTTTCTCAGAGTCCATAGTCTCTCATGGTTCATCTTCCCCTCCGATCTCCCCCCCCTTCATTTTTCCCTTCCTTCTCCTAACGTCCTCCATGCTATTCCTTATGTTAGACAAATAAGTGAAACCATATGATAATTGACTTTCTCTGCTTGACTTATTTCACTTAGCATAATCTCCTCCAGTCCCATCCATGTTGATGTAAAAGTTGGGTATTCATCCTTTCTGATGCCCTTCAACAGATGAATGGATAAAGAAGATGTGGTCCATATATACAATGGAATATTACTCAGCCATCAGAAAGGAGGTTGATAGAAGTTTATTTTATTTTTTCATTTTTTATTATGTTATATTAATCACCATACATTACATCATTAGTTTTTGATGTAGTGTTCCATGATTCATTGTTTGTGCATAACACCCAGTGCTCCATGCAGAATGTGCCCTCTTTAATACCCATCACCGGGCTAACCCATCCTCCCACCCCCCTCCCCTCTAGAACCCTCCATTTGTTTTTCACAGTCTATCGTCTCTCATGGTTCTTCTCCCCCTCTGATTCCCCTCCCTTCATTCTTCCCCTCCTGCTATCTTCTTCTTCTTCTCTTTTTTTTTTTTTAACATATAATGTATTATTTGTTTCAGAGGTACAGATCTGTGATTCAACAGTCTTGCACAATTCACAGCACTCACCATAGCACATACCCTCTGCAATGTCTATCACCCAGCCGCCCCATCCCTCCCATCCCCCACCACTCCAGCAACCCTGTTTGTTTCCTGAGATTAAGAATTCCTCATATCAGTGAGGCCATATGATACATGTCTTTCTCTGATTGACTTATTTCGCTCACCATAACACTCTATAATTCTATCCACGTCATTGCAAATGGCAAGATCTCATTCCTTTTGATGGCTGCATAATATTCCGTTGTATATATATACCACATCTTCTTTATCCATTCATCTGTCGATGGACATCTTGGCTCTTTCCACAGTTTGGCTATTGTGGACATTGCTGCTATAAACATCGGGGTGCACGTACCCCTTCGGATCCCTACATTTGTATCTTTGGGGTAAACACCCATTAGTGCAATTGCTGGGTCGTATGATAGCTCTATTTTCAACTTTCTGAAGAACCTCCATACTGTTTCCCAGAGTGGCTCCACCAGCTTGCATTTCCACCAACAGTGTAGGAGGGTTCCCCTTTCTCCTCTTCCCGACAACATGTGTCATTTCCTGACTTGTTAATTATAGCCGTTCTGACTGGTGTGAGGTGGTATCTCATTGAGGTTTTGATTTGGATTTCCCTGATGCCGAGCGATGTTGAGCACTTTTTCATGTGTCTATTGGCCATTTGGATGTCTTCCTTGGAAAAATGTCTGTTCATGTCTTCTGCCTATTTCTTGATTGGATCATTTGTTCTTTGCGTGTTGAGTTTGATAAGTTCTTTATAGATTTTGGATACTAGCCCTTTATCTGATATGTCATTTGCAAATATCTTCTCCCATTCTGTGGGTTGTCTTTTGGTTTTATTGACTGTTTCTTTTGCTGTGCAAAAGCTTTTAATCTGGATGAAGTCCCAATAGTTCATTTTTGCCCTTGCTTCCCTTGTCTTTGGTGACATGTCTAGGAAGAAGTTGCTGTGGCTGAGGTCAAAGAGGTTGCTGCCTGTGTTCTCCTCTAGGATTTTGATGGATTCCTGTCTCACATTTAGGTCTTTCAACCATTTGGAGTCTATTTTTGTGTGTGGTGTAAGGAAATGGTCCAGTTTCATTCTTCTGCATGTGGCTGTCCAATTTTCCCAACACCATTTGGTAAAGAGCCTGTCTTTTTTCCATTGGATGTTCTTTCCTGCTTTGTTGAAGATTAGTTGACGATAGAGTTGAGGGTCCACTTCTGGGCCCTCTATTCTGTTTCATTGATCGATGTGTCTGTTTTTGTGCCAGGACCATACTGTCTT
>NW_027397064.1:18401666-18483574 GCF_003265705.2 Callorhinus ursinus
AGATTTTATTTATTTATTTGAGAGAGAGAGAATGAGAGATAGAGAGCGCGAGAGGGAAGAGGGTCAGAGGGAGAAGCAGACTCCCTGCTGAGCAGGGAGCCCGATGTGGGACTCGATCCCAGGACTCCAGGATCATGACCTGAGCCGAAGGCAGTCGCTTAACCAACTGAGCCACCCAGGCTCCCAGGACCATACTGTCTTGATGATGACAGCTTTGTAATAGAGCTTGAAGTCCGGAATTGTGATGCTGCCAGCTTTGTTTTTCTTTTTCAACATTCCTCTGGCTATTTGGGGTCTTTTCTGGTTTCATACAAATTTTAGGATTATTTGTTCCATTTCTTTGAAAAAAGTGGATGGTATTTTGATGGGGATTGCACTGAATGTGTAGATTGCTCTAGGGAGCATTGACATCTTCACAATGTTTGTTCTTCCAATCCACGAGCATGGAACGTTTTTCCATTTTTTGTGTGTATCTACCTCAATTTCTTTCATGAGTATTTTATAGTTTTCTGAGTACAGATTCTTTGCCTCTTTGGTTAGATTTATTCCTAGGTATCTTATGGTTTTGGGTGCAATTGTAAAGGGGATCGACTCCTTAATTTCTCTTCCTTCTGTCTTGTTGTTGATGTATAGGAATGCCACAGATCTCTGTGCATTGATTTTATATCCTGCCACTTTACTGAATTTCTGTATGAGTTCTAGCAGTTTTGGGGTGGAGTCTTTTGGGTTTTCCACATACAGTATCATATCATCTGCAAAAGTGAGAGTTTCACTTCTTTGTCGATTTGGATGCCTTTTATTTCTTTTTGTTGTCTGATTGCTGTGGCTAGGACTTCTAATACTATGTTGAATAGCAGTGGTGATAATTGACATCCCTGCCGCGTTCCTGACCTTAGGGAGAAAGCTGTCAGTTTTTCCCCATTGAGAATGATATTCGCTGTAGGTTTTTCATGGGTGGCTTTTATGATATTGAGGTATGTAACCTCTATGCCTATACTCTGAAGAATTTTGATGAAGAAAGGCTGCTGTACTTTGCCAAATGCTTTTTCTGCATCTACTGAGAGGATCATATGGTTCTTGTTCTTTCTTTTATTAATGTATTGTATCACATTGATTGATTTGCAGTTGTTGAACCAACCTTGCAGCCCAGGGATAAATCCCACTTAGTCGTGGTGAATAATCCTTTTAATGTACTGTTGGAACCTGTTGGCTAGTATTTTGGTGAGATTTTTTGCATCCGTGTTCATCAAGGATATTGGTCTGTAATTCTCCTTTTTGATGGGGTCTTTGTCTGGTTTTGGGATCAAGGTAATGGTGGCCTCATAAAATGAATTTGGAAGTTTTCCTTCCATTTCTATTTTTTGGAACAGTTTCAGAAGGATAGGTATTCTTCTTTAAATGTTTGGTACAATTCCTGTGGGAAGCCATCTGGCCCTGGGCTTTTGTTTGTTGGGAGATTTTTGATGACTGCTTCAATTTCCCTAGTGGTTATAGGTCTGTTCAGGTTTTCTAATTCTTCCTGGTTCAGTTTTGGTAGTTGATACATCTCTAGGAATGCATCCATTTCTTCCAGGTTATCTAATTTGCTGGCATAGAGTTGCTCATGATATGTTCTTATAATTGTTTGTATTTCTTTGGTGTTGGTTGTGATCTCTCCTCTTTCATTCATGATTTTGTTGATTTGGGTCATTTCTCTTTTCTTTTTGATAAGTCTGGACAGGGGTTTATCAATCTTGTTAATGCTTTCAAAGAATCAGCTCCTGGTTTTGTTGATCTGTTCTACTGTTCTTTTGGTTTCTATTTCATTGATTTCTGCTCTGATCTTTATGATTTCTCTTCTCCTGCTGGGTTTAGGCTTTATTTGTTGTTGTCTCTCTAGCTCCTTTAGGTGTAAGGTTAAGTTGTGTATTTGAGACCTTTCTTGTTTCTTGAGAAAGGCTTATATTGCTCTATACTTTTCTCTTAAGACTGCCTTCGCTGTATCCCAAAGATTTTGAATAGTTGTGTTTTCATTTTCATTTGTTTCCATGAAATTTTTAAATTCTTCTTTAATTTCCTGGTTGACCCGTTCATTCTTTAGGAGGATGCTCTTTAGCCTCCATGTATTTGAGTTCTTTCTGACTTTCCTCTTGTGATTGAGGTCTAGTTTCAAAGCATTGTGGTCTGAAAATATGCAGGGAATAATCCCAATCCTCTGGTACCGGTTGAGACCTGATTCATGACCTAGGATGTGATCTATTCTGGAGAATGTTCCATGGGCACTAGATAAGAATGTGTATTCTGTTGCTTTGGGATGGAATGTTCTGAATATATCTGTGAAGTCCATTTGGTCCAGTGTGTCCTTTAAAGTCTTTATTTCCTTGTTGATCTTTTGCTTAGAAGATCTGTCCATTGCAGTGAGGGGGTGTTAAGTTCCCCACTATTATTGTATTGTTGTTGATGTGTTTCTTTGCTTTTGTTATTAACTGCCTTATATAATTGGCTGCTCCCATGTTAAGGGCATAGATATTTACAATTGTTAGATCTTCTTGTTGGTTAGACCCTTTAAGTAGGATATAGTGTCCTTCCTCATCCCTTATTACAGTCTTTGGTTTAAAATCTAATTCGTCTGGTATAAGGATTGCCACCCCAGCTTTCTTTTGGTGTCCATTAGCATGGTAAATGGTTTTCCACCCCTTCACTTTCAATTTGGGGGGGTCTTTGGGTCTAAAATGAGTCTCTTGCAGATAGCATATCAATGGGTCTTGTGTTTTTATCCAATCTGATAGCCTGTGTCTTTTGACTGGGGCATTTAGCCCATTTACATTCAGGGTAACTATTGAAAGATATGAATTTAGTGCCACTGTATTGCCTATAAGGTGACTGTTACTGAATATTGTCTGTGTTCCTTTCTGGTCTATGTTGCTTTTAGGCTCTCTTTGCTTAGAGGACCCCTTTCAATATTTCTTGTAGGGCTGGTTTTGTGTTTGCAAATTGCTCTAGTTTTTGTTTGTCCTGGAAGCTTTTTATCTCTCCTTCTATTTTCAATGACAGCCTAGCTGGATATAGTATTCTTGGCTGCAGATTTTTCTCATTTAGTGCTCTGAATATATCATGCCAGTCCTTTCTGGCCTGCCAGGTCTCTGTGGATAGGTCTGTTGCCAATCTAATGTTTACATATCTCTTCTCCTGAGCTGCTTTCAGGATTTCCTCTTTGTCTCTGAGACTCGTAAGTTTTACTCTTAGATGTTGGGGTGTTGACCTGTTTTTATTGATTTTGAGAGGGGTTCTCTGTGCCTCCTGGATTTTCATGCTTGTTTCCTTCCCCGAATTAGGGAAGTTCTCTGCTATAATTTGCTCCAATATACCTTCTGCCCCTCTCTCTCTTTCTCCTTCTTCTGGGATCCCAATTATTCTAATGTTGTTTTGTCTTATGGTATCACTTATCTCCCGAATTCTGCCCTCCTGATCCAGTAGTTATTTATCTCTCTTTTTCTCAGCTTCTTTATTTTCCATCATTTGTTCTTCTATATCACTAATTTTCTCTTCTACTTCATTTATCCTAGCAGCTAGAGCCTCCATTTTTGATAGCACCTCATTAATAGCCTTTTAGATTTCGACTTGGTTAGATTTTAGTTCTTTTATTTCTCCAGAAAGGGCTTCTCTAATAACTTCCATGCTTTTTTCAAGCCCAGTTAGTATCTTTAAAATCATCATTCTGAACTCTAGTTCTGACATTGTACTAATGTCTCTATTGGTTAGGTCCCTGGCTGTCGGTACTGCCTCTTGTTCTTTTTGTTGAGGTGATTTTTTTCCATCTTGTCATTTTGTCCAGAGGAGAATAGATGAATGAGAGAACAAAATGCTAACAGGGTAACAACATCCCCAGAAAATATACACTAAACAAATCAGAAAAGACCTGAAACCAGGGGCAAACAAAGGGAAAGAAAAAAAAAAAAAGAAAAAGAAAAAAAAGAAAAAGGAAAAGATAAAAACAAACAAAAACAAAACAAAACAAAACAGAATATGAGCAAATATGATCAGGCTGGTGCATAGATCAGTGCCACACACTAGATTTTGGGCATATTTTGGTCTGTTAGAAGAAATGCCTCCCAAAACTTTAAAGAAAGAAAAACTTATATATGTACAAAAATAAGGGTTAATAAAATGAAGGGATGGAATATGACTGTAAAGATGATAATTATAAAAGATTTTATAAAAGGAATTGATAAGATAAGAAGTTGGTTGAAAAAAGAAAAAGTTTTTAAAAAAAAAAAGGGAGAGAATGTGATCAGGCAGGAGACCAGAACAAAGCCATACACTAGAGATTTAGGGTATATTTTGATCTGTTAGAAGAAACTGTATCTCAAAATTATAAAGAGGGAACAACTTATATATATATGCCAAAAATAAGGGTAACTACTATGAAGGGATAGAATATGACTCTAAAAATGAAAAATAAAAAAATATTTTTTAGAAAAGCCATTGATAAGATGTTGGTGAAAAAGGGAAAAAGAAAAATTCAGAAAAATAAGGAAAGATAGTTAAAAAAATTAACTTTGAAAGACTAAAGAATAATGTTAAAAAAGCCATGAATTCAATGTGCAGTATTCCCCTAGTCCTGGAGTTCTGCCGTTCTCATTGATCGGTAAACTTGGTCTTGGCTGGCTGTTCTTGCTGAGCTTCTGGGGGGAGGGCCTGTTGCCGTGGTTCCCAAATGTCTTTGCCGGAGGCAGAATTGCCCCACCCTTGTCGGTTTGGGCTACGTAATCTGCTCGGATTTGCTCTAGGGAGCTTTCGTTCCCTGCAAGCTTTCCATACAGCTTTGGAGGACGAGAGTGAAAATGGTGACCTCCCAGTCTCTGCCCCGGAGGAACCGAGAACTTGGGGCCCCACTCCTCAGTGAGCCCCCAGAGAAAAGCAGTCAATCACTCCCATCTTCCTGGTCTCCAGCTGGACTCAAGTGCTTACCTGGCCTGTAACCGAGTGTTTCTATCTCTGGCTCACGACCCCATGTAGAGTCTCCAAACCCAGCAGTTCCCTGTGGTGTACTCCTGTGCTGCTCCTCTCAGGAGAGGAAGAGGAGTCTCCCCGGATCTGCCGCTTGTTGGGTCCCTGCTGGAAGAGCAGTGGCCCAACTCTGCTGCGGATCACGGTTTATGGCAACCCTGGGCTCAGAGCCCGCTCCTCAGCTCCGTCTCTGCAGCCGGCTTCCCCGCTCTGATACCTGGGAGCTCTGCCGTGCTCAGGCACCCCCCCCAGTCTTCCTGTGACCCCGAGGGTCCTGAGACCACACTCTCCCAGCGAGGGTTCCACCCCCCACTTAGTCACTGGAGCGTCCCTCAGTGGAGCAGACTTCTAAAAGTTCCAATTTTGTCCTCCACTACTCTATTACTTGTCAGTAGCGGCCTACGGAGGCCCCCTCCCCCGCCACCTAGCCTCCTGAATATTGCCTCGGATTCGCTTCTCCACACGTCCTACCTTCCAGAAAGTGGTTGCTTTCTGTTCAGAGAGTTGTTGCTATTCTTTTCTTCGATCTCCTGTTGAGTTCGTAGGTGTTCAGAATGGTTTGATGCCTATCCAGCTGAATTCCCGAGACCAGACGAAATCCAGGTCTCCTACACCTCCACCATCTTGCTCCTGCCTCTGCTGATAGAAGTAAAAAAGATATAATCCATCTGGAGGAAGTTATGGCAAAAGTTAAAAAAGTATCTGTACAACATTTATCCTTTGACAGCAATCTGATCCCCCAGAACCTTGCCCTGAAGCTCGCCCTCCCAAAACAAACAAACAAGCAAACAGCATATGAACAAAGTTATCCATCAAACTGTGATTTGTAGGAATAAAATCATGGAAACAACCTGAGTGCCAATACAGGAAATATTGGTTAAATAAGCTGTAGTACATCAACACTTTGGAGTAACTATTCGACTATAAAAAGAATGGGGGAAGATCTCTATTAATTGTTCAGTTATTTCCAGGATAGGTTTCAAATAAAAATTACAAAGTGAAAAAGAGGACATATAGTGCTACTTTTTATGTAAGAAAGGAGAGGAAATAGGAAAGAACACACACACACACACACACACACTCATACACTTTTTTGCAAAAAGAAACTTGGGAAGAATAAACCAGAAGCTAATGAAATAGTTGCCTCCATGACACGTGTAGGGTAGGAAGGAGCAAAGGGTAGAGGGATGAGGAAATAGTGACACTTCTCTGAGTTTGTCTTCTCATATAGTTTTTACTTTTAAATCATCATAACGTTATGCATATGCAAAAATAAAATTAAATAAACAAGGGCCCAGACCCCTAATTTAAACAAAAAGAGAAACAAATGAACCTTACTGTACAGCCAGTTGATAGCAGAGCCCCACAGAAAGAAAGGATCATCCCAACCAACTGAACACAAAACTCTGGCTACACATGCCTAGTGGGGTATAGTCTAAAGAAAAAAGAATTGCAAAGAAATTTGGGCTTTACTTGGTAGGTTTGCTGTTGGTTGTGGTACTGGCATCACAATTCCCATACTACTTTGTGTGAAATATAGGATAGAGCAAATGAATTAACACGGGGTGTTGTTAGGAACCAGGTTGTATCATGAGAGAAGGGAGCTACAAATATGGGATGGGAGGAGATGAAGAGCTCTCTGTGTTAGATTTGAAAGTATCAGAATGACTCATGATTTCAACACATATTTCTTAGCTCTGTTGAATGGGGTATCAGGAGAGAAAAGTACAAGTTGAATCTGGAGTATCTTACTGTCCCTGAAAGCAAGAGACTGTTCAAAAACCAGTGGGGACATACCAAGTGAACACAGGAGCTAGCTTGAAGAAGTTTCCACTGGCCAAATTAGGGAAACATTGAGTAGCCCAAGAACAACGATAATAATATCTTTTATTAAATTGAATTAAAAATGATATTTAAAAACAAGCAAGCACATAAGACAAAATGAGATGAGAGAGTGAAGAGGGATCTTTACAGAAGAATGCTAGGGGAATGTAGAAGGAATGACAGAAAATGACCATTTTGTCACCATTGAGGTAATGATTAATTCAGGCAAGTATCAGCAATGGATACTAAAATCTTCTGATGAAAGATTCTTGAGTAACAAGGTATACATACTGTTTTAAAGTTTAACCTCTCAAGTTACTTACTAATTAAAAAAAAGTTATTTCTACTTTGAAATAAATCTGTTAGACATCTCTTAACCAATAATCAAACAGCATTACCCATAATGGGATAATCTGACATTATTGCTTCCTGATGTGATGCACAGGGAAGACCCAATGCCATTTACACTATATCCTGGCCAAATATGTCTACTCAGAATTTAAACATGAGAATATAATCAGGAAAGTCCAAGTCTGTGGGACTTTGGGTGTTGCAAAAATCTCACTCTCAGTGAAAGACAAGAAAAAAAAAAAGCGATGGAGTTGTTCATGAAGAATAAAAGGACATGATAAATAACTGTAATCTATTTCATTAGATTTGACCTTTGATTAAAAATAACCATTAAAGACATTGTCAGGATAATTGGGAAAATTTGAATATTTCTTGTATAGTAGATAGTATTATGGCATCAATGTTAAGTTTCTCGAGAGTGATCATGGCATTGTGGATATGTAGGAGAATGTCCTACAAAGAAGAAAATGGTCCTAGAGGGGATATTTGGAAGTAGGAACATAAGGTGATGAAATCAGGGGAACTGAAGACCTAATACTCCTAAGTATCTCTAAAATGTAAGTGGGATTTCAGATCTGTTTAAACAATGAGAAAGGGTGGACTTGAAGATAGTGTGTCTAATTTGAATGAATGGGTGGATGAAATTGGCAAGTGTACATACTGAGTTGAGAGATCTAAAAAACATTCATGAGGAAACCTTCATGGTACCATTAGAAAGGTTAGTCTAAAAGTCAGGAATCTAATTAAAGACAGAAATTCCAAACTGAGGTGACAGCTGAAGACATTGGGGGAGGTCAGATTTCCCAAGACAGTAGAGAATGGGATGACAATAGGGCTGAGCATAGGCCATTGGAAAACATCTGCATTCCTTGTCCTATTGGAAAGATAGGATCACATTCCAGCATGTCAGAGCTTCAGAGAATATGGTTTCATTTTCAGTTAGGAACACCTGTACATCAGTCAAGTCCCACCAGGAAACAAAAGTTACAGAGATGGTCTGTCTTCAGGTGGTGTCAAAAGAGTTAAGGAAACACAGAATTTGGGGCACCCAGTCTAGAATGGCAAGAGTGGGAAACCATTACCACTTTTATATCAAGGGACACAGAGAAGAAATAATGCTCCTGGTTCCTGGTGTGAGTTGGAGCCCTGGGGAAGGGACCGTCCAGTGGGAAATTCAAACAAAGAAGAACAGGCCTGCTGCCAGAGAGGCCTAACTGAAAAATAGGAGAGGGGAGAAGAAATACCCCAATCTCTCTCACATTCACATTAAAAACATTGAGATACAATTTACATAAAATTTCATATGACATAAAACTCACCATTTTAAAGCATATAATTGAGTGGTTTTTAGTACATTCACAAGGTTGTGCAATCATCATCATTATCCAATTCCAGAACATTTCCATCATCTCAAAAAGAAACCCCATACCCAGGAGCTGCCAATGGTCTCCTTCCCCCAGCCCCTGGCAACTAACTCAATTTTCTGTCTCTATGGATTTGCCTAATCTGGACATTTTTTCATATGAATGGAATCATACAATATATGGCCTTTTTTGTCTTTCTTCTTTCACTCAGCATAATGTTTTCAAATTCATCCATGTTGTAGTATGTATGTATCACTACTTCATTCTTTTTTTATGGATGAACAATATTCCATCATATGGATATATCACATTTATCCATCCACCCATCAGTTGATGGATATTTGTGTTATTTTCACTGATTTTCTGCTTGTACAGAGCCTCAAGGTCAGCCAGGGCCAACTCAGGTCTTTCGTGAGAATGGGTATAACTGTATGCATAGGATATCATCTTCTAGATTTTCCAAGTGCCTGTAGACAACTCACTGTCTAGCTTTCTTTTAAGCATTTTGGTTGGCCTATTGTTCTCCCCCATGGTCTCAAGCAGTGCTCATATTAAAACACTAGCGGATAAATGATTTCGACAAATGCCTCTACCTTCAAAGGCTTTCAGTACTATGCAAGTTCTGAGGTGGGTGAAAAGACATTTGAGTGAAATGTAGCTTCTTGAGTGTGGTCTACTAGAGAACTAGGAGACAGGTCAAATAATTATTATTCTTTGGGAATGAGCCTCTGAGAGTGCTCCAGCTTCATTCCGCCCTGTCAGGTACCAGGAATGCAGGATATTTCTCAAGGCTCCCACTAAGTTGGGGAATGGGGATGGGACTAAGCTAAGAGTTGCTGCTCTTACTGAGATTCAGTTGTTTTTCTTAAATAAGTTACTGGGTTGCTACAAGCTTGTGATTAATTTCCAGAGTTCTGAAAAAAATAGATTCTGACGGTTTTTGCAACTTTTATGGGGGCTGCTTTTAGGGAGGGGATTTTTTTGCAAGTCTTTATTCTACCATTTTGGTGACATTGCCTTGCACCCCTGTTTTTAATATCTTGTCCGTGGACAGGGCATAGTTGGCAGAAAATGGAATGAAGCAAGGATGAATGGTAAATCATTAGCTCACCCTAGAACAGTAGTCAGGCTTTGACATAATACAAGATCACTGGTCAGTTGGAACCTATCTAGGACTCAAACAAATCCAAGTTCTCCTTTGATACCTGTAAGTCAAAAGGGAATATAGAAATAATTTTGGTCAAGAGATCTTTTGAGTCTTTGAGACACGAGTATGACCTGAGTTTCAACATCTTCTTGCAGCTCCCGTGCCCACTGTTTAATTCAATATCCTTACTACACTCTAAGGAAAACCTTTTTTAAATCAACATTCTTTTTAGGAGGACTAGATGAAGAATTTTCTTCCCTTAGTCTTCCATCTCGCAGATGATTAGGTCTTATAAGAAAGAAGAAAGAAAAACCACAACCAAAATCCATATGACAGCACACTATCCCTCTATTCCAGAGCTTTATGCTGGTCATTTAAAATAAGTTCATTCTTGTAGTCAGTCTCAGAATACTCCTTTTGTCCTCAGCAGATGTGAAGAAAAGCTTGACACCGTCTTATGTAAAGCAATTCTTCACAAAACTGAAGACCGTTATAAAATGTGTGGGTCTTCCATCAAATATCTTTCTCATAAAACCAATGTGCCTGTGGGTAGAAAACTTCTGGTCCAGTAGGAGAGGAACTTTGATGTGGTCTGCAAATTTACTGGGTTCCAGAAAGCAATCACTAAGTTACCACTTACTCAAACCCTTTAATCTCCCTGTGCTGCTAGAATCCCACTGACTCCTGTCTCCTTCTTGATGAGGCAGGTGTGTGTAACAATGTGCATCATCCAGGTGGTGAAATTCAACCAGTGATTTTATATTCTGTGATGGCCCTAGGGGTCTTGGATCATCCAACTACTTTCATTCTACTCCTACTATGTACATTGCCACAAGAGACCTCATGAGGAAACTAGATTCCAGGCAGAGTTGCACAAGAAGACAACTGCAGACCTGGGGGCAGTGGTATCATAGTGATATAAGCATAAATTATGGTGGCAGGATTTGGCCTTGGGCTCTCAGGCAAAACTGAAATTTCTCCTTATGCAGAGTTTCCCATCCCTTCTGCCATTTTCCTTTGCTCTAGGTCCCCACTTGCTTTTGGCATCCTGACTTCCTGGAATCTCAAAAATTTGTGCCCACTTGGATTTGCTTTCCCAGTGTTAAATTAATTAAACAGGGAGGCCATTAGATTGAGGTGGCTTTAATGTCTTAGCAGCCCATGTAAGCAAAGCAAAACCTAAGCCTGTAATGCCTAAGAAATTGAAACATAAGGATAACCAATTGTAAACAACCAACAAGTCTTTCCCAAATAATGTGTAAGTTATAGCCAATCAAGTCATTTCCTTACTCTGCTTCTGTGTCTCCTCTATAAAAGTCTTTTCCCTTGCTCCCATTGGCGAGTTCTCCCAACCATTTCTGGTTGCCCAATTAGAATTGATTTTTGCCCAAATAAACCCTTAAAAATTTAATGTCTCCATTTATCTTTTAACACCAGCATACCATGTTCCAATTTTCCCACTTTCCTTCTTGACATTAAAATCTACCTATTTCACATCCCTATAGCATCAGAAAGTTAGGCTGACTACTAATAGATATCAAGATGACAACCACTAAAAAAGATGACTGTTATTTCTTCTAAATAACATGGTTGACTTTTAACAGTACCTTTCAATCTTTAACTTGAAAGGGCAATCAATGAAAATTCCTGGGAGACAAACCATGAGAGACTCTTGACTCTGGGAAACAAACTGAGGGTTGCTGGAGGGGAGGTGGGTGGAGGCATGGGGTAACTGGATGATGGGCATTAAGGAGGGCACGTGATGTGATGAGTACTGTGTGTTATATGCAACTGATGAATCATTGAACACTACATCTGAAACTACTGATGTATTATATGTTGGCTAATTGAATTTAAATAAAAAAAAAAAGAAAATTCCTGGAAAAACAGCAAGGTGCGAGAGCTGAATGTTTTATGGCTACCATCCCATTCCCTTCCCCTCTGTGCCAGCTCTCCAGAGGATGCTTTAAATGAATAGTCCATTCAGTCTTCATGATAACCCTATGAAGAAGGTATTATCATTTTATCATTCATAAAGATGAGTGACACAGGTAGTAAAAAGCAGAGCTGTAGTTTGAACCCAGGTCAATCTGATTTCAAGGCCTTATGTGCCTCTCCTGGGGCAGCTGCCTTGGCTGGAGGCAATTTGGACTGAATATCTCCTGCCAGGGACACTGTGGTGGGAATTCATGTACTTGGCCTTACCACATTCTTCCCTTTTCATTCTAGTCTGATAGGTAGTCCCTTCCAACTCAGAATTCTTCTTTTCTCTAATTTTTATTTCTTTTTCTGGATTTTAAAATATTATTTTTTTCTCCCATTTTGAGGCTGAACTGACAAGAGAAACCTCAGGCCTTTTTCTTTTGGTGGCATTTGAGTTGCTCAGAGATCAGGGAGAAACAATAAAAACCACTGTTCCTTGGAAATGGTCCTTCACGAGTCTTGAAATTAGTGAATGTTTAATAGCTAGGTAGCCCAGAGTAGGGTTCTGGATCAAATGAAGGGGCATAAATAACACCGTGATCTCAATGGAAAGGTGGAAAAACACCAATATGCCCTTCTATTCTCCTCCATATGTTGTGAGTTGTGAGACTCAAGGGAAAGACACACTGTGCCGTGAGGGGCATGGGGGGAAATGTGAGTTCCAGGAATGATGTTTATGAGCACTCTGATCTTAATGAAACACCAGGTTGGGAATGTGGTAGGCACGAGCCAGGAAATTCTAAGGCCTGACTTGCACTGCTGGAGAACAACTCCCTTCTGATTACCTGTGAATGGGGTATCTGTAACCAAGTTGGGACCACCTGGCTTCTTCTCCTACCATGTATCCAATTGGGCAAGAAAACCAGGGCAGGTGGGCTAGAAATAAATTATTCCCTGTCTCAGTCTCCCACATGTTGGTGAAATTCAGGCTCAGGCAAAGAACGGATTATATGTTTGAATTTACCTATGATGATTACAGAGAAACCAAAAGCCAAATTTGGATAATAATTGCTTGCATATTAGCCATGACTCTTCTTTCATCTACTGCTGAGTGAGGTAGGTAATTGAGTTGGCCGAAAATGATCTTAATTTCCATGTTAGGCTTGAAGTCTTCTAGAGATAGAACTCTGGGTGAACATATGGACTGTGTGAACTTTGGTTATGCCCCCAATATCCATGCCCCCAGAATATAGGTTATTATTCTCTGTTTGCCCTTACAGGATTCTATTTCCTGATATTCTCTCTTCTCCATCATTCTCCTCTACTCTTTATGAGTAGAGTGACATAGGACATGAACAATATGTCCTATGCTTTTAGCCTGGAGCAGAGGGAAACAAAGCCACTCAGAAATCCAGAGGAGGATGAGGCTAGCCACTGGTGAGGACATTTGGACCCAGTGCCAGAGACCCACAGGGTGCTTAGCATGTAGTTGGAATTGGATCTCAGTCCATATTTGTTGATTTTTCACAAAATGGTGGTCTCTGGATTTCAGGTTGTTGGCAAGAACTAAATATAAGGTGTGGCAATGTGTTTGACCAAAGTTAGAATTTTTTGGTTGTGGTGAAATCTGAGGGCAAAATCAAAATCCTGTTTTGCTCCCCCAACTAAAGCCACTGAAAATAGTTCCTCATTGTGGTTTCTGAGACTCAAAGAAAAGACAGCTCCAAGCGGTTTATTACATATGGTTTGGAAGGCTCATGGGCATCTAACAGCTCCCATCACGTTGGATTTTGATGGGTTAAGTGTAAGTGAATCAGGAACATAAGGATTAAATTTCCTCTCCAATACACATGGGCTTTAAGTGAGGGGAAAAAGGTGCTTGGGGCATAATGCATTTATTTGCCAAACCCAAACATTCAAAAAATAGTTCAAGATGTCTCAGTAAATTCAGCCAGCTGCCCAATCCCCTCTCTCCCTGGAGTGCTTGTCTGCATACACATGTTGATAGGTACACAGAGAGCCATGCCTAGTCTTCTGGAACACAAGTCTCTGGTACAGATAACTATAAATTCCCAGATAGCCTAGTGATAGTTTTAGCAGTCTTTTCCCCAAAATATGAACCCAAACTCCCTCAAGCCATCTCCTCTCACCTCATGTCTCCTCAACTACACGTCCTCATGAGGTAAAGAGATTTTGTCTTGACCAAGAACCAGTGTCTTAAATATTTAGATTGAAATCCCTTACTTTATCTCCTGTTTGCATGTGGTAGCATATTAATGACTATTGGCTGGTTTGAGGTGAGACCCATAAGTGGTGAATATGTGGCTCAGCTTCTCTGGAACTAAATCTAAATATGATAGATTATAGAGGTTAAAGAGAGAGGAGGAAGGGGGCACAAGGATATAAAGTGTAGGCTTTGCCGAGCATCTGGTGGTGAAGACATGGAAGACAGGGTAAGAGCTATGGAGCTAGGAGGAAGTTGAAGTCCAAGAAAACTGCTGAGTGTATATGTCCTGTGGCAAGCAGATGGGAGCAAGGTTTCCACCAATTGAATTTGTTTGGGCCAATTTTAATGATGAAAAGTAGGGACGGGAATTTATTGTTTCTTTATGCCGGTCGATTGGATTATCTTAGGTTAAACTTTTTGTATTGTAACAACACACTGATCACATCAGAATCTACTGTGGTCATGTCTGGCTACCCACTGTGGTATTGGCAGGGTTTAGAGATGGAGTGGAAATGGAATAGGGGATGAAAGAGAAAGAAGATGCTTCTAAGTGATAAGCCTGCTACTGCACAGACTGAGGTATCAATGCTAGAGAAAGAGAAAGGGGATAAGGTGATGATGATATGCAGAAATGGTGCCTTGAAGTATCATTAGTGCATATTTATTTTGGAATTGTATGCATTCTTGTGCTTGTTTAAAAACTGTTGTAATTTAAATCATATAAATAGACAAAGCTGTCCTAAATCCTTATTTCATTTTCTAAGAGAAGTACATAGTACAGTACAAGGCATACTACAGATAAAATCTCAGTGAGGTGAATTTTGATGGTCATCTCCATTCCTGACTTCTTATTTCCCCTGGATTCTTATTCCTCCTGTTCCTTAGGATTTCCTTTATTTTTTCACTGAAACATGGAATTATGCTTCTTTAATGTTAATAGCAGCGACAAAATATTCATATTAGACTTTTATCACCCCCCAAATCCATGGATTTCCATAAAATCTTCTATATTTATAGAGCATTTGATGATATTTCTGTGTTGTTAATATGCACTCTAAGCTTTACAGGTTAGAAGATTCAGCCATCACTTTAAAATGACTATTTAAATAAGACTTGATAAAATTCCTTGATTGAATTCATCCTTGAGATGCCATTTTATTCCAAAGTTCCTCTCCAAACAGGGAAAAGGAGTAGGGTTGCCATCGTCCTAGTTATAGAGATTAAAGCAGAGGGGTATATACTGAACCTGAGTAAAGCTGTGGGTAATTGGTGAAGTTAAGAAGAGGAACCAGAGAAATCAGAGGGTATGAGAGAAAGGAGAGGAGAACTAGAAAGAGTCATATGGATGGTTAAGATGGAATAACTATCAAGAAGTGAGCACCAGAAGACATACAAATAGCCAACAGACTCATGAAAAAATTCTCTACGTTCCTTGGCATCAGGGAAATACAAATCAAAACCACAATGAGATACCACCTTACACTAGTCAGAATGACTAAAATTAACAAGACAGGAAACAACAAATGTTGGCAAGGATGCGGAGAAAGGGGAACCCTCTTACACTGTTGGTGGGAATGCAAGATGGTACAGCCACTCTGGAAAACAGTATAGAGGTCCCTCAAAAAGTTGAAAATAGACCTACCCTATGACCCAGCAATTGCACTACTGGGTATTTATCTAAAGGATACAAATGTAGTGATCTGAAGGGGCACTTGCACACCAATATTCATAGCAGCAATGTCCACAATAGCCAAACTATGGAAAGAGCCCAGATGTCCATCAACAGATGAATGGACAAAGAAAACATGATATATAGCCATCAGAAAAGATAAGTATGTACCATTTGCATCCACATGGATGGAACTGGAGAGTATTATGCTGAGTGAAATAAGCCAATCAGAGAAAAACAATTATCATATGGTTTCACTCATATGTGGAATATAGGAAACAGCATAGAGGATCATGGGGGAAGGGAGGGAAAACTGAATGGGAAGTCATCAAAGAGGGAGAAAAACCATGAGAGATTCAACTATAGGGAAACAAACTGAGGGTTGCTGGAGGGGAAGTGAGTGGAGGGATGGGGTAATTGATGGGCATTAAGGAGGGCATGTGATGTGATGAGCACTGGGTGTTATACACACCTGATAAATTATTGAACACTATATCTGAGACTAATGATGTACTATGTGTTGGCTAGTTGGATTTTAATAAAAAAAAAGTGAGCAGCGGGACAGCAAGCATTTTAACTGATAGTACATGAAAAACAGGACTCAGATCTCTGGTAGATGTAGGAAGGGCTGCACAGCTGACTGTGCATATTGCTTTCCAATGAACAGGGGTCCACCTGGGAGAGGACAAAGCTGAAGTATGATAACTGGGCTTCTAGAAAACTCAGAGGCAGAAGTGACTGTTACCATCCCCTTCATTCTGGATGATAAAATTGATAATACATTTGTTAGGCTAGAAAATGATACCAAACTAAGAGGTTGGAAAAAGCAAAGGTCACAAGAATAGAAGACACAATTATAAGTGTTGTGAATTAAGAAAAAAGGCAAGAACATAGTGATCCACCTGGGGTGAAAAATCAAACTAAGTTCCCCAAGGGTCCCAAATTCTCCTCCTCTGATCAAAATGGAATGAGAAAGCATCCTTGAAGCCCATACAACTTGATGAGTGTGTGCTAGGACCAGAAACTGTGTGGGCGTTTCAAATGTGGTATTTATTTCATGCTCAAAACACGTGAATGAAAAAGGTATTATGATTTTTTTCAATTGACCATTGAGGACGCAGAGGTTTGAAAGGACAGGACTTGCCCAAAATAGCACAGGTCACAAGTCTCAGAGCTGGACCTGGAATGTGGAGTTCATGACCACACACTCCATGTTTCTCTTATCATGCAACACTTCCATTATTTTGTGGGAAGGATATTTCTGTATCACCACTGAACAAAAGAGCTGCTCAGGGCTGTCGATTCTCTCAGACCCTATTTCTGAGTTTTATTACTGGTCCTGATACTGTCTTGTCATGTAACCATAGACAAATCATGTAGTCACCGAAGTCTCAATTGACTGATCTGTAAAATGAAAGTCTTGAGCTGGATCACGACCCTTAACACTGTGACATTCAAGTCTGCAAGGATCTCTGGAGTTGCTGCTCATCTGCCAACTCTGAGTCTGCAGTGTTTCAGAGGCAACAAACCAGAAGGAAAAGGACAAGAGTACAGATTTGTTTCTGGGACAACTTGGAAGTGCGGAAGGAGGGGAACCTGTCTCTGACCTTGCCCCCACTCCTTATGGCCACTTCAATTCTTTAAAAGTCTACTGTGAGTCTACACCCAGAGGTCCTTGTGTCAGTTACCACTCAGCCAGTTCTCCCAAGAGCTTGTGAACATGGGTTTAAAATGTTATCTTGTCCCTGGAGCACTTACTCGTGAAGCGTTGACTCTAATAAGTAGAAATTAAAGATTAAAAAAAATAAGCCAATGGATTTCTCTAAAATGTCAGTTTCACTACTGTGTTTAAGAGTGGCATGGAAGAGATGGTTGTAGGAAAAGATGCAGTAATTGGATAAAGATTGCCATAATCAAACCCAAGTTTGAATCAGAGGAGTTTCAAGGAGCCCAGGAAGCCTGCCCAGAGCACCTGCACATGAGCAGTTGGATGGCATACAGCTTTACCTCCCATCGATTGAGCTCTACTAGCTCAATGAATGCGAGCAGCTTACTTAACCTTCCCATGCCTCAGTTTACTCAACTGCAAAGTGCTGCCAGTAAAGACATCTACCCCATTGAGTTGTCAAGGGTAAATGGGTTACAATGTAGTGCAACAGCATCTGGTTCCTAGGACCTGGTGTGAACTTGTCTACTCTCACTGCTGTTATTATGGTGGTTTGCCTCTGCACTCTATTCTCTGGTGGAAAAACTGCCAGTTTGTTCTCCCTCATGTCTAGCCTACACTCAACCTGCTATAGGCAAAGCCCACTTTGTTCAGTTCATATGACAAGAAGATAAACAATGATTGAATGATTTGAGGTCTCCCTGTCTTCACAATTGGAGGAGTCAGGAGAAAAGTGCTGAGCTTTTTGCTTGCAGGAGACCATGGATGACTCAGTGTGTAGGAGCCCAAAGTTGTCCCTATTCCCACTCCTACCGGCACATGAGCTGCAGAGAGGGAGGCTGCAGGGGTTCCCACCACACTCTGGGTTTGCTGTTTGCCTCCTCAGAGCACCCATGTTGATTTAAATCATAGCTCTGCAGCGGAGGCACAGCTCCTGGGGTATCCTGAAGATCCAGGCTGAGCCAGGGTGGGGGGTTGGGGGCTGGGGGTTGGGGGGGTGGTTCTGAGCTGGAAGAATGCCCCATTTGAAAAACAAGGCAACACCCACAGAGGGTCCTGGCCTGGGGCGCAGAGATCCCCAGGGAGCCAAATCACCAAACAGCGAGTTGCTCATAAATATGTGTAGTGGGTGGGAGGCAGAAGAAACCAGTGAAATCTGTAGACATTCCCTGCCAACCTCACATCATCACAGAGGAGGATATTTCTGTGTCACTACTGAACAAAATAGCTGCTCATAAGCATTTGGATGGCATACAGCGCTGCAGGCTCTCTGCAGGGTGAGTGTGATGCGAGTGTGTGCAGGCGTGCACGCGCATGCACACACACACGCACACACGTGCACATTCATTCTATAATGACCTCCATGGAAAACTCCTCCGCCATCCTTCCCATCCGTGGTGTTGGAGCAATTAGGTAGACTTGGGCAGAATGATTCATGCTTCAATAAATTCAATTTCAACAAAACATAATTATAGTGAGTCACCTAATCGCAGCTGTAATCACGGCCCGCCCCTCCAGAAGTCAAAACAGTTGAGGGCATTCAGCAAGGGCGTCTGTTCCCTCATTATGACTGAAGTTTGCATCTTTTGCCAAGCAGCCATACTTGGGACTATAGTTCCTTTCTAATTTTTTAAATTACGGAATATTTCAGACATACATCAAGGTGTAATGCATACCCCTAGTGAATACCCTTGTATGCACCAAGCAGTTAAAAAAGAAAATGTTACAAATATGCTTGAATCCCTGATCCTATCCCTCTATTTGTCAGTAGAGACAACAGTATTTGCTTTTGGCATTTATCATTCCCATTGCTGCCTTTATATATCTACTCTCGCTCTGTGTGTAGCCTTAAAATAACATAGCATTTTTTTCATGTATTGAGTATTATTTTTTAAAAAGTTTTATTTTTATTTATTTATTTATTTATTTATTTGAGTGGGAGAGGCAAAGGGAGAGGCAGAGAGAGAATCTTAAGCAAGCTCTCGGTCCAACGTGCAGCAGACACCAGGCTTGATCTCAAAACCCTGAGGTCATGACCTGAGTGGAAATCAAGATCTCTACTTAACCGACTGAGCCACCCAGGCACCCCTTGAGTGTTAACTAAATGGCATCATTTATGTATCCTTCTGCAACTTGGTTTCTTTGCTTAACTTTTTGATATTTTTCATATTGAACATATATTTCGTTTTCTCATATTAACTGCTGTTTAGAATTCCATATACAAATACATCAAAATGTATTTTTTATCCATTCTCCTTTTGATGGACATTTAGTTTGTTTCTCACACTTTCTACTACAAGTGATATTTGCATGAATATCCTTACACATGTTTCTTGTGCTCACATGTGAGTTTCCCTAGGGGTGTCCCAGGAGTGGGGTTGCCACTTATTGGGTATCTGCCCTGTCAACTTTAGATGCTGCCAAATTGTCCTCTAAAGTTTGCATATCCACTGGAAGTTTAGAAGAGTTTCTGTTGTTCCTTGTTTTCTCACCAGTACTTGATACCATCAGACTTTAATTTTTTGCCTATTTGATAAGTGTGAAACATTTCTTCATATAGTTGTAGTTTACTTTTTCCTAATTCTTGCTGAGATCAAGCAGCATTGCATAGGATGAGGAACCATTCAAACGTCTTCTTTTGTGAATTGTCTGCTCGTGTATTTTGCCCCTTGTCTATTGTTTATCTTTTGGGGAGGTTTTTGGTAATACACTAAGTCTGTTTCAAATATGGTAACTTATAATTTCTGTTTCTTTCCTTATCAATTTTAATAAGTTGTATTTTTCAAGAAATTATTCCTTTCATCTAAGTTGTAAACTATGATGGTATAAAGTAGTTTTGAAGTTCACTTATTCATTTTTTTAAAAGATTTTATTTATTTATTTGACAGAGAGAGAGACAGTGAGAGAGGGAACACAAGCAGGGGGAGTGGGAGAGGGAGAAGCAGGCTTCCCGCCGAGCAGGGAGCCCGATGAGGGGCTTGATCCCAGGACTCTGGGATCATGACCTGAGCTGAAGGCAGACACTTAATGACTGAGCCAACCAGGCACCCCATATGTTTTTAATGTCTGTAGGATTTGTGGTGATAACCCGTTTTTTTTTTTTTTTTAACTCCTGACGGTGGTGACATGTTTTCTCTCTCTTGTGAGTTTAACTAGGAATTTGTTGATTTTGTTTGTTCTTCAAAGAACCAGCTTTTGGCTTTGTTTATTTTCTTTATAAATGATTTTCACATTCATCGATTTCTATTTTTATCTTTATTTCATTCTTTCTACTTTGGGCTTACTTTGCTCTTCTTGGTAGAGCTTGCTAAGGTAGATTAGGTCATTGTTTTCGGACCTCTCTTTTTTTTTTTGGTATTTATTTATTTATTTGTTATTATGTTATGTTAATCACCATACATTACATCATTAGTTTTTGATGTAGTGTTCCATGATTCATTGTTTGTGTATAACACCCAGTGCTCCATTCAGTACGTGCCCTCTGACCCATCACCAGGCTAACCCATCCCCCCACCCCCATCCCGTCTAAAACCCTCAGTTTGTTTCTCAGAGTCCATAGTCTCTCATGGTTCATCTCCTCCTCCGATTTCCCCCCTTTCATTTTTCCCTTCCTACTATCTTCTTCTTCTTTTTTTTTTTTTTAACATATAATGTATTATTTGTTTCAGAGGGACAGGTCTGTGATTCAACAGTCTTACACAATTCACAGCACTCACCATAGCACATACCCTCCCCAATGTCTATCATCCAGCCACCCCATCCCTTCCACCCCCCAGCACTCCAGCAACCCTCAGTTTATTTCCTGAGATTAAGAATTCCTCCTATCAGTGAGGTCAAATGTAGTGATCTGAAGGGGTATGTGCACCCTGATGTTTATAGCAGCAATGTCCACAATAGCTAAACTATGGAAAGAGCCAAGATGTCCATCGACAGATGAATGGATAAAGAAGATGTGGTGTATATATATACAATGGAATATTAGGCAGCCATCAAAAGGAATGAAATCTTGCCATTTGCAATGACGTGGATGGAACTGGAGGGTATTCTGCAGACCTTTCTTCTTTTGCACTTAAGTCTATGTTTTGCTTTGAGCACTACTTTAGCTACATCTTGTATTTTCTTATTGTATTTTCTTTATCATTCAGTTCAAAGAATTGTCCAATTTCCTTTGTGATTTTGTATTTGACTCAATTATTTAAAGGTATGCCATTTAATTTTCAAATAATTGTATTTTCTTAGATATCTTATTATTGATTCATTGTGATTATAGGATATGATCCACATGATTTCAGTCCTTTTGAACTTATTGACACTTGTTTTATAGCACAGAATGGATGGAACTAGAGGGTTTTATGCTAAGTGAAATAAGTTAATCAGAGAAAGACAATTATCATACAATTTCACTCAGGTGTGGAATTTAAGAAACAAAACAGAAGAATATAGGGGAAGGGAAGGAAAAATAAAATAAGATGAAATCAGAGAGAGAGACAAACCATAAGAGACTCTTATCTCTAGGAAACAAACTGAGGGTTGCTGGAGGGGAGAGAGGTGGGGGGATGGGGTAACTGGGTGATGGGCATTAAGGAGGGCACTTGATGTAATGAGCATTGGGTGTTATATGCAACTGATGAATCATTAAACTCTACCTTTAAAACTAATAATATACCGTATGTTAATTAACTGATTTTAAATGAAAAAAAAAAGATTAATTTGAAAAGAAAAAACAAATAAAAGGAATGTGTATTTGGATAGAATTCTATAAATGTCAATTAAATTGGGGTGTTAATAGTGATGTTTATGTCTTCTAATTGTTTTATCATTGATCAGAGAAGGGTGTTAATACCTACTATGATTATGGAATTGTCTGGTTTTTTTTCTATAATTCTATCAAGTATTGATTCATGCAGATTTCTTATTAGGTGTAAACACATTTATAATTGTTTTCTTCCTAGTGAATTGTCCCTAAAAAATTTATTCTTTTCCTGTCCATTTTTGCCATTCTAACCGGTGTAAGGTGGTATCTCATTGTGGTTTTGATTTGAATTTCCCTGATGGATAATGATGATGAACATTTTTTCATGTTTCTATTAGCCATTTGTATGTCTTATTCAGAGAAGTGTCTTTTCATGTCTTCTGCCCATTTTTTGACTTGATTATTTGTTTTTTGGGTATTGAGTTTGAGAAGTTCTTTATAGATCTTGGATACCAGCCCTTTATCTGTAGTGCCATTTGCAAATATCTTCTCCCATTCTGTTGGAGACGCTGTGGAGAAAGGGGAACCCTCTTACACTGTTGGTGGGAATGCAAGTTGGTACAGCCACTTTGGAAAACAGTGTGGAGGTTCCTCAAAAAATTGAAAATAGAGCTACCCTATGACCCAGCAATTGCACTCTGGGTATTTACCCCAAAGACACAGATGTAGTGAAAAGAAGGGCCATATGCACCCCAATGTTCATAGCAGCAATGTCCACAATAGCCAAACTGTGGAAAGAGCCGAGATGCCCCTCAACAGATGAATGGATAAGGAAAATGTGGTCCATATATACAATGGAATATTACTTAGTCAGCAGAAAGGATGAATACCCAACTTTTACATCCACATGGATGGGACTGGAGGAGATGATGCTAAGTGAAATGAGTCAAGCAGAGAAAGTCAATTATCATATGGTTTCACTTATTTGTGGAACATAAGGAATAGCACGGAGGACATTAGGAGAAGGAAGGGAAACATGAAGGGGGGGAATCGGAGGGAGAGATGAACCATGAGAGACTATGGACTCTGAGAAACAAACAGGGTTTTAGAGGGGAGGGGGGGGACGGGTTAGCCCAATGATGGGTATGAAGGAGGGCACGTACTGCATGGAGCACTGGGTGTTATATGAAAACAATGGATCATGGATCACCACATCAAAAACTAAGGATGTATTGTATGGTGACTAACATAATAAAAAAATTATCCTTGATTATACTCTTTTTTAAAAAAGATTTTATTTATTTGAGAAAGAGAGAGAGAAGGAGAAAAAATGAGCAGGGGGAGGGGCAGAGGAGAAGAAGGCTCCCCGCTGAGCAGGGAGCCTAAGGTGGGCTGGATCCCAGGACCCCAGGATCATGACCCGAGCTGAAGTTAGACAGTTAACCCACTGAGCCACCCAGGAGCCCCTTGATTATGCTCTTTGTCATAAAGTCTATTTTAAAAATCTGATATTAATATAATTATTGCACTTTTCTTATACTTACTGTTTGCGTGGTACATCTTTTCCATCTATTACTTTCAAACTACATGTGTTTTCAGATTCAAAGTGTGCCAGTTGCAGGCAGTGTGGTTGAGTCTTGCTTTTTATATCGACTCTGGCAATCCCTCCCTTTTAATGCATAGACCATTAACATTTAATGTGATTAATGATCTGGTTGAATTTAGGTCAACTATTTTATTATATGACCATTTGTTTTTTGTTGTTTTGTTCTCCTTTCCCTGCCTTATTTTGGATTATTTGACTATTTTTAGTAGTCTACCTTAATTTAAATATTGGCTTAAAGTTATACATTATTGTATATTTTCAGTGGTTATTTTATATATTTGTAAAATGGATAGGTCCACAGTCTTTTAAGAATTAATATTACCACTCATGTAAAATATAGAGACTGACAACCCATCCCTTTACTCCACACCTGCCATCCTTTGTATTATTGTTGTCATATGTATTACATTTCCACATTGAAAACCCCACCAATATACGTTTTTTTTAGCTCAAGCAATTACATGTATTATAAAGAGCTTAAGAGGAAAGAAAGTAGTGATTTATATTTACCCAAATGTGATGGCTTTTTTGATGTGTCCCCTTGGGTAGGGTGAACTATAGCTCCAATTATTCAGTCAAACACAGATCTAAGTGCTGCTGTGAGGGACTTTGTAAATATAATTAAAGTCCTTAATTATAACCAGTTGACTTTAAATTGGTCAAAATGTATATTATCTTCGGTTAGACCTTTACAAGAGGGCTTAGGCTTCCCCTGAGGTCAGAGACTCCAAAACCTGTGAGGCTGTAGCCTACTGATTATCTCCCCTTCTTGACCTCCTGCTCTAGCCAGACCCATAATTGTATAAGCCAATTCTTTGTAATAATCTTCTTTCTCTCTCTCTCTTTTTCTCTACCACCACCTCTACTTCTACCTCTACCCTTATCCATATACTTCTCTGGTTGAGCCTGGACTTATATACCTGATATTGACCATGTACCATTTTTGGTAGTCTCTTCTTTCCAGAAGATGCAAGTTTTACCTTAGCATCATGTTCTTGCAGCCTGAAGAATTTCCTTCAGCTGTTTTTTGTAGTACAGGTTTACTAGCAAAGATTCTCTTACATTTTCTTTATCTGAAATATCTTTATTTTTACCTTCATTTCTGAAGAATATATTGCTGAAAATAAAATTCTGGGTTGATCATTTTTTTCCCTCTCAGCACTTTAAAGATGTTGTTCCACTGTCTTTTTGCCTCCATGGCTCCTGATGAGAAACCCGTTGTCACTTAAGTCATTGATCTTCTCCGTGTAATGTATCATTTTTCTCTCCCTGCTTTCAAGATTTGTTCTTAAATCCATAGATTTCAGCAGTTGATTACAATGTGTATAGGCAGGGCTTTCTTGGAATTTATCAAATGTATGATTGGGGTTTGTTGAGGTGCTTGAATTTGTCTTTCACCAAATTTGAGAAGTTTTTTGATCATTATTTCTTCAAATATTTCTTTTGCCCTGATCTTTCTCTTTCCTTCTCAGACTTCAGTGACATGCATGTTAGACCTTCTGATGGTTGTTTTATTTTTATTTATTAATTTTTGGAGTCCATTTTGTATCCTGGATACCAATCTTTTGCCAGCTTTGTGCACAAATATCTTCTGCTAGTCATTGCTTATCTTTTCCAATTTTTTTAAAAATTTTATTATGTTATGTTAGTCACCATACAATACATCATTAGTTTTTGATGTGGTGATCCACGATCTGTTGTTTTTGTATAATACCCAGTGCTCCATGCAGTACATGCCCTCCTTAATATCCATCACTGAGCTAACCCATCCCCCCCTCCCTTCCCCTCTAAAACCCTGTTTGTTTCTCAGAGTCCATAGTCTCTCATGGTTCATCTCCCCCTCCGATTTCCCCCCCTTCATGTTTCCCTTCCTTTCCCTAATGTCCTCCGTGCTATTCCTTATGTTCCACAAATAAGTGAAACTATATGATAATTGACTTTCTCTGCTTGACTCATTTCACTTAGCATCATCTCCTCCAGTCCCATCCATGTGGATGTAAAAGTTGGGTATTCATCCTTTCTGATGTCTGAGTAATATTCCATTGTATATATGGACCACATTTTCTTTATCCATTCATCTGTTGAAGGGCATCTCGGCTCTTTCCACAGTTTGGCTATTGTGGACATTGTTGCTATGAACATTGGGGTGCATATGGCCCTTCTTTTCACTACATCTGTGTCTTTGGGGTAAATACCCAGGAGTACAATTTCTGGGTCATAGGCTAGCTCTATTTTTAATTTTTTGAGGCACCTCCACACTGTTTTCCAAAGTGGTTGTACCAACTTGCATTCCCACCAACAGTGTAAGAGGGTTCCCCTTTCTCCACAACCTCTCCCACATTTGTTGTTTCTTTCCCTGTCCATTTTTGCCATTCTAACTGGTATAAGGTGGTATCTCAATGTGGTTTTGATTTGAATTTTCCTGATGGCTAATGATGGTGAACATTTTTTCATGTGTCTGTTAGCCATTTGTATGTCTTCTTCAGAGAAGTGTCTTTTCATATCTTCTGCCCATTTTTTGACTTGATTATTCGTTTTTTGGGTGTTGAGTTTGAGAAGTTCTTTATAGATCTTGGATACCAGCCCTTTATCTGTAGTGTCATCTGCAAATATCTTCTGCCATTCTGTGGGTTGCCTCTTTGTTTTGTTGACTCTTTCTTTTGCTGTGCAGAAGATTTTATCTTGATGAAGTTCCAAAAGTTCATTTTTGCTTTTGTTTCACTAGTATTTGGCGATGTATCTTGAAAGAAGTTGCTGTGGCCAATGTCAAAGAGGTTACTGCCTAGTTCTCCTCTAGGATTTTGATGGATTCCTGTCTCACATTGAGGTATTTCATCCATTTTGAGTTTATGTTTGTGTATGGTGTTAGAGAATGGTCGAGTTTCATTCTTCTCCATGTGGCTGTCCAATTTTCCCGGCACCATTTATTGAAAAGACTGTCTTTTTCTATTTTTATAATATCTTTTGTTGTATGTAAGTTTTACATTTATTTAATGGAGGTGAATGTATCAGTCCTCTTTAAAGTTATTGCTCCAAACTTCTTGCTAGAAGTTTGCCTTCCCACAGGCAAGGGAAACAAAGGCAAAAATGAACTATTGGGACTTCATCAAGATAAAAGCTTTTGCACAGCAAAGGAAACAGTCGACAAAACCAAAAGACAACTGACAGTATGGGGAAGATATTTGCAAGTGTCTTATCAGATAAAGGGCTGGTATCCAAAAATCTATAAAGAACTTATCAAACCCAACACCCAAAGAGCAAATAATCTAATCAAGACATGGGCAGAAGACATGTACAGACATTTCTCCAAAGAAGACATCCAAATGGCCAACAGACACATGGAAAAATGCTCCACATTCCTTGGCATCAGGGAAATACAAATCAAAACCACAATGAGATACCACCTTACAGCAGTCAGAATGGCTAAAATTAACAAGTCAGGAAATGACAGTTGTTGGTGAGGATGCAGAGAAAAGGGAACCTTCTTACACTGTTGGTGAGAATGCAAGCTGGTGTAGCCACTCTGGAAAACAGTATGGAGGTTCTTCAAAACGTTAAAAATAGAGCTACCCTACGACCCGGCAATTGCACTACTAGTTATTTACCCCAAAGATACAAATGTAGTGATCTGGAGGGGCACCTGCACCCCAATGTTTATAGCAGCAATATTCACGATAGCCAAACTATGGAAAGAGCCCAGATGTCCATCAACAGATGAATGGATAAAGAATATGTGAGATATATATATATATATATATATATATATATATATATATATATAATTGAATACTACTCAACCATCAAAAAGAATGAAATCTTGCCATTTGCAGTGATGTGGATGGAACTAGAGGGTATTATGCTAAGCTAAATAAGTCAATCAGAGAAAGACAATTATCATATGATTTCACTCATATATGGAATTTAAGAAACAAAACAGAGGAGCATTAGGGAAGGGAAGGAAAAATAAAAGATGAAATCAGAGAGGGAGACAAACCAACCACAAGAGACACTTATCTCTAGGAAATAAACTGAGGGTTGATGGAGGGGAAGGGGGTGGGGGGATGGAGTAACTGGATGCTGGACATTAAGGAGGACATGTGATATAATGAACACAGTATTGTATAAGACTAATGAATCACTGAACTTTACATCTGAAACTAATAATACACTGTATGTTAATTAATTGAATTTAAGTAAAAAATAAAAAAAATAAAGTTGTTGCTCTAAACATTTTTGCATGTATGGATTAAAAACATGCTGTCTCACTCCAAGGTTTTAAAGAGCTGCTCTGATTTCTTCTAAAAGACTTAAAGGTTTTCTTTCTCATATCTATGTATTTAGTCACCATTAAATACAGTTTTTTTAAAGATTTTATTTATTTGACAGAGAGAGAACACAAGCAGGGGGAGTGGGAGAGGGAGAGGTAGGCTTCCCACGGAGCAGGGAGCCTGATGCGGGGCTCGAGCCCAGGACCCTGGGATCATGACCTGAGCTGAAGGCAGACGCTTAATGACTGAGCCACCCAGGTGCCCCTAAATACAATTTTGTTTAAGGAGAGATGTGAGAATTTAATTAAATTTGTTTTTCGTATTAATAACCAGTTATTTCAGGTTTTTTCCTCCTCTTTCCTCCACTGATCTGAATGTCATCCCCATTTTATATTGTGTTTTGTAATATGTCATTCCCCTTGTTTCTTTAGAAAAGTTTTTGCCATCATCAGAAGAAAGAAATTTTCCATCTAGGAAGCCTTCCTGGTGTCCAACAAGTACCAAAAAAAGGACAAGTCAACTATAAGTGATTTTTAAAGACCACTAGGCACCGAATTGGCCCTTCCAGAATGCTTTTTAAATTTATTGCTGATTTTCCAGAGGAGGAATTTAGGGGAGGGAGAGGAGGTGTTCAACTGGCAAATGCAATCTCTCTAGCTAGTGAGCTTTGGGAGGGAATGACTGTTAATCAATTGTTTTTGTAATGTGCAAAGACCACTAAACTTATTAAAAATCAGTTGACCTTGAGAAAGAACTCTTGGCTGCCTTTTCCCATCACTTTTCCAACTAGCAAAAGCTATTTTCCCCATGAACAACAATTTTAAGTGTCTTTGGTAGAAATAGAGGAATGTAGACTCCCTCAAACTCCAACTAAACTCAATTATCTCAAGCTCAAGTCACACCTTTGCTCTTGGGAAGAGGGCTCCTTCTCTAGCCTTTCTTGGTGATCAGTGAAGAGCTAAAAAAAAAAGAGTTGGAAAGCTACTTTTGGCCACTTTCTCCTATGTTGAGCTACATTCACATCCAGAAAGCATTTCAAAGGATTGGTTTATACTTGACTAAAAAAACCTGGTAGTTGGGATGTCCTTAGTCCTTCAGCTCTTTTGACTTTGCAATAGGTAGCCTATTCAGAACCTGAACTGACTTCAATGATCAGGTACTCTAGGGCTGCACATATGTTGCCTGAATGTTTAACCTAGTGTTTTCTTTCCTGTTGCAAGAAACGGTTAACACAAAATTCTTACTCTGCCCAGTGATCACTGAAGGAGTAAAAGATTCGAAAAACTTTTAGCTTGTATGTACTTTGTACCAAAAAGCTAGTTTGAGACATCTGAGAAATACACTATTTAATTTTTATTTTTGCCAAATTGTCCTTAAAGCGCAACAGCCTCTCCTAAACATACTTAGATTGGAATCTTTGCTTTTATTTTCTTGGTAAGCAAAATTCCCTGTAATACCTTTATATGGTCTACAAATCCTCTTTGTCTTCTCCAGACTGTACTCTAGGGCTGGAAATGGGCATATCCCTTTGCTTATTTTCTTTTTGTTCTGAATTCAAAACACTGAGAGCCATCCCCCCCCAACCCCACACACACTCCTCAACATGAAAATGCGGTGAGGTCTCCTAAGCCTTCCATTGGATCTTTCCTTGGCCATTCTTGGACAGTCAACAGTTATCCTCTTTAATGGTCACAGGCACAATATACTGCTGAGTTGGCCCATGGACCACAAAAAATGACAGAAAATATGAAAACTGTAGGTTTTGACTTTATTATGTCATCTCTCTGTCTTCTATAATTTTTGTCTTCAGCTGCCTTAGGTCAGCATGGCTATAGACTGAAAGAAGTCTTCCATAGGAGAAAAGCACTGGACCAGGGGTATGACGTACTAAGAGCTAGACACCTCAGTCAAACCATTTTTCTGGTTCTCAGTTTTCTTGTCAGCAAAAATCAGGGGCCACAATGCCAATTAGGGCTAGTCATTTAGGGTAAATGAGATAAGCAGGCCTGGCTGGTTCTCTGATGCCCTAGAGTTTATTTCACCCCTATGACACCAGTCTAAAGAGGAGTGCCCAACTTTGATCATTGCCATGGGACTGAGGTCCAAAGTGTTTCCAGATCTGGTTTTTCTAGAGCTGTAGTTATATGAATTTTTAAAAAGGAAATATCTCAATATCTAAGCATTGGCAACTAATTCAAAAATTTAAAAATTAAACTTTCCATGGCCCTAGTAAAATATGTCTCAATCCCTGGGTCACCAGTTGTAACCTCTAGACTAAATGGTATTTAAAGTCTCTTCCAGTTCCGAAATTTTATACTTTAATTATCCAAATGGTCTGAATTGAAGGCAGAACTGGTGTTTGAATGTGAGGAAGATTTTCCTGGCACCCAGTTCTTATATTTTGAAACAGGTGACCAAGGGAAATTGTGAAATGTCCTTCAAGTGATCTTGAAGAATAAGAGACACCTCCTTCTGTCTGGAATTAGTTAGGAGCAGTTGCCAGGAGGGGATGGATGTGTTCTCTCACAATTCTTCTCAGTTTAGATGTTGTAAAAACTGCATTTTGTGAGTTTTATTTCAAATGTCCTCAGGTCTTTTAGGGGAGGGAGGAGGTGGTAGTTTCGTTTCTGATTTGTAGGGCCTCTCCCTGCTCGATTCCTGGAATCATCCTAGGGGACTCTGTAAGCTGAAATTTAAAGTTTTGGTTTCTAGCTTCCCTTCTAAGGTTTAGATTAGGTTTCATAACTTGGAACTAAAATCAGGGCAGTAGTTGGAGTGTGGATGAAAATGTCTACAGCTCCAGTTGTCTGCATACTAATGAAAAGCAGAGAGGGCAATAAATAAAGGTGGAGATGACTGATGGCAAAGATAAGAGACTTTTAACCTCACTTCGTTTTCACTACAGTTCAGTCCTTAAGAAAATTGATCCTGATGACCTGCATCCATTTTCCTATGGATTAAAAACACCTAGGAAACACACAGACATCTTTTACACACCTAGTGTGCTCAAGCCCAGAGTCAGCAGTTCAATAAGCAGATAGAATTCAGTGTAGTTACTGATTGTATCAGGTAAGTCCTAGGTCTCTTATTCCACAGTAACCACAGCAAAATAAATATTCCACCACCCTTTGGAAGAGTCAGAAGATAGAGGCCAGAAAGAAAGAAAGAACATACACATATTTAGTTATTAATCAAACCTATTTTGACAGCACAATGCATATTAACTGGGGAGAGGACGTTGAGTGAAGCCCAGAAAAGCAAGCTTGGCCAAGGATCCACTTTCATGTATAAATGAGTAACACGGATCATTGACTGAACCCAAGTGCTTTTGATGGCTAGATGGGAAGACAGGGCTGTCTGAGTTGGGAATTCTCTCCATCACCACTATCATCCCCAGAATTTAAGTACTAATCTTGTACCTGCTAAGGTGGGTGAGGGGCAAAAAATCTACTTAGATACCATATGTGGTGGCCACTTGTCTGCTTCTGCAACATCAATTCTCCCTTCTATGACACCATGGTAAATTTCCTCTAGGGTACCACTCCTCCAGAAGTGCATGCAGTCTTGGTGGGCCTGTCAGTCAACTGGCAAAATGATAAATGGTTGGCTCTAAATAGCAAAAACCACATTTGCTCTGAGGAATCTGAATAAATGGAGTGACAAAAAAGAAGTCCAGAGTTCATCCTGACAAAGCATCCTGAAGAGACAGTTGATTTGTTCCCTAATGCTATTCTGAGCCCTGTCCTTTTCTGAGGTCTGGTAGTTCATTTTTTCCAGTGACTCACAGAACTATCCCATAGCCTTAAGAAAAATCCTACTTTATATTTAAGTTAGCCAATCATTTCTGTTGCTCGCAATCCAGGAAACTTAACAAGTATGTCAAACATCTTCCTTGTGATCTCACCAGCTGAGAGCTGATGGTGAAGAAAAGACAAGATAATCTATTGATAAATCATTAGAATTAGTAAGGGATTTGATGAGGTTACTATATCCAAATTCAATATACAAAAATCAATTATATTTCTATATACTAGCAAAAAATCATTAAGAAATAAAATCAAGAAACATCTACCATTTATAATAGCATAAAATATCAAATACTTGGAAATAAACCAAGGGCTGCTGGAGGGGAGGTTGGTGGGAGGGAGGGTTAATTGAGTAATGGGCATTAAGGAGGGCCCTTGGTGTAATGAACACTGGGTATTATATGCAACTGATGAATCACTAAATTCTACCTCTGAAACTAATAAAAAAATCAAATATTTAAAGTAAATGTAATGAGTCTATATGTATACAATCCCTATATAGACATTTACAGAATATTATTGAAACTAAAAGACTAAATACATAGATTTTCTTTTTAAGCTGCTAGTTTGGGAGATTTTTGAAACAGAATCTCAGAATTGACACAGTCAAGTTCATTTTTTTTTTGCAGATAAGGAAAACAAAACTAGAAGGATAAAACAGCCTATTCAAGTTAGGCGAGAAAGACCTCAAGTAGCCCACTACTACCACTGGCTTGCTGCCCTGGGCTGCCAATCTGGGCATCCCTGCAGTTGGGGCTAGACCATACTCCTTGTCTCCAAAGGCCAGTGCTTAATAGTAGCTTTGAGTTGGCTCTGCCACTTTTCTCAGGGCATTCTAGCAATGAGGTGTCTGTCTTCTTTCTCTCCATCTTTCTTGAATATTCTAGTACCCATGAAAAATCTACAGGATGGACTCACTATGAGATTGTCTGCCTGAATTAGGCATGTAAATACCTGTTGGTTTCCGGGGTTGGCAATCTGCAGTTCTTCTGACTTTTTGAAAGTAGCAGGTCATCGCTGGGATACTCATTCATTCCACATAGCTCAAGGGACCACAACCCAATAAGAGACATCTTTTCATTACATTTTTCCAGTTTCTGGTCACAGACATTGTATAAACTCCCATTTCTTCTCTTCCATGTGGAATAACCAGACTTCAGTAACCAAACTCAGACGAAGAACTGCAGTTTCCTCCCAACCCCCATGCCTGACTTCTCCTCTGCTGTTTTTTCCTCTCTTCCATGGGTTATTTTTTCCAACATGGGAGACAAGGAGAATGTGTATCCCAGGTAAAACGAGGAGGGAAGGGAGGAGCCATGGCACAGACACATCAAAAGAGCCCTTTGTACTCAGGGCACATTATTCCTGGAATCCAATCAAGTGCCCAAAAACCCAACCAAGCTTTTCAGACAGCACAGAAACCAGTCATGCAGGCCTCTTGGGCTTTGCTTTTTTAAAGCTTTATAGGGTACACTGAATTATTTGGTTGGGTCTTTTCAACCGTGTGACATTTGGGTTTTCAATGGCACAAATGGAGTGGATCATTAATTATTTGGACGCTTTAATTAAAAAAAAAACCCAACTTCACTGTGGATTTATGAGGGTCTGCTGGGGGGCAAGGACAAGGAGGCCTTTAGTGATTCCCTCATTTGAATGAGAGTGAGGGTTGGGAAGGTCTAGAAAGGAACACTATAGAATCATCTTCCAAGAAGGTCTTAAACCCGAGTGAGGGTTTATTTGAGGGAGGAGAGGCTTACAATGAAGAAAATGGAAGGAACACAAGGGAACAGAATCCTGGGACCTGCCAAATGCATTGGGGCAGGGTGTTTAATAAAAATCAATGGTGTAGCAGGGAGCCATCAGGGGCTCTTGAATCAATACCTTTCACATAAAGACTAGAAAGTCCAATGGATTGGGGTGGGGGGAGGGCTGGTTTCTGGAACATTTGATTAACTTAACCAGAGAGGGGGAATTTGTCAGTGGAATGTTGAATGTCTAGAGGGACATGGTCAGTCTCTTCTGGTTTCAGAACAGTGAGGTAATGAGGGCATCACGTTTGCTCTCTTCCTTTTGGGGGCATGTTCTGCAACCTTGCTTTCTACTTTAAAACGGATGTGTGTCCTGCTTGAGTCTCACACACTCTCCATTTCCTGAAATCCTGAAAAGGCTCTCATATTCCTAGAGGATTCCACTCCTCGGTGCCTCTCCATGAAGGCACCTCATCCCAGTGACAATTGATCTCAGGTGGGTTTGGAGAACATGGGAAAGGAAATAAGCTCTTCTCCAGAGATACGAGGAACTCCCATTTCTTCAGCCTCTTGTATCCAGGAGCCTCAGGAAAAAGAGACCCAGCACATTTTTAAAATGCTGATGAAAAGTGCTTATCCTTGACATCGCAAGGCACAGCCATACCATATGTGGAAAAGAAACACAATGATTTGTGTGCACCTCTTTGCTAATTTCCCCACTTGGATTTTTAAAGCCCCTGCCTCTAGTCAAAGTAATTTAATAAAAAGAAAAAAAATCCAAAAAACTTGGATGTCCCTGATGTCTTGCCTTCTAAAATGCACAAAATTATTTTAGGAATTGTTCCTATGGTGCCAGTTGACTAGACAGTATTATTTATCCCATTTTGCAAAGGAAAGAAACTGAGTCTGAAGGAACTCAAGCAACATGCCAAAAGTTATAAAATATTAGTGGGCTGGAATTTTGGCCTTTTGGAAACAAGCATTTCTCACAAAAGACGTCACAATCTTATCCATGGGATTATAGAACTAGGCTGTCCAGATGGTGTTTCAGGAAGAAATCCAGAGCATTTACAAATGGGTTATTTGTTTTTCCTTACAGCTACTTCCATGCAAAGTATGCATCCATTTTAGAGAAGAGAGAAATGAAATTGATCCAAATTTTCTGTAGTAAGTCTGTCTGAGGTGTAGTGGTGGTGATGTTCGTTCTGTCCCAGGTTAAGGTCTGGAGGGGTCATGAAAGACTCTGAAGGTAAACCTGGCTGAAGTGGATATTTGAAAGTAAATGAGAGAATGACTGACTGAGAAGTATGATATGATGGACCCGTTCGACATGAAAGCAAAAGTGAGATTTAATGCCACCTCCCAACGTCAGAAGATCAAGTTGGAGGGGAAAGTGTCTGGGGGGAGGAGTCCAAAGCCCAAGAGGAAGCGTTGGATCACAGCTTTCACCCCTGCAGGTAGAGAGAGGAGTGGGCCATTGTTCTAGGAGCTTGTGGGCTCCCCAGGAGTGTTATCTACCTCAATCAGTCAGGGAAAACAAAGGGACATCACCGGTGGGTTTCAGCAAGTAAAAGTACAAAGACATGGTCTGGAGAATATGTTGTTTTACCTCGGTTTTCCTTACGGAGAGAGGCAGAGGCTTCACTTGGGTGTGGGATGGTGGGGTATAGTGATTGAGAGAGGTTAAGCTTTCCAGGTGACACTGCCCAGGCTCAAGGCACCCATCAGTTTTCATTCCACAGTATATGGGTAAAATCCAGTCATACTATTGTATTTGCACCTAAATTTAAGATACTATATTATGATAAAGTTTTATCGTATTATTTCTAAGTCAGGGCTTATAGGTTTCAACGCATTTTGGGGCTGTCTGGCGATGAAAGATAAGAACTGCTACATAAGTGGTATTTATCTGGGGACTCAAATCTTGAAACAGAACCACTGCATGTAATGTAGCTTTACCTGGAAACTTCTTTCCCCTGGTCTTTACCTAATAGCCTCATCTTCTTCATTCTTGTCTCAGCTCAGTGTCAGCTCCTCAGAGATGCCTTCCTTTACCCCTAGGTCTTCATAAAGTCTTCATGTAAGGTTTCTCCAAGTGTCCTGTAATTTCCTTCAGAGACCTTATCACCTGAAAAAGTAGTTACAAACTGAGAAGCTATTTAATCCTTTTTTTCTGGTACTGGGTAGTAAGGTCCTTGAAGGCAAGGACCATGTCTGTAATGCGTGCTTGTAATGCTTCCACTGTCAGCAATATTTGCTGAATGAAGGAATGAATGGTCATGTCAGGAAATCTGAGATTTAGTCTGGATTCTGCCACTGTCTGCCTGAGTGGCTGTGGCCTTTCTTGGCTCAAGTGTCCTTATCTGTTAAATGATGCTGTTGGAATTGATATACTAAGGACCCTTGTAACAACACCTCTCTATGAGCCATTGTAACACTCCCTGTGGTTGGGTCCTTCTTGGGCAGCTCCTTCAGCTCTTTCATTCACCCCCCAAATGATCTCAACTCCCCAACATATTAATGACAGGGAGTATTTTCCTGTTGATTCTACAGCTCTCTTGGAAGACACTACAGCTCACAACTCTTACCACTGTACTCCCTGAGTTCCTATTTGACATTTCTTCTTGATTCGATTTTCAACTCTCCTGCTGTTTCTCCATTCCTGGGCTTGTCTCCACTCTCTGCAGCCTCCCAAAGTTCTCTCTTTTACTTAGAGCAGTTGCACACTTGCCTACGCACCCTTCTCTCTCATCTGCCTCAGGGCACATGGTTGTTGTTCCTCAGATGTCTAGCAAACTGGCTGCATCTCAACTTCACTGTGTGTTTCCTTTTTTTTTTTTTTAAGATTTTATTTATTAGAGAGACAGTGAGAGAGAAAGAGAGCAAGCATGAGTGAGGGGAGGGAGAGGGAGAAGAAGAATCCTTGCTAAGCAGGGAGCAGGACCATGGGATCATGACCTGAGCTGAAGGTAGACGCTTAACTGACTGAGCCACCCAGGTGCCCCATCACTGTGTGTCTGCGTGTTTCTTTCCAACTCCACATTCAGTAACGTTGTGTTGGTAGCTTAAGTCAGCTACGGTGGGAGGACTTGCTACAGAAATTGGCAAATGCTATAAATCAGGGATTTTCTCTCTCGGAGAACTCGTTGTTATGTAGTTACTGGCACACCACTGTCTGAGCTCCTCCAGCCAGGTTATCACCTAGTTTAGGAAGTTGGTTGAACCCAAAGACCCTTCGTCATTACACTTATATATAGTTTTTAATTCCTCATGGTCTAGGCAGAGTAGTAGGGGCTGAGAAAAGTTCATATAAAATGGTAGCTGTTTTGGTCAGGGTCCCTCCAGGAAAACATAACCTATGCCAGATAGGTTAAGAGAAGAACCTTAATATGGGAAACTAGCTAAATATTAGGGTTAATAGAACTACAAGGGCACATGGGTGAAGCAAACCCTAGATTAGCAGGATGCCACTATTACCTCTAGGGCTGGAGTGATGGGGAGGGGAGGTGGTGTTACCAGAGTTTAGAAGCTAGAATTGTAGAGGGAGAGCCTTACCGGTGGAAGTGGGACTCCAAAGGAGACTAAACTGCTGTTGAGACGTCTCCTGAAATATGGAATGAGGGGAGTACCTGGGCTTTCTCCTTCCCCCAGGAAGGAAATTGGTCAACCTTACTCAGAAGCCCGTTGGAATGAAGTTTGGGAAATGTAGCAAGCAGGGGTCAGCGCCCTATAATGCAGAACAGGACAGAGCAGACCTCACACTGAATCTGATGATAAACAGGAAAATCATCATCCTAATAACTCATCATATTCTGGATAATAATATCCCTAAAGGGACATCTAGTTTCTAACTTCAAGGTTACAGCCAGTCACATGGCTTTCCTAGAGTCCCAAAGTCAAGACTCACTCTATGAACCCAAATAATTCCCTTGAGTCTGGCTCCCAAAACCATTCTACAGTGAAGACAGATTAAGATCCAAAAACTCATTGTAAGATACTGACAATCCTAATATAGCTTCATGATCACAAGAACCAGGGACAATCACATTTGTGGAAAGGTAGAAGTTTTCCCATCTTTTATTAGTGGGGCTGAAAGAGTAATGACTAGAGACATTCTTCTACCCTCATCTTCCTTTTCTTTATTTGTTTCTTATTTTCTAAGAATCCAGGCGCTGTACCAGATACTGAGGTTACAAAGGTGTTTTAGAACTTGTCTTCAGAGAACTTACAGCATGGATGGGAAGCAGATAATCACAGGCAGTGGTAGTCTGGGCAACTCTGGATTCATGGACTAATCCTAAAGAAATACAAACTTCTGCTTCTTGGTCTGCTTTCACCTGGGCTGACAGCAGGGGCAGATCATGGGTCGCTGGGGTTCTTTTTAGCAGCTTCAGTGGCTCCCTGGTGCTTGGACACTTTGGGGTTAATCCCTTTCTTCCTCATGTGAGGCTCATCTTCCCCTGAGGGTATTTCTACATTTGCCTTTTAGTGAATACTCATGCTTTTCCACTTGGCTCTCTGCTCATCTTCCCGTAGGGGGATAGTGTCAGCATCTTGTCTCTTGTATTGCCAGTGACTATAACTCTAGTGTGCTATCAGCTCAGTAAATGTCAGATTTCTTCCCTGCCTGCAAGATGAGTTTTACTTTTGGGCCTAGATGGGGCTGGGCCCAGTGATGTGTTGAACTGTGTCTGTGTTGTGGCATGTTCCTGCCAACACGCTCCCAGAATTGGGACCCCTTGTCATCTCTGTCATTCCAGCTCATCAAGGGATGCCAGAGTTAGTGCTTCCAACTCAGCTCGGACCTCTTGTCTGTGCCCTCCTAGAGGGTCAGACACAGAGAACAAGAAATGCAGAGGGTAAATGTGAGACTGTGAAAATGAGAGAATAGGGATAGAAAGAGAGAGAGAGAGGGGCTCTTTTCTGCTGCCATGGTGGCATGGCATATACTGGAGAGAGGAGGGGTATGTAAAGAGGATCCAGAGGAAGTTCTCTGTGTGCTCTGAATTTCTAGCGGGAAAACACTTGTGCTGTTTCCTTAAAGAAACTCAAAGAACGGGGTGCCTGGGTGGCTCTGTTAGTTAAGTGTCTGCTTTCAACTCAGGTCATGATCTCAGGGTCCTGGGATTGAGCCCTGTGTCAGTTGTCCTTCTTCCCCTCCCCCTGGCTCATGCTCGTTCTCCCTTTCAAAGAAATAAATAAAATCTTAAAAAAAGAAAAAACAAACTCAAAGAACAACATGTGTAATTCAATTTTGTGATTTGGGGTACTTTCACTTTTGGAGGTGGGATTCCAAGAAACTCAGCTATATTCAGGATACACTCCAAGGTTGTTGAATTGCCTGATGTTCAAATTATGAACACCTTTGAGCCCCTGCAGAGGCAAAGTGCACGTGGTGATGGACAGAACCCTGGACGCAGTGCAGGAAGATGTGTTGGCTGCTTCCTTCCCATGTGTTTGTGCTCAAGCAAGACACTCATCATCTGCTCATCAGTGTCCTCATCTGCATGAGGCTATGATGAGTATCCTGGCCAATTTACTCAGGTCTGTTGGGAGGCTTGGCCAAGTGGAAGCACTTTATAAATTGGAATGTATTATAGCCATGCAAGGGGATATTATTGAAATGACATTTCCTGGTAGGGTGCAGCTGCCTTCCACAAAGTGAGGATCAGCTTACTAATGCCATCCTAGTAGATGAAATGTTCCCTACTCCCATCTTCTATTTTTCTTTTTACTACATTAGAAACACAACCCTCAGGGCTTGTAGGGAATAATTGCTAAAGGGTGCATCTAACTTAGAAATGCCTACAAAAATTCCACTCAGCTTGGTTTAAATTGTCTGCATTGTGGAGGAGGAAGCCATAAATGTTTCTCCAGAAGGAAGTGTGTGACCTAGGCCTGGTAGGTTAGAGCTTCGAAGGGTTGGAGGCTCTAGCAGCCAAAGTGCATCACAAGTGAGTTCTCAAATTTTCAAGGGCATATTCTGTAGTCCACTCACTGAGCGTTTGTGTGTACATGTGTCTTTGTGTGTGCTAGCGCATTTATTAGAGGATGTGGTGGTGGCTTAGAGCAGGTAGGTTTTCACTGCCAACAAACTGCTTGCTTTTCACAAAGAGTAGAGTTTTCCTTGGCTCCACTGCCAGCTGCTTTATCTGTTTTCATTTTAAAGATGTGTTTCCAAAGCACCATTTCCTGAAATCTTTTGGCTGCAGGCAGGTATGAGATTCCCAGTTGCAAACCCAGGGAGAAGGTGAGCTGCCAGGGAGAAGTTTACAATAGGGTGGGTCGTCCAGAGGAGAGCCAACTGAGGTCTTGCCAGGAAGTGGAGAGGGAGCCAGAAAAAAGGACCCTCCATGGGAAAATTCTCCCTCCAGTTCTGACTGGAAAGTCATGTCTAAGAATTTTAGTTTGAATAATCAGACTGAGTTCTTGTAATTGAGGAGGGGATATCAAGCTTCAAGTTTAACAGAGTAAGATGAGTTGAAGTGAGTCCTTTCCCATGGAGCCTTTCTGCTAACCCCCTTTATAACATCTCCCTATGTTTAGCATCCACCCTGTCTAATCTTGATTACATCTTTATGTGCTTACTGCCACTTGGGTAAATATCTCACCTACCCAGCCAGGATTTGAACTCTGAGCTCCTGTCACATTTACTTATAAACTCTTCAGTGTCTGACACAGTGCCTAGAATGCTGCTGGTGCTTAATAAATGGTCCATGTAAGTGGTCAAAGGATGCAAACCTAGAGCTCTCAATGGGTTTTGATGAAAGATTCATCAAAATTTATTTCACATACATTTATGGAGCACCCAAATACACCAGTCCCTGTTGCTGGCAGTGGGAAGAGGCTGGGAACAAAGTACCCATGAAGATAAAAGGAATGACCTGAAAGATAACTTCCTTTTTCCCTACTTTTGTATATCGCTGATTGTTGAGAAAATTTTGGCTATGCTCCGGTCTTTGTCTTGTCATTCCCATATTCCTGGCCCCTTGTCCTTGTCCAGGGCCTGTCTTAGGCTCTGGGACTTATTTTGTTGGTCCTCAATAGGTCTTTAAATAGCCCTGGGCTAGTTAGTAGACAAAGTATCTCTCTCAGCTCTCCTATCTGACTTAAAACACTCAAAAATAGGATTTTTTAAAAAACCAATTCTCTAGCTATTAAGCTGATAATAACAGATACTACACTTGATCTTAGCCAAAAGACCAAGAAGCAATCTCAGTTCCCTAGCTATCAAAGTTCACACGCTTGCATTGTGGCTAGTTCTGGAGACCAAATCTCTTATGTTTCTCTCTGACTCAGATGAAATTTAGATGAAAATGGAAAGCTACCTTAAAGGACAATGGAAGTTGCTGAAGAACCCTAGGTGGACATATGTGGAGAGGCAAGAGCAGAGGTAGGGTCATTCTATATGGAAGAGCATTGGAGAGTCTCATAGTTTCATGGGAGGATCCTCTGCTTCTCCCACAACGGCTGGTATTCTTCAGATTTCATCATGAAAGAGTCCTGAAGAACACGGGCTTGGCAGATAGCAGTTCACACCTTGTTTTATTTGCAGAAATGGGAGGAACTGGCACAAAGAAGGGAGTTATTTTTCCCCTGTGTGACCCCACAGGACTGAGCTGGGTTCTCTGGGTCCAAGTTACAGAGAGGGAACTTCTTCCTTAGCTCAAAGGAAGCCCTTTTTGTTGTCTAACAATGAAGTACACACAGAATTGATGAGCTCCTTGTTATTGGAAGTTCTCAAGGAGAGGGTAGATGGAATGTTGGTGGGGTTTTGAGATGGCTTTTACCTCAAATGACCTCTTAGAACTTGAAATGAACCGTGGTTCATGCGTTCCTCTGTCTGACAATGGTTCTGGTCATTGGGCCCCAGGGTAGCTGTTCATGCTAACATTCTCAAAATGTCAGAGCTGCTGCACCACTTCTTTCTGACTTCTTTCTGCCAGGTCTGACATTGCTAAGCATAGCCTAATGGAGGGCAAGTTGGCTCAACCTCCCCACCAAAAGACCAATGATGGCAGCTCCTGGAAGTTGCATGAGAGGCAATTTGAGACAGCAGGAGAACCTGTGGTCATGTAGACAAGTTTTGCAGGACTGGCAACCTGTTGGATATATACCTGCCATTCCTGGTCATCTCTGTTCTTCCTCTCCCCCCAACCGACCCCCCGCATATTCTAAATAGAACCTTTTGGCTCAAATCCTTCCTCTTGCTATAGTTCCCATCAGTCCTTTTCTTCTTATGTGCCTTCTAATAGTTCTGAACTATGGCTCCTTCCCTCTTCTATGAAAAATGGGCTTTTCTAGGACATTATTCATAAAAACAGAGCACTGGGGCATGAGGGTTGAGCCAAAGGTGCCAGGAAGTCTGCTTTTCCCCTTCCCTTTTGCTATCAACTGGCCTAATGCTGAAATCCCGTGGGACCTTGTTAAAATGTAAAGACCATCCCACCCCCACCCAGGAGGCAGTCACCCAAATAACAGCTAGACTCCAACTATGTAATGCAGACTGTTTGTTCTCATTCTTTTCCTCTGAGAGTATGGGGCCCTGGGTGGGGAAGCCAAGAAGAAAGAGCTATCAGGGTCTTACCACACAGTAGGGAAAGGAGTCATGAGGCCTGGGAGCTTCCAGACCTGTAAACTGTCTCATTTGGAAGGGGTCTAGTCGGACTTCCTCTTTGTGCAGATGGGGAAAACAGGGACCGTGGAGGAAAACAGATTTGACCAATGTCACAGGTGACAAAAGCACACACTCATCTTTGCCCAGTTTGCCTTTCAGAGTCCTTGAAGGTTTATGTCTGAGGGCTTTTCCAGGGTGAAAGTGAGATTTTTCAAGCTGGAAAGTTTGGGTACATGATGGTTACTGCAGTATTGCAGAACAACAGAAAACATCATAGGGCTATATCTTGATTTGAAACTGTGTCAAGGCTAATCAGTTCTCCTTCTCTGGTTCATCTGTTTTGGAAATAAATGAATAGTAATTTCCTCTTTCATAGAAAGTGTAGGAAACACAAAAGAATGCTCTTGGGTTTCTAGCTCTGGTTGGTAGATCTTATATTACACATCCTCTCAGGCCCTTATCTTTAACATTTTTGCCTATGGAATTCCTAGCACCAAGTAGGTATTCCCCACATGCTTTCAAAGTAGACTAAAATTCCACTTTTTCCACTTGTGGGAAGCTGTGGGGTGGGGAGAGGAGGTAGATTGAGAACCTAAAGACATTGCCTACTATTCCATTGGTTTACTATGCATCTCATAATAGGACTTCCCGGACAAACCACAAATGTTGGGACCATTTACTGCTCATCCCAGGGGCTCAGTGGAATGGCAGCAAGATGTCTTTGCTCATCTAGGGCTCAAGCTGTCCTGTATAACCATATCACCACTGAGCAGAACAGAGGCTCAAAATGGTCTTGTAATCCCTTTCTCCTTTGGGGGAGATTGTCAGTGTGTATGTGTGGTTTTTTTTCCCCAACACTTTCAAAATCGCGATTGTTTATAGTAACTAGAGATGGCAGAACCTGGCTGAAGGGGGAAGGCTGAGTTTTATCTAACCCCTAATTTAGTTCTCTTAAGTTTGTCCAAGTTCCTGAGACGTTTTTCCCTTGTAAGTTAAACCATTGTTTGTCAAGGGAAATATAAATTAAGAGCTCTATTTTCTGAGTTAAATGGAAACTAGGTCCAGGGAAGCAGATTCTTGCTATGTTCCTCAGATCTCCAATATAACATAGGAACTGGAGTCAGTGTATGACTTAGACTTGATGAATTCTGGAGGAATCCAAAACTCAAGGAATGTGGGAGTTATGCAAAGCCAGGAACCCAGCCTAGGTTTGACTCATCAGAGCTTTTAAGAATCAGTTCGGAAATTCCATGGCATTATTGAAAGGAGCAAATCTCTTTTCCTTTACACAAAATGGATTCTGAAACTATCAATATTCTCTAATTGGACCCCTGGATGGACGAGCCAAATGCTATGCCCAGACCAAGAACAGTGACGCCATGGTCATCCTCATGTTTATTGTAGAAAGGCAGCTAAACTTCTAGTACTACATCGACTGTCCAATTATGGATCTCTGGATTGTATGATTTGGAAGACACACAATTAAGGGGATGGCTCTGGCCAAACTCGAGTTTGTAAAACTGGTATGAAGCCAATAAGAAGTAACACAAACCTCCTTCAACTTCTCTTTGCATGGCTAGAAATCATGCCTGTAGGCTCAAAGCCTTTACAGTGAAAGACAGATATTGGAAATCATGTGCATTCACGGACACTCAGAAAAAACTATAAATCCATCTTCTGCACCTCGCCAGTCTGATGACCAAGCCAACAAGCCAGTATTTCCCATGGTTACCTTCACAGACCTCAGAAAACATTAAGAACAGATGATGAGCAAAACTATTACAAAGTATTAACGGGTTGAAAACAACAGCCCTATTTAGCTAAATTATTAAAAGCCACCGCAGATAATTCAAATAAGTCCCCCTGGGACAGTATTTTTCAAGAGTGGTTAGTGGCTGACCACCATTTAAAAAACACACTTTGGGTTAAAATGCAGATGTCAGGACTCTACTTCCAAATCCACTGAACTCAAGTTTCTGGGGGGAGGGTGGGTCCAGGGATCTGTATTTTGAACAAAACGTTGCCATAGACTGAATAGATGGTCAGCTTTGCACATCTATGTACTATGATTTTTAAATACAGCTTAATATATTGGGATGAACAAATACAACTCATATTCAGAGACATGCTGAATTTATATAGCTTTGGGTCCTGTTGTACTCTTAATCAATAGATACCAAGCATAAGACAGTGGTTTATGAAATTTCTTGGCTTTAAAAAATGATACTCACACACTTAAAGGCTTGCTTTGCCCAAAGATATAAAATATCCATTACCTGGCTGCCGCGATCAGCCCACGGCTGTGGCATGCTGTTCTGCATGCTATGGCAGGAACCCTGGGTTGTGTTGGAATTAAGAAGGTGGGAGGAGGCCTGGGGCTGGCAGAAGCAGTTTGCCCAAGTGATCCGAGGCCTGGAGAATTATGACTCTGGGATGAGGTGGAAATTGGCACCTCATATCTTTGTGAGGCTACTCTAACTCGTGCATTACCCTTTCAGGGTGCCAAGTTGCAAGATTAGCTCTCTTGCTTTGGGACTGGACTTGGTGTTTGGAAAACTGGTGACTCCTTGGTGTCATAGCACCACCACACCCTCTTCTTGTTGCTCTCCATGTTGACCAGCCAGCTTGAGCACGCTACCTCCTACTCCTGGGATGGTGATGTGGCCTGACCTCCACAGCAGAGGGCTGGGAAGTCCTGTGGGCAGTCCTCCTGAGGTTACCTCTGGACACGTGTCTTCGATGCTGTCCTCTAGGGGCTTGCATGAGGAAGCCAGGGGTCCCTTCCAACTCTATTTTGACTCTAGGTTGCTGAACACATAGATGTGTCATTACTCCGCAGGGGCAATTTCAGAGAAACAAAGCATATATACCACTTGGAAGAATTATGTAATTGTTTCCTAAGAGCTAAAAATGACAATTTTCTAAAATCATTCTGTCAATGCTAGGGGTATTAAAAGTTCATCACCTGTTTTTTGAATATTTATAAACACAGCAGAAGAGTTCCAAGATATTAACTGACTTTTTCCCTCTGATATTTACTCCATCCACCTCCCCTGCATCTATGTGTGTACATGCATGCATGCAGATGTGCACACATGTGCACACATACATACAGCATACACACACACACACACACACACACACACACACATACCCTTTTCGACCTAGTGGAATGTTCTCAGGGAAGGTAAGGCTAATGTCGTGTCAGAAAATAGAAACAAAGGCTATTTTTGGCTTTAGTCTTTTTTAGTATTGAGGTATAATTGACAAATAATATTATATTAGTTTCAGATGTATAACATAATGATTCAATATTTGTATATACTGCAAAATGATCACCACAGTAAATCTACTTACCATCCATCACCATATAGAGGTACAAAGCCCATGACCTTAAGGAAATGGAGAGGGGAAGACTCAAAGCACAGTACAAAATGCCTGGGAGAACCATCATAGGAAAACATCCCCCAGGCAGAAGTAGAGAAAGGAATGCACAGGAAAGTCATGAGGTTTTGCTTTTGATGGGTGCCAGAAGGAGAGGCCCTGCTTTTGAGGCAGAACCTCAGGTTGGGAGTCTTTGCTGTGAGTCTCAGCAGAAAATGCCATACTGATATTCCAGGCCTCTGTATTAGCCCACAGGGAGCAGAATGGGATCTATATCTGCAAACTCCAGCACAGGGAGTCCCTGGGCCTAAACTGGAAGCTGGTAGGAGCAAGGGACAGCTCAGCAGCAATCTGCTTGGTCTGATGGTCATTGGTGACCAGCTACGCAAAGGATATCTCTGCAGACACCCATATGGATAGATGCTTTCAGGTCCAATGGGCCTCAGTCCTCTGTGAGCCCCAAAGTTAGTCCCCACCTTGGGGAAAGTGAAGGATTTTTGACAGGATTAAGCATAAGCACATCAGAATAGCGCCTGAAACCATAAATGTAGTTGTTAACCTCAAAAAGGGTATGTTTCCTCTATTCCCTGGTGGTGGTCTGAAAGCCATTACCCATTGTAGAGGAAAGGCTACTGAGACTCGGCAGAGCTGGGTGGTCATTCAGTCCCTGTGTCTTTAGTAAATACTTATAATGCTAACTGGAGCCCATTCTAGGCTTAGACGAAGCTCCATGGTCACTTAGGGCCTTGAGACACCTTTTAGTGCAGCAAACTTCAGAGTTAGAGCCAAGGAAATGCTATGTTACAGCCTCCTAGTCAGGATATTTTCTCTTGAATCTGCATGATTTGGAAAAATGTGAGTCAGGACAGATGAAAAAGACAGGCAGAAATATAACATCTGAATAGTTCTAGGTTCACTCCTCCAGGCCCACAAACGAACATCTATTTTAATCCTTTTGTCTTTCATTTGATTCCTCAGATATGTTCTTCTAAAAAGCAATTTTGAAGGTGGGGAGGGGTAATTGATTTATGCCATTGTAAAGTAGGCATCCTCCCCAGAAGTCTAGGAAATGTCTTGCAGATTTCAAAGGCTTCTTAACCTTTTCTGACATTTAAAAGCAAACAGAAATTCTGCCAGATAAAAGTGAGCTGAAAACAACGGTCAAGTTGATGTCCAACTGGAAGGAGCCTGGTTCCTCCAAATTCCTTCCCTTTTACACACTGTCCATTATGAAATGGCACCACAGAACATGAATGTTTCGCTCTTAAAACACACACACACACACACACGCACACATGCACACATGCACACACTAAAGTTGCTTGTCGTGGCTAAAATAAGCCCAGGGCAGACTGTCAACAGAGCATGGTCCAGATAATATTTTTTCCCTTTTTCTACCATTAGGGTTTTAATGGTGGGATTTCAAAACTGGGAGGATTAGAACAGAGCAGTTGAGAAATTTACAGCTGAGCATGGACTCTCACAGACTCTCTCTCTTTCTTTCCCCTCCCTCCGCATCTCTTTAACAAGTTAGCAGCATGTGGCTTGCCCTTGTTCCAACAGCGATTATTAAAATAAAAAACACCTTTGGCCATAAACACAAGTGAAAATTGAAACACGCTCATGAAATTTTATTATTTTTCACTTCAATAACTTCATCCTACATGGAGAACTTTATTTGCCTTGGGAGGTCTTTGGGTTAGGTAATGAAGAAACATGGGGGGTTAGGAGATCCCAAGTCATCAGGGTTGGGAAGCAGCTGGGAGTGGCTTGCATCTTGGCCTTGAGCCTTCAGTGCTGCTCAAGCATGGAGGCTTTCATGCACTGGAGCCCACTTCCCTTCTCTCTGGTTGGGGCTGCCTTGCCTTGAGGGTCATGTCCAGGGAGCTGGGCACTGAGCTGGTTTGAAGCCAGTCTGTCCCTCTGCTGGCTTGCTGGCCTTGCATTCAAGTCATCTGGCTGATTCTATAGGCTTCCTGCAGATTTGCTTTGACTTAAGGCACTTTTAGCCCCTGACTAGAATCTTCCACACTCCCAAACTCAAAAGGGATCTGGGAAGGGGTGGGAGGGCAGATATTGAGTGGATAATGAAGAGACACAGGAATGAGAAGAGGCCTCCAATTAAAGAGGAGTTGTTGAACTTGGATAATTTACTTCTGAGAAAAGACTTGACTATAATTTCCGGGATGATTTTTATTTCTAGAGAAAGGGAAAAAGGATTTGAAATACAAGAAGTGGACCTTGCTTTATACAAGAGGGAAATCAACTTCTCCATTTACATGAGTTATTTTAGGTTTTTTGTCACTTGCTGCCAAACCTGGTCCTAAATATATAGTCTCCTGTCACAGGGTATAGGCTGTATGGTGTAGAGACTGAACACAAAGTTTGAGGTTAAGCTTTCTAGGACCAGTGTGATAATCTTACTCCATAACATTCTTGGGGACCAAGACTCCATAGAGCTCATCACTCCACCATCCTTGGAATATGGCCCTTGTCATCATGGCCCAAAGGATGCCATCCATATTCAAGGCAGCAGATGGAGAAAGGGATGATAAAGAATAGACCAGTGGGGCAGGCCATCTGTCTTCCAAGGAAGGTCCCAAGGGGCTGCTATGTGACACTTGAATTTATATTTTACCAGCAAGAATTTAGCCCCTTGGCCACACTTATCACAATGGAGGCTGGAAAATTAATCTTTATTATGGGTAGCAATATGCTCAGCTAAAAATCTTATTATTAAGGAAGAAAGACAAGTTGCTGGAGAAAACGAGCAGCCTCTGCCACCGCAGTTGACAAGAGCCCAGTCCTTGCCTGTCTTTTTTTGTTTTTTAAGATTTTATTTACTTATTTATTTGAGAGAAGGGAAAGAGCACAAGTGGGAAAGGGAGTGGCAGAGGGAGAGAGAGAAGCAGACTCTCTGCTGAGCAGGGAGGCTGACGTGAGGCTTGATCCCAAGACCCTGGGATTATGACTTGGGCTAAAGGCAGGTACTTAACCGACTGAGCCACCTAGGCGCCCCTAGTCCTTGCCTGGCTTAATGGCCTATGTTGGGCTGGTCATTGTGTTCCTTCCATTGTTCCATGAATCTTTGTCCTCATCATTTCCTCATTAATTTCATCCCTGTGACTTTGTCAGTGTTGCTCCTCTGTACTTTCACACAGATAGCCATTCTTTGTCCCATTAAAATTTTCCTTGAGGCAACTTTGTGTGAAACCTGCCAGCCTCACAGTGTAGACTCAGAACTTAGAGCAAAGAATATGGAGAGAAAGATGTCAAGTCTATTGACCCCTTTTGTGACTTTACCACAATTTGTTACTGTTAGGATCTGGGCACAGGAATATGTGCCATTTTACATAGCTTATTTTGCACTCATCAATGTGGTATAAACCCAGCTAGCTTTTCAAAGCCTTCCTGGGAATGGATTGAGACCAGAACCTCCTCTGGATTCTATCTGGCTCAGGAACTGGTATTTTGTTTCCCTGGGGTGCTGCATGGTTTCAGCCCCTCATCCTGAGTAGCATGACTCATATCCCATCACATCTCCCTTTTGCTTGCTCGTTCTCTCCCGGTTGCCTCTCTCCTGTCCATGTGAGGCGTTTCTGGCTGACTCCCTTTCCAGCAATAATTAAATCCAGTAGGCCTCCCAGTTGACCTCATGAGTGTGAGTTAAGCCCATTTATGAAATATGAAATGATCCCAAATGCTCATGATCCAGCTCTCCCAGGGGGCTGCAGAGGCGGGTCATATGCTAAGAGCTTCCTGCTGGACATGCTGCAGTGAAGGCAGATGTGGCGTCCCTGGAGATAAGCGGTGCCTTCCATGGACTGATCTCTGGTCTCAAGTGGCAGTGATGATTTTCAATGTTCCCTAAGAGCTTCCATCATCTCCCTGTCTCATTTCTCTTTCCACTTGAAGGTACTTGCTCTTATTTTGAGAAAGCGAGAAAAGCCAAGATAATGTCATGTCCTACTGGGCTAATGCTTTGTGCTGAACTCTTCATTTTAATCAGGGGCAATGGGACAGAATTAAATTAACCGATCTATGTGCACTCAAAGGCATTTCTTGCATGCCTCGGTGATAGGCCTGGGTTTATTCTATCCAAGATTCAAGGTTGCCTTGGCCTCAAAAAGAGAACGGGAGAAAGGATGAACAACTCAAGGAAAATCAGCTCCACTGGGGAAAGGGAGATCAAATACCCTTTGCACATATGGGATATTTGGGACAGAGAAACAGTTATGAAGTATATTAGAGACAAGGCCTGGGAAAGGTGACATTACCCCTTACTTGGCTCTTCGTACTTTGGTAGGGGCAAAGGGACTTCTGCTGCACCCTCCATCAGGAAACAGAATTGGAAGAACACTTCTGGCTCTTCCCTCCCTAGCCCTCATCTACTGCCTGCGCCCTCTTTCTGACAAGCAAGGAGGGAGAATGATTCATTGATTAGGGAGAGCATGTCTAAGGTCATTGCTTTTGGTGCCTTCCTCCCATGGTAACTAGCTCAGAATTTCGCTCTGCCTTCTCTACCATTCCCAGATAGATCCTTGTCGCTGTATTGGTGGCCGTGGGGGGCGGGAGAGTGGTAGAAAGGAAGTTTCCTATAGAACTTTCTGAACCAGAGAAGGTTTGAGTCACGTCTTCCAACACAGTAAACAAGAACCCTTCTATTTGGGGACAGGGGAACAAAGCTAATGCTTACTTTGATCCTCATCTGAGTCCCGGTTTCAATTTTGTAGGAACCTGGGGGTGGGGGAAAGAGGCGTGACAATAATTGGCTGTATGCCTGGCCTGCAGGCCTCACTCTGAAAAGGCCCTCCTGGCATCAAGTTCCTGTTGAGTGTTTCTCCTTCACTACAGGATAATTCTGTCATCCTCTGTTGTACTTACGAGTAAGGAGGGAAGGCAGTAAGGGAAGGAGTTAAGGCCAAGAAAGGTCACTTACAGTGGGAAGGTTTTGTGTGACAAAAAGTTCAAGGGCAGAAGTGCACAGAAGTGTGTTGAGGAAGCTGACGATTCATCTTCTGTCAGTCCTGGACTTCAATCCTGATCTCACTTCCTTCTGGCTGTGTGGCTTCACAAAAATTCTCTGCCTCCTCTGTGCCTCAATTCTCCAAGCTGTAAAATGGGTAAATTATAATACCTACCCCATGGGATTGTTTTGAAGATTAAGTAGCTACATAGTGTCAGATGCACCGAAGTGTTGGGTAAGTATTGGCTGTCACCATAGTCATTCTCCCCACTAGCATCACAAGCGTGGCATTCCTAGACATAGGCTTGGGTCTGACTTAACTGGTGAACAGGAGTCAGGTCTTACTTCCTCCTTGAAGGAGTTGCAGGGATAGTGTCAAGATTCTGGGCTAAAAGTGACATGTTTGAATTCTAGTCCCTGCATTTGGCCTTTGGCAGTGATTTCCTCTCTGAGTCTCAGTTTACATAGTTGTAAATAAGAAGTTTGGTGTTCAGTGCCTCCCGGGGCTTATCTGGAGACTGGGGTTGGGCTGGCCACCTGAAACTTAGCTGGGAGCTTGTTACCAATGCAGATTTCCTACTCACCCCTATCAGGATTCTGATGAGGTGGGTCTGGGTGGCTTGGGAGCCTGAGTGCTTACCAAGTTTATGCTGTGCTCCCCATGTACTGCCCTTCCATCTGGGCATCACCATGGCCCCAGGGCATCATTGGGGCCTAAGCTCTTAAATGCCTTGGTTGTGTTGCAAGATGCATGTGAAGGGATGGAAGGAGGGGGCGATTTGAAAAACAAGTGACGGGAGTAGAAGTTACTTGGCAGAAACTGAGTGAAGGATTATCCTTTACCATTTTGCTCATTCAAAAACCAAGGGTTTCAGTCCAAATGCATAACAGACCTCAATTCTGCATTTCACCAGAGCCAGTCTGACCCATTCTCCTTTGTTCTGAGACACAGAGCCAGGAACTGTTGTCACTGCCAACAGCAGGTCCCCGGAGGAAGAGGAACTGCCCCAGATAAGCACGAGGAATCCTCTTCCCAAGGCCCGTTCCCAACATCTCCCTGTCCTTTGGCCAAATGCTCATTTGATTAACCAGGATCTTTGGCGACCAGGAGCAGCAAAGAGCATCCATCTTGTCACTCCAACACGGGTGAGGCTGTTCTCAAACTATCCCATCTCTGAGATTCTTTCCTTGGCAAACAAGATGGCTTTGCTGTAATCCCACAGTGTTTTTCTCTTTAATCCAAAGAATGAAACAGAAAAACAAAAACAAAACAAAACAAAATGGTTCCTTCCACCATATAAACTGGAACCTCTTTCATCCACTGAATGACATGGTTTCTTGCTTCTTCCCTTCACCATGGGGACAGGGTGGAGCCCACATTCCCTTAAGGAACCCAAGGTCACGACATTCATGGTGAACACACTGCAGCCTCTAGAATGCATTTCCAATTAACACACACAAAGCGTTTCCTACTGTCTCTTAAATTATGGTTCTATATTTATCGCTGCCAGACCCTCCCTCCCTTCCCAGCGCCCCCCACGGCCCCCACTCTCCCTTTAATCATTCGCAGAAAATGTTTCCATTCTTTCTTTCCATTTTCAGAAACAATTTTGTTATAAGAAGAATGTAATTGTTGCTAACATTTTGATTTCCCTGTTCAGGGAGATTTACATGACGTTGAGGTTTTGTGATATAATTCCTCATTTGCTTCCAAGTTTTCTGTTGGGCGTTTAATCTGTGCAGAATTTCATTATCGTCTGATTTACTGTGGCCTCAACATAAGGAAAAACTTTTCAAATATCAGCTTTTTTCCTTTTTCCCTTCCCTTCTCTCTCTGTCATCCTTGTGTACACACACACACACACACACACACACACACACACACACTCACACGTGTGTTCATATATACTTCTCTCTCCTTCCTCTCCCTTTTTCTCTCTATCCACCACCTCCCTCCCTCTGTCTCTCTGTCTCTTTCTCATGTCTTCTCACCATCTCCCCCACCCCCAACACCACCATTTTTGAGTTTCAGGGTTCACATCCGATGGATTGACTTCTTGGCTTTGTCCACCATTCCCAGTCATTTTTCAGAGAGCTCCTCTGAGCACAGGGCCTGTAGGGGTCTATTCTCTGGGAGACAAGGGAGACTCTCCTGTTAGGGGAATTATATGGGGGATCCAGACAATGGCCCCAAAAGTCCTGTTGAATCCCAAGACTTAAATTATGATTCTATATTTATCACTGGGGTCTGAACCTGAGTCTATTGGAGGATGAAGACGGGCCTCAGCTTTCGAAGGGGACAGAGTCAGGAAAACTTAAAGGACATGTTTTTTGCATGACAGTTACATAATGGTAAACCTATAGTGTGTGTGTGTTGTGTGTAGAGAGACAGAGAGAGAGTAGAATTCCCCTGAGTCAGCGGGACTCCTCCCCTGCTACTTGTCCCCATCTACCCATTAGGCACTTCGAAGGCAAATGTGCAAACAGGATAGGTCTGTAGATTTTCACAGAGGTAGGGGATTGAGCTCCTCAACTCCACCCAAAATTTGTCATCCACATTCAGTTTCAGGACCTCTTCTTTTAACTGTTTTCCTAATACTCATTTTCCCCACCTTTTTAGTGGCTTTTCCCCTTCATTTTAACCCACCTGCCCTTGTACTCCTTTCTTTTCTCTTTTCCTCCTCTTAGACCCATTTCTATCCTGTGACTTGCCTCTACCTCCTCACTTGTCAAAATTTATCCATTCCATGTGGCTTAACTCTGAGTCCTAAGGCTTCTTTCTTTTTGGTGGTGTGACTGGGGGACTAAGAAGTTGATGTGTCACATTTTCATGTTCTAATAAAGGCAGACAGACCCAGGGAAGCATGCTGGCTGGTGGGAAATCTAGGCCCTTACAAAGCCCACCAAAAGATATGAATAGACAGAGAGCACTTAGGTCCTCTCTAGTCGCACTTTGCCTAAAAAATTCAGAGGGTGCCTTGCCTTATTAAACCAGAGAGACAAAAATCTCCCATGGCTAGCCAGAGAAGGCAAGGACCACCTGGAATCTCCCATTGATTATTAAGAGACCGTTTTGCTGGAGTTCTTTTGCTCTCTTAAGACCTTAGGATTCCTACCCCGTCCTTGTTTGTTTATAGTGGGTGGGTGCCTGCTCTGCTCCTCCCTCAGTGAAGCTCTCACTAGTTGCTTGATGTATTCTGATGGACTTCACTGAAATCCCAGCTTCAGGAACCTGGAACAGGAGTAAGCTCATTCTTTGTTTTTAACTCTTGAGACAGCTGTGTCATGAGCTATATAATCTGGGCTGAGCTGAAGGATTCAGGAATGCCAGAAGCCAGGAAGATTAAAAATGATATTCCTCCATTATGGGGTTACTGTTGGCCCAAAGGAAGCTCCTACATTTTCACCTTGACTCAGGGCCTACCTGGTAATTAGTTGGGAAGAACCCCCAAATCAGGTCAGTTGAAAACTGACCTACTGTGGTGGTTTTATACTGTGCCTGCAAATTATTTGGCATTCCTCCTATCAAAAGTTGAAGCCCAGTTTCCCTCCCATTAAGGCTGGGCCAGGCTGTGTGACTGCAGTGAAAAATAGAATATGGCATATGTTATGCTGTGTAACTCTCAGGCCCAGGTTATATAGAGTGATTTGGCTTGTGCCTGGGTCTCTCTCAAGACACTCACCTCAGGAGCCTAGACATCATACTCTGAGTAAGCCACATGAAGGGGATACATGTAGAGTTCTGGTCCTAGCCCCATCCAATGTCTAGCTGATGGCCAGCATCAACAGCTAGACATGAGAGTAAACAAGTCTTCAGATGATCCCAACCTTGAGCTGTCAGCTGATGTCCAGTAGAGTAGAAATGAGCTGTCTTCATGGTGACCTAGCCACATTTCAGATACACAAGCAAACTATGTATGGTTGTTATTTTAAGCCACTAAGATTTGGGGTGGTGTGTTACACATCAGTAACTGGAAAAGCTACCTCCTTTACCTCTTCCTTCCCGATGCATGTAAGTACTTTCACATTTTCTGAAATCCCTGACTCTGTCCTAAGACACCCCTTCCTGAGCATTCAAGTCCTAAAATGACACACTTCCATGAATCGATCCCATGGTATGTATCCTGGTGTAGAAGTGAGTTCACCTGTTCCCACCAGTAATGAGCCTTGCCATTACACTGCTAGCCTTGGGAATGAGTTTTCTTAAATGTAAAATAAGGGGGTTGAGCTAAATAACCATGAAGCCTCCTCCTACTTCAGTTTTAACTCCTTCTCCATGGATCTGCTCTGTCATCAAGGGTGAACTTGCTTTATAGAAGGTCAGCTGCAAATGACTGAAGATGGCTTAGCTCACGTGACTTCTCTTTGTAAAACTCATGTGATGAGATGAGCACTGGGTATAATATGCACCTGATAAATTATTGAACACTACATATGAAACTAATGATGTACTATAAGTTGGCTAATTGAATTTAAATTAAAAAAAACCTCACTGACCATTTAACAGCAGCCTACAGCGCCTTCCTCCAGTGGAAGGAAGGATAAGGGGCCTCAGGGAATGGTTGCTCTGTATTAGATATGGGACATTAGTTCAGATCTGACTATTGTCAGATATTTGGGACTGCATTGACTAAGCTAGCTTAGTCACTGGCTCCCTTATTCCTTAGGTGGGGCCTGAGATAGGTAATCAAAGGGTTCCCTGTCCAGCACAGAAGGCTGATGCTCCTGGGTCAGGAATGACCTATGAGGACCTGGAGGGTGGATGTTGTATCTCCACTCAGAGACAGTGTGGATCTCTGAAATGCCCCAGCATTCTGGACCTCTTCCTGGTCCCACTGAAAATGAATATTTTTTCTCCCCTTCCTGCAGAAGCAGGAGACAGCTTGTCATCAGTGAGGAAACCCCATGAGAAGAATTCATGTCCAGAGAGCAGTTGGTTCTTAGTCAGTGTCTCCTGAGAAACAATGAACTGGCTCAAAGAGACAGGGAGCAGGCCAAAGTATGTTGTGAAACCAAAAGCAAAAGGAGAAGAAAAATATGCTGGAAAAATAATAAAAAGGGTTGGAACTCTATAAAAGTCCAGACCAACAGTGGTAATTCTGAAAAGTGTAGGATTCGATTACATTGCCTCATAAAGGATTTAGTTCTGAGCATGAACTGCTAACCACACCCTTTCCTCCTTGCCTTGGTTTGCCCGGGGCAGACCATGGGTGCTGCCCAGCTGCTTCTGGTCCCACCTGGAATCTGGGGTCTTGCCTTCATGGCAAAAATGTTGCCAAAGGCTCTGAATTTACTAGCCCCTAAATGCCAGATTCTTAGCTTGGGCCTGGAGACCCCCTTCATTGAAGAGCTGGGTCTCCAGGCTTTCTTATCATGGGCACTCTTGCCAAATTCAGGCACCCCTAGCCTCCTCTGTGAAGCCTTTGCCGATACTTCAACCTGTGGAGAGGTGTCTGGAATCCTTGAGTTCTTTGGACACTCCATTGTTCTCTGCATGTTCGCTTCTCATGGGTCATTTTTTAATTATCTAGATTTTAATAGAAATAATAACTAAAGAATAAGAAAATAATAGGAAGAATAAATGCATGTCTATGGTTTTAAAAAGGTAAAAATGGATGTGTGTGTGTGGGTGTGGGTGTGTGTGGGTGTGGGTGTGGGTGTGTGTGAGTGTGGGTGTGGGTGTGTGTGGGTATGTGCATGTGTGAATCCTTCCAGGGCTATTCCATGACAATATAAATATGTACACAGACAGAGAGTATGTCTGGGGTAGTGGGAGAAGTGAATGAGGATTAGCCCTCTTGTGTACAAATGGTAACCAATGATATTTACCATTTTGCACCTTAACATATGGTTTATTCTTTCTTCATATCTCTCCCAAACCTGCAGTCCAGCATTTGTCAAATATGTCGTCCTTTTGAAATTTATTAGTTTATAGCATTACATGCTATTTTGAAACCATAAGTCTTTTCTACTTTGTCAATGGTTATATGAATACTGAAGACCAATAACCAGTATTTGCAAAACATAATTTCCTCCATAATTTAGTGTATTTAGACCTACAGAAAAATGAGTTGTCTGTTGCCACTTAAAAGAAAATGCAAGGATCAAGATCAAACTGCTGATAAAAAGGGAGGAACATGAGTAAAGAAATTTGCATTTTCTCTAAGGTAGATGACAAGGGGAAAAGGAGTATATAACATAGAAAAATGGCCATCCCAAAGGCCACCCTTGTTTGCCATTCAAAGGACTATGGAAAACAGAAATGAAGACAGAGAAAGAGGGGAAGGAAGTTGCTGAGCAGGAGGTGGGATGGTCGGTGGAGATAAGGATGTAAACATCTAAAGTATCTGGACATAATGGAGTTTGAGGGCAAGGAAGCATCTCCCTTGCCTCTTGGAGGGGCTTGCTTGAAAAGCACCAGCCTATGGGGTGTGCACATCAAAGTAAAATTGCTGGTGCCCCATGGTTTGGGAAAGAGAAGACTGGATTTGGTTCTCTCAAATTGCCTTGGTGCCTGTATGGTATGAGGAGGATGTGGATATCCCAGCCTACAAGTGGGAATGAAAAGTTGGTGAAGAGGCTGAAAAGGAGCTCACTAAGGCCATGGGAGTGGATTTCTTGAACAGAGTTAAAGAGCCTTGTAGCTCTGGAATAGGTTGCATGGGCCAGAACTAGAAAAGTCCCAGCTAGACCCTTGGCATGACCCACGGAAATGTGGGAGCCCTCAATGAAACAGTCCAAATAGGGAGAGTTCCTGGGCTAAAAGAGAGAGGCTGAAAGAGAGTTTGAACCATGAGTTCTGCTAGACAATGCCAGGAGATTGCTCAGGATAGAACAGTCTTCCTAAAGTGTTCTTCTCAACAGTGATGGTCAACAAGGATCCTGAGGGTGCCATGTGGATTCAAGAACCTCTTCTTTCCCCATTGCTTTGAGGACACAATAAGCGACCCTCATTCATATGCCCAGAAACCATACTGGGAAGGAAGGGGCAGGAGATTTAAGAAGTCAAATTCTGAGAACATGGGCATTTTACCTAAAAGCATTGTTTAAATTATTGCATTTGACTGAAATTACCCAATTGAATTGCATTTACTTTTTTATTTTCTCAGCACATGTGGGCATCTGGGGAGGATCATATCAGTTATAGAGACATGAAGAAGCCACACTTTCTCTGCACATCTGGGTGTAGTATGAATCTCCAGCCCAAGAGGTCTGGGCTGTTATTAGATATCCTTTTTTTTTTTTTTTTTGTAACCACCCAGAGTAGAAATATCTGGCAAACATCCTCTGGCCTAAAAAGTCCTGTACTGTCCTATAACAAATTTGAGATTATTCACAGTCATGGGGGACAGGGAGAGGCTAGATCACTGAAGCTTCTAACAATAATTCAAAATTTTCATTTTTGCTGAGTGTTGACCATTGACCAAATTTTCCAGTTGCTTAGAGGTTGCCAAATGGACTGATTTGAACTGTATCTCTTTATTGCCTCTATCAGGAGAATAAAGAATCTCTGATATGATTAAGCATGATCCCAACTCCCTCTGGTTGCTGGGAGTGGGTGTGGAGGTGGGGCCTGGGGCTGGGGCTGGGGTGGGTCACTCCAGGACAGCCCTAGGGGTTTCTCCTAAGCTGACCATGACCTCCCTCAGACCTCTTCAATGACTTCCCAGTGCACCTAGCATAAAACTTAAGCTCCTGTCCAGGCTGCCTGCCTTTCTGAGCTCATTGTACCACTGCCTTCTGCCTCACTTACTAGGCACCAGGTGCTCTGTTTTATGTCAACATACTTTTTTATTTTTATTTTTTATACAGTTAGAAAAGCTCAAGCTCTTTTCTGTCCCTTAAAGTCATTACTCTTTTTCCTTAAAATCCTCTTCATTCATTTCTTTTTTCCTCTTTTTTAAATTTAAGTTCAATTAGCCAACATGTAGTACATCATTAATCTCAGATGCAGCGTTCAATAATTTATCAGTTGTGTATAACACCCAGTGCTCATCACATCATGTGCCCTCCTTAATGCCCATCACCCAATTACCCCATCCTCCCCTCCAGCAACCCTCAGTTTATTTTCCAGAGTCAAGAGTTTGGTCAGACCAATTTATCCCTTATATTACCTGGAAATGGCTCAACCCCCTTTGCGGTAGACTGGAGCTCTCTTCCAGGGAAGTGAAGCAAGAGCTGGAGTAGAGAGAAGAGCAACAATGTCATCTTATGATATTATTATTTATGTGTTATTTATTGAACACTTAGTGTGTAGGAGGCATGATACACAGTCACATTTAATTCTCCCAGTCTCTTTGCATTGAGCACAGGTTATGTGACCTGTCTATGCTGGGGGCAGGCCTGGAAGTTTTACTCTTGCCCTTCTTAATGTCCATCACCCAATTACCCCATCCCCCCCACCCACTTCCCCTCCAGCAACCCCCAGTTTGTTTTCCAGAGTCAAGAGTCTCTCACGGTTTTTCTCCCTCTTTGATGAATTCCCATTCTGTTTTACCTCCCTTCCCCTATGATCCTCTGCCCTGTTTCTTATATTCCACATATGAGTAAAGCCATATGATAATTGTCTTTCTCTGATTGAATTACTTTACTCAGCATAATACCTTCCAGTTCCATCCACATCAGTGTAAATGGTAAGTATTCATCTTTTCTGATGGCTGAGTAATATTCCATTGTATATATATGCCACATCTTCTTTGTCCATTCATCTATCGATGGATATCTGAGCTCTTTGCACAGTTTGGCTATTGTGGACATTGCTGCTATGAACATTGGGATGCAGATGCCCTTTCAGATCACTACATTTGTATCTTTGGGGTAAGTATCCAGTAGTATAATTGCTGGGTCCTAGGATAGCTCTATTTTTAATGTCTTGAGGAACCTTTATACTGTTTTCCAGAGTGGCTGTACCAGGTTGCATTCCCATCAACAATGTAAGAGGGTTCTCCTTTCTCCACAACCTCGCCAACATTTGTTGTTTCTTGTCTTGTTAATTTTAGCCATTCTGATAACTGTGAGTTGGTATCTCATCATGGTTTTGATTTCCCTCATGCCAAGTGATGTGGAACATTTTTCATGTGTCTGTTGGCCATTTGATGTCTTCTTTGGAGAAATGTCTGTTCATTTCTTCTGCCCATTTCTTGACTGGATTACTTGTTTTTTGGGTGTTGAGTTTGATATGTTCTTTATAAATCATGGATACTAGCGCTTTATCTGGTATGTCATTTGCAAATATCTTCTCCCATTCCATAGGTTGCTTTTAAGTTTTGTTGACTCTGATTCCGGGGGGAGGAGCAAGATGGCAGAGGAGTAGGAGACCTGGATTTCATCTGGTCCCAGGAATTCAGCTGGAGAGGGATCAAATCATTCCGAACACCTATGAACTCAACAGGAGATTGAAGAAAAGAATAGCAACAACTCTCTGAGCAGAAAAGCGACCACTTTCTGGAAGGTAGGACATGCGGAGAAGTGAATCTGAGGGGATATTTGGGAGGATAGATGGTGGGGGAGGGGGCCTCTGTGGGCCGCTTCTGGCAAGTGATAGAGCAGCAGAGCACAAAATCAGAACTTTTAGAAGTCTGCTCCACTGAGGGATGTCACTCCAGTGGCTAAGCGGGGGTGGGGGGGTGGGGGGTGGAACCCTCACTGGGAGAGTGTGGTCTCAGGACCCTCGGAGTCACAGGAAGACCAGGGTTGCCTCAGTGCAGCAGAGCTCCCAGGTATTGGAGCAGGGAAGCTGGATGCAAAGACAGAGCCGAGGAGTGGGGTCTCAGCTTGCGGTTACCATAAACCATGATCTGCAGCACAGTGGGGCCACTGCTCTTCCAGCAGGGATCCAACAAGTGGCAGATCCGGGGAGACTCCCCTTCCTCCCCTGGGAGGAGCGGCGCGGGAGCACATCACAGGGAGCTCCTGGGTTTGGAGAATCCATACGGGGTTGTGTGCCAGAGATACAAACGCTTGGTCACTGGCCAGGTGAGCACGGAGTGCGGCTGGAGACTGGGGAAATGGGAGTGATTGACTGCTTTTCTCTGGGGCCTCACTGAGGAGTGGGGCCCTGAGTTCTCGGCTCCTCTAGGGCAGAGATTGGGAGGCGCCATTTTCACTCTTGTCCTCCAAAGCTGTGTGGAAAGCTTGCAGGGAACAAAAAGTCCTGAGAGCAAACCCTAGCAGATTACTTAGCTCGGACCCAGCAAGGGCAGGGCAATTCCACCTCCGGCAAAGACATTTGGGAATCATGGCAACAGGCCCCTCCCCCAGAAGCTCAGCAAGAACAGCCAGCTAAGACCAAGTTTACCGATCAATGAGAACAGCAGAACTCCAGCACTAAGGGAATACTGCACATAGAATTTATGGCTTTTTTCCATGATTCTTTAGTCTTTCAAAGTTAATTTTTTTAACTGTCTTTTTTTTTTTGAATTTTTCTTTTTCCCTTTTTCAACCAACATCTTATCAATCCCTTTTTTAAAAAAACATTTTTATTTTTCATTTTTAGAGTCAAATTCTATCCCTTCATAGTAGTTAACCTTATTTTTGGTGTATATATATATAAGTTGTTCTCTCTTTAAAATTTTGAGATACAGTTTCTCCTAACAGATCAAAACATACCCTAATTCTCTAGTGTATGGCTTTGTTCTACTCTCCTGCCTGATCACATTCTCTCCCTTTTTCTTTCTTTTTTTTTAAATCCTCTTCTTTCTTTTTTCAAACAACTTCTTATATTATCAATTCCTTTTATAAAATCTTTTATATTTTCATCTTTACAGTCATATTCCATCCCTTCATTGTATTAACACTTATTTTTGTACATATATAAGTTTTTCTTTCTTTAAAATTTTGGGAGGCACTTTCTTCTAACAGACCAAAATATGCCCAGTATCTAGTGTGTGACACTGATCTATGAACCAGCTTGATCATATCTGATCATATTCTGTTATTTTGTTTTGATTTGTTTTGATTTTTTTTTGTTTTTCTTTTTTTGTTTTTCTTTTTTCTTTCTTTCCCTTTCTTTTCCCCCAGTTTCAAGTGTCTTCTGACTTGTTTGGTGTATATTTTCTGGGGTCTTTGTTACCCTGTTAGCATTTTGTTCTCTCATTCATCTGTTCTCCTCTGGACAAAATGACAAGATGGAAAAAATCACCTCAACAAAAAGAACAAGAGGCAGTACGGACTGCCAGGGACCCAATCAATATGGACATTAGTAAGATGCCAGAACTAGAGTTCAGAATGATGATTTTAAAGATACTAGCTGGGCTTGAAAAAAGCATGGAAGTTATTAGAGAACCCCTTTCTGGAGAAATAAAAGAACTAAAATCTAACCAAGTCAAAATGAAAAAGCTATTAATGAGGTGCAATAAAAACGGTGGCTCTAACTGCTAGGATAAATGAGGCAGAAGAGAGAATTAGTGATATAGAAGACCAAATGATGGAAAATAAAGAAGCTGAGAAAAAGAGAGATAAACAACTACTGGATCACGAGGGCAGAAATCAAGAGATAAGTGATACCATAAGACAAAACAACATTGGAATAATAGGGATCCCAGAAGAAGGAGAAAGAGAGAGGGGCAGAAGGTATATTGGAGCAAATTATAGCAGAGAACTTCCCTAATTTGGGGAAGGAAACAGGCATCAAAATCCAGGAGGCATAGAGAACCCCCCTCAAAATCAACAAAAATAGGTCAACACCCCAACATCTAATAGTAAAACTTACAAGTCTCAGAGACAAAGAGAAAATCCTGAAAGCAGCTCAGGAGAAGAGATATGTAATCTGTAGTGGTAGAAACATTAGATTGGCAACAGACCTACCCACAAAGATCTGGCAGGCCAGAAAGGACTGGCATGATCTATTCAGAGCACTAAATGAGAAAAATCTGCAGCCAAGAATACTATATCCAGCTAGGCTGTCATTGAAAATAGAAGGAGAGATAAAAAGCTTCCAGGACAAACAAAAAGCTAAAGGAATTTGCAAACACAAAACCAGCCCCACAAGAAATATTGAAAGGGGTCCTCTAAGCAAAGAGAGAGACTAAAAGCAACATAGACCAGAAAGGTACACAAAAAATATACAGTAAGAGTCACCTTACAGGTAATACAATGACACTAAAGATATATCTTTCAATAGTTACCCTGAATGTAAATGAGCTAAATGCCCCCGTCAAAAGACACAGGCTATCAGATTGGATAAAAAAACAAGACCCATAGATATGTTGTCTACAAGAGACTCATTTTAGACCCAAAGACAGTCCCAGGTCGAAAGGGAGGGGGGTAGAAAACCATTTACCATGCTAATGGACACCAAAAGAAAGCTGGGGTGGCAATCCTTACAACAGAAAAATTAGATTTTAAACCAAAGCCTGTAATAAGAGATGAGGAAGGACACTATATCATACTTAAAGGGTCTATCCAACAAGAAGATCTAACGATTGTAAATATCTATGCCCCCAACATGGGAGCAGCCAATTATATAAGGCAATTAATAACAAAAGCAAAGAAACACATCAACAACAATACAATAATAGTGGGGAACTTTAACACCCCCCTCACTGAAATGGACAGATCTTCTAAGCAAAAGATCAACAAGGAAATAAAGACTTTAAAGGACACACTGGACCAAATGGACTTCACAGATATATTCAGAACATTCCATCCCAAAGCAACAGAATACACATTCTTCTCTAGTGCCCATGGAACATTCTCCAGAATAGATCACATCCTAGGTCACAAATCAGGTCTCAACCGGAACCAAAAGATTGGGATCATTCCCTGCATATTTTCAGACCACAATGCTTTGAAACTAGAACTCAGTCACAAGAGGAAAGCTGGAAAGAACTCAAATACATGGAGGCTAAAGAGCATCCTACTAAAGAATGAATGGGTCAACCAGGAAATTAAAGAAGAATTTAAAAAATTCATGGAAACAAATGAAAATGAAAGCACAATTGTTCAAAATCTTTGGGATGCAACAAAAGCAGTCTTAAGAGGAACGTATATAGCAATACAAGCCTTTCTCAAGAAACAAGAAAGGTCTCAAATACATAACCTAACCCTACACCTAAAGGAGCTAGAGAAAAAACAGCAAATAAAGCCTAAACCCAGCAGGAGAAGAGAAATAATAAAGATCAGAGCAGAAATCAATGAAACAGAAACCAAAAGAACAGTAGAACAGATCAACGAAACTAGGAGCTGGTTCTTTGAAAGAATTAACAAGATTGATAAACCCCTGTCCAGCCTTATCAAAAAGAAAAGAGAAATGACCCAAATCAACAAAATCATGAATGAAAGAGGAGAGATCACAACCAACACCAAAGAAATACAATTATAAGAACATATCATGAGCAACTATATGCCAGGAAATTAGATAACCTGGAAGAAACGGATGCATTCCTAGAGATGTATCAACTACCAAAACTGAACCAGGAAGAAATAGAAAACCTGAACAGACCTATAACCACTGAGGAAATTGAAGCAGCTATCAAAAATCTCCCAAGAAACAAAAGCCCAGGTCCTGATGGCTTCCCATGGGAATTCTACCAAACATTTAAAGAATTAATACCTATTCTTCTGAAACTGTTCCAAAAAATAGAAATGGAAGGAAAACTTCCAAACTCGTTTTATGAGGGCATCATTAACTTGATCCCCAAACCAGACAAAGACCCCATCAAAAAGGAGAATTACAGACCAATATCCTTGATGAACATGGATGCAAAAATTCTCACCAAAATACTAGCCAATAGGATCCAACAGTACATTAAAAGGATTATTCACCATGACCACGTGGGATTTATCCCTGGGCTACAAGTTTGGTTCAACATCTGCAAATCAATCAATGGGATACAATACATTAATAAAAGAAAGAACAAGAACAATATGATCCTCTCAGTAGATGCAGAAAAAGCATTTGACAAAGTATAGCATACTTTCTTGATCAAAACTCTTCAGAGTATAGGGATAGAGGGCACATACCTCAATATCATAAAAGCCATCCATGAAAAACCCACAGCAAATATCATTCTCAATGGGGAAAAACTGAGAGCTTTCCCCCTAAGGTCAGGAACATGGCAGGGATGTCCACTATCACCAATGCTATTCAACATAGTATTAGAAGTCCTAGCCAAAGCTATCAGACAACAAAAAGAAATAAAAGGCATCCAAACTGGCAAAGAAGAAGTGAAACTCTCACTTTTTGTTATGATACTTTAGTGGAAAACCCAAGAGACTCCATCCCAAAACTGCTAGAACTCATACAGGAATTCAGTAAAGTGGCAGGATATAAAATCAATGCACAGAAATCAGTGGCATTCCTATACACCAACAACAAGACAGAAGAGAAACAAATCAAGGAGTCGATCCCCTTTACAATTGCACCCAAAACCATAAGATACCTAGGAATAAATCTAACCAAAGAGGCAAAGGATCTATACTCAGAAAACTGTAAAATACTCATGAGAGAAATTGAGGAAGACACAAAGAAATGAAAAAACGTTCCATGCTTATGGATTGGAAAAACAAATATTGTGAAGATGTCAATGCTCCCTAGAGCAATCTACACATTCAATGCAATCCCCATCAAAATACCATCCACTTTTTTCAAAGAAATGGAACAAATAATCCTAAAATTTGTATGAAACCAGAAAAGACCCCGAATAGCCAGAGGAATGTTGAAAAAGAAAAGCAAAGCTGGCGGCATCACAATTCCGGACTTCAAGCTCTATTACAAACCTGTCATCATCAAGACAGTATGGTCCTGGCACAAAAACAGACACATCGATCAATGGAACAGAATAGAGAGCCCAGAAATGGACCCTCAACTCTATGGTCAACTAATCTTCAACAAAGCAGGAAACAATGTCCAGTGGAAAAAAGACAGTCTCTTCAACAAATGGTGTTGGGAAAATTGGACAGCCACATGCAGAAGAATGAAACTGGACCATTTCTTTACACCACACACAAAAATAGACTCCAAATGGTTGAAAGACCTAAATGTGAGACAGGAGTCCATCAAAATCCTAAAGGAGAACACAGGCAGCAACCTCTTCGACCTCAGCCGCAGTAACTTCTTCCTAGACACATCGCCAAAGGCAAGGGATGCAAGGGCAAAAATGAACTATTGGGACTTCATCAAGATAAAAAGCTTTTGCACAGCAAAAGAAACAGTCCACAAAACCAAAAGACAACCCACAGAATGGGAGAAGACATTTTCAAATGCCATATCAGATAAAGGGTAGTGTCCAAAATCTATAAAGAACTTATTCAACAAAACACCCAAAGAGCAAATGATCCAATCAAGAAATGGGCAGAAGACATGAGCAGATATTTTTCCAAAGAAGACATCCAAATGGCCAACAGACACACGAAAAAGTGCTCAACATCACTCGGCATCAGGGAAATCCAAATCAAAACCTCAATGAGATATCACCTCACACCAGTCAGAATGGCTAAATTTAACAAGTCAGGAAATGACAGATGTTGGCGGGGATGAGGAGAAAGGGGAACCCTCCTACACTGTTGGTGGGAATGCAAGCTGGTGCAACCCCTCTGGAAAACAGTATGGAGGTTTCTCAAACAGTTGAAAATAGAACTACCATACGATCCAGCAATTGAACTACTGGGTTTTTACCCCCAAAGACACAAATATAGGGATCTCAAGGGGTACGTGCACCCCGATGTTTATAGCAGCAATGTTCACAATAGCCAAACTGTGGAAAGAGCCAAGATGTCCATCGACAGATGAATGGATAAAGAAGAGGTGGTATATATATATATACACACACAATGGAATATTATGCAGCCATCAAAGGGAATGAGATCTTGCCATTTGCAATGACGTGGATGGAACTGGAGGGTATTAAGCTGAGTGAAATAAGTCAATCAGAGAAAGACATGTATCATATGACCTCACTGATACGAGGAATTCTTAATCTCAGGAAACAAACTGAGGGTTGCTGGAGTGGTGGGGGTGGGAGAGTTGGGGTAGCTGGGTGATAGACACTGGGGAGGGTATGTGCTATGGTGAGCTCTGTGAATTGTGCAAGACTGTTGAATCACAGATCTGTACCTCTGAAACAAATAATACATTATAGGTTAAAGAAAAAAAAAAGAAGATAGCAGGAGGGGAAGTGTGAAGGGGGGAAATAGGAGAGGGAGATGAATCATGAGAGACAACGGACTCTGAAAAACAAGCTGAGGGTTCCAGAGGGGAGTGTGGAGGGAGGATGGGTTAGCCTGGTGATGGGTATTAAAGAGGGCGCGTTCTGCATGGAGCACTGGGTGTTTTACGCAAACAATGAATCATGGAACACTACATCAAAAACTAATGATGTAATGTATGGTGATTAACATAACATAATAATAATAATAAAAAGGTTTTGTTGACCTTTTCTGTTGCTGTGCAGAATCTTTTTATCTTGATGAAGTCCCAGTAGTTCATTTTTTCTTTTATTTCTCTTGCCTTTGGAGACATGTCTAGGAAGAAGTTGCTCACTCATTTCTTTCCACAGTAGTCTTCATGTCTTCCACAATATTTCAATTTAAATGTCTTCTCTACAGAATAGACCTGCATGAACTTCTTGACTTTCTGTGGCCTCCCTTGACCTTCCATGACTCTGCCCCCATTATAAGCTTCCACTACATCCTAGTTGTTGCTTTCTTAAGCACTTCTCACAAGTTGCAATGACTTATTTATTTATTGATTTGCTCCTTTGTATGTCCCCTGCCCTGGAATATAAGCTCCCAAAGGACCATATCTGTCCTGCTCTGCACTGGTTCCAGTAGCTGCATGCTGCTGCGCAGGTACTTTACTCTTGAAAGCAGACAGTTGCTGAACAATAAAGTGGGCAGACATTGTGTAAGGCTCTGAGCTCAGTTCAGATTCATGGTAGCCAAAGGGGAAGGAGATACAAGTCATCCCAGATAGTCTGTAAATGGGATAATGCCCCTCAAGGAGACTGAGCCTTGGTTGTCCCCGGGGAGACAGGATAAGAGTGGAGGATGGATGCAGCTGGATTCTGAGTGGCAGAGGAAGGGTTAAAACTGAGGAGAAAGGGAAAAGACAAATGAAGTCTTCTCAAAGCAAAACAGATGTTTTACCTCATATCCACTTTGTTTCCATGAGGAAAAGGGGGAGCAGAGTGCTGGGGGGAGATGATGGGTATTTGCCTGGACTTCATTTCCTCCTGAGTTGTCTAGTCACTGGAGACCTGGGACCCTTGGCTCCCTTCTCCCCTTGACCCCTTTCTGCCTCAACAAATGACTCATGGTCAAAGCATTTGTGCAAAGCACAAGCAAGTGGCAGAGAGGAAGGGGCTGGAGAAAAATTCAGGAGCTGGCTGTTCTGACCCCAAAAGGCAAGAGTGGCTGTCTTCCAGGCCCAAGAGGGAAGCTGGGTTCCTAAGAACCCGTAGGGTCCTGGGAAAATCATACAAATTATATGAGTAGTAAGGTGCCAGGGACATTGGGACCATGAAGATCCAGAAAGATCACCCTTAACTTCAGATGGGTAGAAACTTCACTTGGGGCAGGAGAGAGTCAAAGTACTTGGCCTTTGGCAGGATGATTGATTATTGGCAGGGAAGGATATTGTGGGGTATAATGCTGGAGTGGCACACAAATGCTCTCTCTCACGGCTGCTCATATTAAAAAAATAGTTATTAGGCACCTACTATGTGCCAGATCTTGATCTTATCATTGAGAATCACCAGTAAGCAAACAGCAAAATGTAGCCCTTACAATACTTACGTTCCAGGGGGCTAATGATTTATAAGGGCTCTTAGAATTTATATTCTCTGTCCTTCTATTTTGGGGATACTCTAATGTTGAAAGTAAAGCCATTCTGTTTGGAGATCTCTAAAAATTGTGATATTGGTGGCATTCTATAGTTTCAGGGACAGGGGCAGTGGCAGTTAAGATCTCAAAAAAGGGAAAGCAGAAAAGGCATTGACAGGAGAAATGACCACTTAAGCCCACTGTGACATGGCAGTCATGTTAAATGGTCCCATTGTGACATGGCAGTCATGACAAGTCATGAGGGGCAGGAGCTAAAGAGCTTCTTAGAGCCAGGATGAGACAGATCCTTGGAGCATAAGGATGCCCTCGGCAGGAAGGAGCAGCTGGGTTTGCTTATTTGGTATCCCTGCAGTCAGTGGAGCAGATTCTCACTGCTCCTCACTGCTTGTTCCCAGACCATTTGTGATTTTGCAACCCCAACTTTGCCTCCTGAGGGGTGCTGACTTTCAGTTCCACCAGGCCCCTCTCCTTCCCAGCTCTGCCATCTGCAGGAATGTTACCCTGCTTTCCTGGCTGGGTTCCATTTTTCTCATGGCTTCCCACCCCTTCTCTCTCAACGTTCTAGATGTGAGGAAGGCAGAAAGGGGGTGGGCAGGGCCATCAGGAGGTGGTGACTCTAGGGGCCGCTGAGAAAGGATCATTAGTTCCCTCTCCATCCTCCCTGAATTTCAGCAGCCCCTGCCAAGACCACACTGCGAGTGCTCTCATCTCCCAGACCCTTACTTCTGATAGTGAAACTACTTACTCCTCACTGACCCCACCTTGTCTTCCTTGGCTCTCATTCCACTGCTGGAGCCATGTCTTGAAAGGCACTGAGTGTATCTGTTCCCCCCAGTACATTAGTTGATAGCCAATCCCCTCTGACTCAACTTTACTTCTTTCCTACTCAGCAGACACCCTGTGTTGTAACATTGCAGCCTTTGTTATCAGAGGAACATAAACCTCTTTTAACTTAAGCTATTGTCAGTTACATGTCAGTTGCTTGCAGCCAAATATTTTCCTAACCAGTGGATCTGATTTTCCTGCTCTATTTGACTGGATGCTGCTTTGATGTAGTTGTTAAGGTTCCCATGTATCTCCTCTCATTATAGACGTTCCATGTTTTATGATACCACCAGAGCTAGAAGAGCCCTTAGAAGCCAACTCCCAGTTTCCTGACCTTTGATATGGTACACTAAAATGCACCGAGAGAAAGTAACATGGAGAGTTGGTGGGACAGCCAGGACTGGAGCCCAAGAATCTTAGAAATAAGTCCATTGTTTAGTGCCAGCCATTCCCCTATCTCCTTGATTTGAAATAGTAACAAAGGTCGACGGCATGAAGAGAATCTCCATGCTCTTGGTTGTGACCACAATGGCCACATTGTGGATAGGCACTGAGCATGGCCATGTGCCCTGAGGCTCTGATCATCTTGTGGAAAGACAGGCCCTGAAAACACGGTCAGTGATCACCACCCTGGAGAGTGGTGAGGCCCCAGGCACTGGCTCACCGTGCTTTACTCTCTGCACCTCTAAACTGCTTTCCTGGATACATACTCAGCCTCCGCTCAAGGTCTTGGAAGTCAGTCCCCGAGAGCAGCACTCAGGCGTGAGCTCAGTGACCACACTCTTGCAGGCTCCACGAGCACAAGCTAATTAACTAGGGAAGGTGCACACACAGGAAACATGCTGTTCACCGGCTGTCTGTTTCTCTTTGTCTCTCTCTCTCATCTTGACTTCTGTTAAGTCCCATTGAAGCATTCGATATCTTACTCTTCATTTTCATATGTATGTCATCTTCCCTCACTCTTTGAACACTGAACACTTAGCAGTGACTCTTATCTTATTAATTTGCTTTTTATAAACCCCAGCCTCAGGTTAGGTCTTTGCACTTCCTGTTCCTTCTTCCAGGAAGGCTCTGCCTTTGGTCCTTTTGTTATCCCTGATGGCCACCTCAGCCTCGGCACAAATACTGACTCCTTGGGCAAGCCTCTGCACCCCAGCCCCCAGCCCTCTGCTGCCTGTGCCTCACTAGCATGCCACTTCCTTCCCTGCTCAGCCTAGACATATTCTTTCTGATATAGTATTTGGCACCAATTGAAATGATCTTATTTGTATGTTTACTTGTTTTATTTCCATTTGGCCAGTTAGAATGCAAGCATCTCTCCTAGGGCAGAAGCATCCATCCTGGTGCTTCCCAGTACCAAAAACTGTCTGGCTTGACACAGACATCCAAAAGTCGTTTGGAGAACTAAAGCAGGCTGGAGAAGATGAACTTTTGAAAGAGCCCATTCCACATCATAGCTTGTCTGTGCTGTGGGTGTAGGGCAGCCATCAAATGCCAAGGACCAGCTCTCATGCCAGCTCTAGATCTTAGGTGCCCAATACAATGAAGAACATTCATGCAGTGACGTTCCTCTCCCGTTTTCCTTCCCAGTGTTCTTTCCTGCACACTTGAGGTATCAGATGTTACTCACAGATGTTAAAACAAGCCCTTTTATATCCATCCCCACCCAAAGAGTGGGGCTTTTGTTGCTTTTCTAGGATGGGGAAGATTTCTCTTAAAAGCTTGCTTAGAGGTGCATGCCCTTACTTGCTGGCTGCTAATCCCACCTCCGCCTGACTCTGAGCTCTTATGAGAAAGTATCTCTCTTTCTTCCCCTGAGCTGCCTGAACTGGAAACCCTCAGGCATCAGCAGAGTCCCCACGATTCTCCTTGAAAGACCACAACTTCTTGCATGCCTCTGCAGATATTTGGATGGATTTTCAACTTGGCTCTTTTTTTCCCCTTGTATTAAATCCAATCTCTTCACTTTGAGCTTTAAGGGCTGTCTCTCACCACCTCCTCACTCCCCCAGCCCAATTTCACCAATACCCAACTTCCCATTATTTGTAGGCTTCCCTAAAATGCTTCCTGGTCCTGATCTGCATGCTTCAGCCTCCATGTTTTTCATCCTCTGCCCATGACAACCTGCAGAGAACTATCCTTGCCTCTCCTTGTTACGACTTTCCCCTCATTCACAAATCCATACTCAAAACTTTGTCCTGTAGGAGAGCTTTCCTGATTTTCTCCCTCTCGCCTGCCTTACCTGAGTAACTCCAGCTGTCTCTCCAATGTATCCATCTGTCTCATCAGGGGCCTGATGTGCACAGATGTGGGTAGCTATCAGATTTGGGGGCCATTTAGCCTTTCTGTTCGGTGAAATTTTCTTTTAGGTGAGAAATTTGATTTTCTGGGTCTGGGATGGCAATGTGTCTACATTTTTTTTTTTTTAAACTAACCCTCTTTTTCTTTAGTGGGCATCAGAGTAGTGTACAAATAGGAAGACTATAAATGAGTAATCATGATTCCAGGTTTTTTCCTCCTCGTCATTCCCACCACGGCTCATCTGCTCATCCTCTCTATGGCCTGTGGCTAACAAATTGTGACCCAGAGAAATGATCTTGAGTCAAACAGTCATTTCTCTTTTTCAGGCAACCCCGCAAGGGCTTGACAGGAGGAGGCAAGAGAGCGAAAGAGCCTCTGGCCTCAGGGGTCTTACAGTTTGTCAGAAAAGGGGAATCTTAAACCAACATAAAGGAAAACACGTGGAAAGGGGAGCTGAAGGGAATGGCTTGAAACCCAGAATCTTGGCTCTTGGAACTTTGTTTCACCCACCATTGACTCTCCTGGCAACTGTCTAGGGATATTTCAGAGTCACTTGGGTAGAGCCCGAGAATGAATAAAATGTCTCTTTTCATAGACCCACCGGGCTGGCCGAGAGCTGGGAAGGTCATTCTGCCCATTCCCTTGCCCCAGGCCAGACCACATCAATTCCGCCTGCCCAGTCAGGGGTATCTCCTGTTTCCAAACCTCATCCGAGACAGATCCTACCCCGGTCTCACTGTCTGCTCTTCCTGCCCTGTGGTTTTGAGCCTGGGTAGTGAATGGCTGAGACAGCTGCATTCCTTGGACTGCCTTGAAGCCATGCATATTTGTCAAGCACTCCTGGGGAGGGACCTCAGGGGATCTAGAGGCAAAGGCCTGTGCGGATCTGCCCAGCCATACTCAGCTTTTTCCACTGGGTGTCTCAATGGCATTCTGTCCATGCTGCAAGGTGGGGAGGTGGATCCCATTTGCAAAGAGATGAATACTGGCATTTGACTTATTGCTGTATCAGGGCCCAGAAGCCCTGGCAGAGAATATGTCTCTTTAATTGGGAAAAAAAAGGACTTTGAATTCCACCTGCTTGCTCAGTCTTCAGCACCTCTTCTCCTTCCACTCTGCTTCTCTCTTCTCACCTGTCAGAGGAACAAAAGGGTAACATGGGGTGCCGCCTGCCAGGATAGGACCCGCTGCTGGCTCTGTCTTTGCTTAGAGTTCCATAGTTCAGCTGTTCTGTAAGGCAACTGCTGTCAGCTGATACTGCTAGGTGTTGCCAGCCGAGGCTCTGAAGGGAACCAGAAGTGGACTAGGGGAAGAGGTCACCTCAAGTGGACAGAGTGTTGATGAATGGCCGAGATTTAGGTATTTTTTAAGACAGGTACCTCTGTCAAGTTTTTTCTATGTCTTTACTATGGAAACTTACCTTCCTTCCAGATCACTTCAGCTTTTCCCATTCTGAAGAGTGACTTTGTAGAGTTTGGTGGCCAACTGCACAACCACAGATGATGAACAAGAAGCAACAGCCATCGCACAAGCTATTTCTTCTGCTGGGGCATGTTCTCCACCCTCACCCTTCCACCACACCTCCAGCCATTGTTGACCTCGCTCCTCAGAGCCTTCTGGTCTTCCCCGGGTGAGGCTTCTTCAGCCCAGAGAGCTGCTCCTCCTCCATGCTGCCACTGCAGCCCAAGAGAAAAATTGGGAAAAAGTGCTCTCACAGAAACCAAGAGAGGAGGGGAATGCCTCAAAGAAGTTAGTAAGAATTGAAATGTTTGGACTGGGCTTAGAGTTCAGCAGGAAATCAGTCTTCTCTTGGAGAGAGACTCCAGGGTTTGCAAAGTTGTGAATGGAAGGGAGTGAATGAGAGTAAATCACAGACAGTGCATTTAGACCACTCCTTCAAGAAATGACCCATGAAGTAGAAGAGCAAAAAGGCAGTAGCTAAAGACTGGGACATGAAAAAGGAAGATAACTTATTTATGTATTTTTTAAGATGGAAGTGAGTTGAGAAATAAATAGATTTGGGACATTCTCTATATACCACATCCAGATCCATGCTTGACCTTTTCCATGTGTGCCCTGAGAGACTGACCTTTCATGACTGTGGAAGAGGCCCCCTGCAGTCTGGCTTCCAGGTGGGTTTGGTCCCTGAGAAGCACCAACAGGACATTAGAGAGTGGGAGAAGAAGGAATTTGTGGTATTTGCTCCCTTGTTTCTCTTCTTACCTGGTCAGGGCTTGGCAGGGGACAATGAGTCTCTATCAAAGGCCTTAAGTTCTACCAGGCAACCATCTCCTCTAGCTATGGCTCTGACGTTCTGCTAGTTCTGTTGACTGCTTCCTTTCTCTTTCTTCTTTAGACCTAAGGACGGTGTTAGCTTCCTGCTCTTGCTGATCTTGAGAGCTTCACTAATCCTTCATGATTTCCCTTCACTCTGACCACACCCTTGCAAGGAGTCCCTTTATTAGACTCTCCTGAATTGCCCCATTTGAGTATGCCATCTATTTCTTACTGGGGATTTGACTGGCAAAAGGAGTGGTGGTGATTAAAGACCCTGTTTTCATCAGAAGTCTCTGTCTGTGGCTCTTTGTCTGTCTGTCATCCATCTGTCTCCCTCTCTGTCTCAGCCTTCATGTTTTCATGAAGCAACACTTGGCTTTGTTCATCATCTCTACTGATTGCTACTATTTCATTGGAATGGGACAGAGTTGAGCTGGGTACTGGGAGAAGGCAGAACGCAGGTAGGGAAACAAGGAGCCAGAAGCAGAGCCAAGCACACCTGGGAGAGGAGGCCTATATGGAGGTGGTCAGATTTGGAGCCCAGATAGACATGCATATATACAAATATCTATGATTCTACTTTTCTATCTGGAGAACCCCAATACAATGGGAAAACAAAGCTCAGGGATACAAACAAAATTTAGACAGAAAGAGAAATTATACATATAGACACACAAGCATGTGAATGACAGGTAAGAGATATGGGAAATGGATTGAGAGCCTCCAGCATACATCTGATTAGGAGTTCTAGGGAAAAAGTGCAGAGAACAATATAAATTCTCTGAATTGAAATCTTGAATCCTTAGGTTAAAACTTCACATAAAGTGCAAACAGAATAAAAATAAACTTACACCTGTTTATGTTGTAGTGAAACTGCATAACATGAATGACAAAAAATAAACATTAAAAGTTACCAGAAAGAAAAGACTGCTTAGCCACAAAGGAATAATTAATGACAAAGGAATTATCTTCAGCCACATAAGACCCCCAAATACAAATGAATTAATATCTTCAAAGCACTGAGGGAAAAAATAGTTAATCTAGAATTTCATACCCAGCTTAATTATTATTCAGTTGTGAGGGAAAAACAGGGAAAGATTCAGCTACATAAAGAATATGGGTATTTACTGCTCACGGACGCCTGTGCATAGTTCAGGAAGCAGAAAAGTGAAATTAGAGGGAAGAGTTGGAAGAAAGAAAAAAATAGTTGTAAAGTATTTCAGTAAGTGCGCAAATTATTGACAGTGGAGACATAAATTTTGTGTTAAAAAAGGAAGGAGAGCTGGAAGTTGAGATGATAAATACCAAAGAATGTTGGTGGTAGAAGGGCTGAGTAATTAAAACATACTGACATCCTTGGCTTATGTAAGAGGATGCTAGAGATAATAAATAAATGTAGATCTAGGAAAAATGTGTATGAGTATATGTATTAAAAATCTGTGAATGGAATTCTCCATGGAGCACTGGGTGTTATGCACAAACAATGAATCATGGAACACTACATCAAAAACTGATGATGTAATGTATGGTGATTAACATAACAATAAAAAAATTAAAAACAAAAATCTGTGAGTGGAGCATCTGAGTGGCTCAATCGGTTAAGTGTCCTACTCTTGATTATGGCTCAGGTCATGATTTCTGCATCCTGGGTTCCAGCCCTGAGTCAGGTTACCTGATCAGTGCAGAGTCTGCTTGAGTTTCTCTCTCTCCCTCTCCCCCTGCCCCTCCTCCCCCCATCCTCTCTCTCTCTCTAAAAAAAAAAAAAAAAAAAAAGGCAAAAACAAATCTGTGACTAACCATTAGACTAGCAGAAATGCAACTGAACTTCTAGACCAGGCGTCACATGGGGAAAAGGTGGTGGTGGTGGTGGTGTAGAGGAGAGTAAACATTTGCTACAGCTCTGTTAATACAACTAAATGCAGGGAAGGAGGAAAAAAAAAGGATTTAAAAAAGAAACATGAGAAGTGTAAACACAAAATGAGTGAAAATAAACACTGGTTTAAAAAAAAAAAGCAAGTTGCAGAATCTTATGTACAGTATGATACCATTTACCTTTAAAGTTACCATACTCACAAAATAATAGTAAATATTTTTGCATAAAAATGTACTGAAAACACAGAAATCTGTGCAGATGGGATGCACACCTTTAAAAAGGCGAGAAGAGAAGGAGAAAAGGGGGTTTCAGCTGTATCTTTAATGGTTTACTTATTTAGTTTTAGAAAGCCTGAACCCTATCTTCATATTAACATTTCAAAAATATCTGTGGTGGTGTGTGTTTATGTTTTGTTGTTCTGTATGCTTTTCTCTATATTTAAAATGTCTCGTGATTTTTCAGGAGGAGACACTGAAAGATAGAACTGTACAGCTACAGAGAGAGGATGAAAACGAGTATGAGTTGATGGCAGTGTAGGATTTCCTTAGGTCCAGGGACAGACTTGAGAAGGGTTCCTAAGGTCACAGCTAGGTATAGATACTGGTTGAGTCTGTAGATCAAGTAACCTTTTATTCCTGGAAGTTTCACCTTGGTTTGTTTAGAACTAAGAAAGTGTAAGGTGTGAGTTGGAAGTAAATCAAACCTAGGTTAAGTTCTAGGAGATGTGGCATGGGGGGAAGGAGACTTGGTCCAAGGGAGCCAGTAAGGGACTGTTTCCTTCTCTCAACCGGCACTAGGCTGAACTGTACACACTTGAAGTGACTATTGAATTTTTACCTAGTATTCATTGAGCACTCGTTATGCCTCATGCCACTCAGCTAAATCCTTAACTTATGTTATCTTATTTAAACCTGTTCAGCTCATGGATAGGTAAGCATTGTTTTTATTGACTTGCCATTTTTTAAAAAGATTTATTTATTTATTTTAGAGAGAGAGAGAGTGTGATCATGGAGGGGGTGAGGGGCAGAGGGAGAGGGAGAGAGAGAGAATCTTAAGCAGACTCCCCACCAAGCATGGGGCCCAAAGTGGAGCTCAATCTTGCTCCATCCCACAACCCTGAGATCATGACCTGAGCTGAAATCAACAGTGGGACGCTTAACTGACTGAGCCACCCAGGCATCCCTTGACTTGTCAGTTCCTTAAGAGGCAGGATAAAAGAGTGGTTAGGGTCAATGACTTTATAGAATTAGGTCACAGCTTTGTTCCTTAGTAGCTATGTGATTATGGCAGGTCACTTAAATTCTCTGTGGCTCAGTTTCCTCATTTTATGTATTTTTTTTAATTTTTTCTTTTTTTTAAGTAGGCTCCACACCCAGGGTGGAGCCTCGTATGGAGTTCAATCACATGATCCTGAGATCAAGACCTGAGCTGAGATCAAGAGTCAGACACTTAACCATCTGAGTCACCCAGACACCCTAAAGTTTTTCATTCTAAAATGGGAATGTTAATTTTGCCTACCTCACTGCATTTTTGTGCAGATTAAATGTATTGATATATGTGAAGCCTTAGGAAGACTGGTTGGCATATAGTGATTGCTATGTAAGTAGGGTGCCTGGGTGGCTCAGTTGGTTATGTTATGTAAGTAGTTACTATTATTGCTATTTTGGATGAGAAAACAAAGGTCTTGAAAGACAAAGTAACTTGCAAAATCTCACAGCTAGCTGGACATTGTGGGCAAGACTGCAGTAGCTAGTTTTGTTGACTGTTTGCTTTGCTGTGCAGAAACTTTTTATCTTGATGAAGTCCCAAAAGTTCATTTTTGCTTTTGTTTCCCTTGTCTTTAGAGATGTGTCTTGAAAGAAATTTTTGTGGTCAATGTTGAAGAGGTTACTGCCTATGTTCTCCTCTAGGATTTTGATGGGTTCCTATCTCACATTGAGGTCTTTCATCCATTTTGAGTTTATCTTTGTGTATGGTGTAAGAAAATGGTTCAGTTTCATTCTTCTGCATATGGCTGTCCAATTTTCCCAGCACCATTTATTGAAGAGACTGTCTTTTTTTCCACTGGATATTCTTTCCTGATTTGTCAAAGAGTAGTGCACCATAGAGTTGAGGGTCCATTTCTGGGTTCCCTATTCTGTTCCATTGATCTATGCGTCTGTTTTTGTGCCAATGCCACGCTGTTTTGGTGATTACAGTCTTGTAATATAGCTTGGAGTCAGTCATTGTGGTGTCCCGAGCTTTGGTTTTCTTTTCCAACATTCCCCTGGTGATTTGGGGTCTTTTCCAGTAACCCATGGAATGGGAGAAGATATTTGAAAGTGACATTTTAGACAAAGATCTGATGTCCAAGATCTATAAAGAACTTCTCAAACTCAACACCCAAAACACAAATAATCCAGTCAAGAAATGGGCAGAAGACATGAACAGACACTTCTCCAAAGAAGACATACAAATGGCTAACAGACACATGAAAAGATATTCAACATCACTAGCCATCAGGGAAATACATATCAAAACCACAATGAAATACCACCTTACACCAGTAAGAATGGCAAAAATTACCAAGATAGGAAACAACAAATGTTGGCAAGGATGTGGAGAAAGGAAAATCCTCTTACCCTGTTGGTGGGAATGCAAGCTGGCACAGCCACTCTGGAAAGCAGTATGGAGGTTCCTCAAGGCATTAAAATAGAGCTACCTTAAGACCCAGCAATTGTACTACTGGGTATTTACCCGACAGGTACAGATGTAGTGAAAAGAAGGGGCACATGTACCCCAATGTTCATAGCAGTGATGTCCACAATAGTCAAACTGTGGAAGGAGTCAAGATGTCCTTCAACAGATGAATGGATAAAGAAGATGTGGTTCATATATACAATGGAATATTACTCAGCCATCAGAAAGGATGAATATCTACCATTTGCAGTGACATGGATGAAACTGGAGGGGATTATGTTAAGTGAAATAAGTCAAGCAGAGAAAGACAATTCTCATATGGTTTCACTCATATGTGGAACATAAGGAATAGCACAGAGGACCACAGGGGAAGGGAGGGAAAACTGAGTGGGAAGAAATCAGAGAGGGAGACTAACCATGAGAGACTCTGGACTCCAGGAAGCAAACTGAGGGTTACAGAAGGGAGGGGGGTGGGGAGGTGTGGTAGCAGGGTGATGGGTATTAAGGAGGGCACATATTGTGATGAGCCCTGGGTGTTATACACAACAAATGAATCATTGAACACTGCACCAAAAATTAATGATGTACTATATGTTGGCTAACTGAACATAAAAAAAAAAAAGACTGTAGTAGCTCCCCTATAACCTGTAGTTAGCTAGCACAAGGACAAACTAACACAGTGAGAGTGGTAGACCAGAAGGATGGTAAGAACTTGGGTCTTGCTGATGTCATGGAGCTCTCTATTAACCAACTCTGTAACTTACCTACCCATGGACTTTTGTCATGCGAAGTAACCTGTGTTCTTAATTGTTCAAGCCAGTTGAGATGTACAGCTTTCTGCTATTTACAGCTCAAATCTCCCAAACCAATTCAACTGCCATAGCAAACTCTTGCTATTAGGGGAGAGAGAGAAATAGTGTCATGGGATCTTTGACCATTGAAGGGCAACTCCAGGCCTATGGTTTTGTCACTGAGAGCGGGGAGTGAGTTGTGGCAGCACTAGATGACAGTTGAACCTGTTTTCTCACATCGAACTAGAAAAGGCCATTTCATGAACTAGGTCACCAGCTGTTAAAGAAGCAGAGCTCCCTCAGCCCTCTAAACTGAAGAGCTCCCTGAACAACTAAACAATCACCATTCAGAGAAGGGGGCAGAGTGATGATGCTCCTGGAGATTCCCCCAACTCAGATTAAGATGCATGAAGGTAATAAAAACCACCCAAAAGGAACTGTAAAAAGAGACCTCGGGAAGCCCATCCAAGAGAGTGAAAGGAAGGAGAACAGAAGGAACCCGTGGAAAGAAAATCTTGCAGGCCAAATGAGGGTCCAAAAATAATGAGACCAAAATTCAAAGAAGTAATTTAAACCAAATAAGGCAGGGAAGGCTGAGCCAGTAAGAGGCGGGCTCACTCTGCAGGGAGCAGGCGGGCAGCAGGGGTGGAGTTGAGCGGAGTTCAGTTTGGGACAGTCCATGGGTCGGGACAGAGAAAGGCACTCATCTGAGGGCCTGGAGCTCCCACTGCCCGGGTCAGAGAAGGGGGTGGGGTTAGATGGGTACCCTCTTCCCTCTCCTGCTGCAAGGAGCCCAGGAGCCTCATCTTCCCCACCCCCCACTGGCAGGACTGCTTGCATTTGCAAAACTGACCCTATCTGGGTGGGCTTGCTGTCACTGCCAGGGAGATCCTCTGGGACCAGGCAAGAGAAGGAAATCTTACTTGCTTGGAGCCAAACTTCTTTAGGCCCTACTTTATATTTTATTCCAGTTAAGAATTACAGGGATGCCAGGGATGAAGGATGCTGAGCCCATTAACTGCCTTCTGAATTTTGGACTTGGGCTTTTGTTGATCCTATAGTCCAGGTAATTGCCTAGCAGCTTAGTGTCAGAGCATCCATCTGGTTCATTTGTGTATTCTGCATGTGAATGTGTGTGTGCATGTATACATGAAAAAAAATTTCTGTTTACCTTTTCCACTTACCGTAGTCTCTATTCTAAACTGAAACTCCATATAAGCCACAATACTGACTTAAAACAAACAAAAATTAATGTTTTCACAAGAATTAAGCATTTGGAAAGGTCATGGAATGAACACGGAGAATTTAAGTTCCTAGAGCGATCTAGAAAGGTCTTCCTTCCATGTGCCTCCCTTGATTATGATCTCTCATATTTATTCTCACTACTGAGGACAAAACCAAACTATATATCACATGCACCAATTGATTCACACTGCATTCAAATATACAAAGAAAATGTGGCTCACATGGCTTTTACAATTACTCTATGACTGATCTGAGTCTCAACAGCACTGGCTAGGGGGAAAACGACCTTGTCACTTAATGATACTTCAGTCTCTTGGGTTAAATAACAGTAATCCCAAAGACAGCTGGAGTTGTTTGGCATTCTCCTCCCCCAGATGGCACCTGGAGCTTAAGGGGGACTAGAGCAACTTCATGGTGGAAGGAAAGAAGGGGGCTTTGAGGGGCGCCTGGGAGGCTCAGATGGTTCAGCGTCTGCCTTTGGTTCAGGTCATGATCTCAGGGTCCTGGGATTGAGTCCCGCATTGGGCTCCCTGTTTAGTGCAGAGCCTGCTTCTCCCTCTCCCTTTGTCATTCCATCTGCTTGCGCTCTCTGGCTCTGTCTATCTCTCTGTCAAATAAATAAATAAAAATCTTAAAAAAAAAAAAGAGAAGGGGTCTCTGAGTAAAATGGTATCCTCTGGACTCCTTCCAGTCTCCACTGTGGAGTGGATGGTCTGGTGTGGTTCCTGGGTTGGTGACCATTGGTCTCAAGAGGACTTTGGGGGGGGGGCGCCTGGGTGGCTCAGTCATTAAGCGTCTGCCTTCGGCTCAGGTCGTGATCCCAGGGTCCTGGGATCGAGCCCCGCATGGGGCTCCCTGCTTGGCGGGAAGCCTGCTTCTCCCTCTCCCACTCCCCCTGCTGTGTTCCCTCTCTTGCTGTGTCTGTCTGTCAAATAAATAAATAAAATCTTAAAAAAAAAAAAAAAAGGACTTGGGGGGGGCAATGTGGCACCTTCTTCTTAACCTGGGAACCTCTCAGTACTCCTTGGCCTCTCTCTGGAGCACTTATAAACTTTTGACTCCACTGCTCACCACAAGTGGTCTGTGTGTTGGGAGTTTGAAAAGCATTGCTATAGGCTTGCCCATCCAGTCACTTCTCTGCTCTGCTGCTGAGCTACTGCATGGGCCACCATGACTGTGGCTTTGTGTATGGTCCTGGCAACAGGCTCATGAGCTCCTCCAGGCTGTGCTTGGGGAAGAGTGCCTACCCTAAATGTTCACAGGTTCCTCTCATACCTACCTAGAAATTCCCACCATGCCTCCTTTGGTCTTGGAGTTCATCCCAGGAAGGGAAAATAAGGACACGTAAGTCTTTTGCCCTCCTTTTCTGTTTTTCTCTTCTACCCATACTCCCCCTGGGGACACCCAGGTAGTTTACCTTCCACTCTGGTCTGCAGGGTAGAGTGGGCTTGGAACATTCCTCTACTCTCTTTCTACCTGAGATGCCATTTGCCCTCATTTTCTGAGTCATGAAGGCAAATAGGGTGAAAGGAATGAGAACTTGTTTTCACAGATAAGCATGCATTACTTTTGAAATACTTAGAAAATATAGCAATTACATTAGCATATATGGATGGTTGAGACTGGCTGGAGCTCTGTTTAGGGAAGGAGCTTAGTAAAACCTGTTTTCAGACTGAGAAGAGAAAGGGAAGAAGAGTTTAGACAGCATGGAGTAACATCTTTAAGGTTTCTGCAAGTTTCTTTGCCCTGTATGCTCCTACTTTCTTTTAATTTCACTACAGCACATAAATCTTCATCTCTCACTATCCCTCCTGGTCCTACAGGATATTCTCAGGATCGACCGCCTCAAGGATTAATTTCTTTTTTTAAATTTTTTATTGTTATGTTA